>NC_133397.1:38230000-38537500 GCF_047511655.1 Castor canadensis | reverse complement strand
TGGTTAAAGCATTTAATATACGGCTCTCAGGTAGAAAGTCCACACAAGGTGGGCACTCACAGTAAGAATAATTTCAAGGACAGAAGTACATGGAATAAGGAAATATATAATTCACATTCAAATGGCTAGTTGCTATATTTTATCCTTTAGAAACAATGTACATAATAAACAAAGTGTGACAGAAAGTTGGTGTTCTGAACAATACACAGTTTTGGGTCTAATGGTTTAAGCCATCGACTAGCTATTAGTGTCGGGGCTGCCCACTCACCTGTGACTCCTTTGCACCTGCCACCACAGTCATGACACAGCTCCACAGCATGCAACACAGGCCTCTACATATTAACTTATTATGCCCTGGGAATTCAGTATCAAGCTGTGCTCCCCAGAGGTGAGTAACCACAATTCCACAATTCCTATTGAGACTTTTCACATTTCAGTCCTGCCATGACCACTACCTCTTCCCTGTCAGGGACAAGGTTACAGCACTTTGATTTTCAAGTTCAGTGAATCCCCAGAATGGTCATCACTCTTGCAAAGCACTCCTCCCAGCAGTCAAATGAAAGTGGTATCCTGAGGGTAAACAGACTTTTCTAAATACCCACTTAAGAGATTGCTGGAGGACTGGTCTGCAGAAGGCCACCTGACAAGAAACTTCACAATGACTGTAGGTAACGGGGTACATGTGGTTCCACCCCACTCCCCAGATGTATACAGAAAGGCCAAGCTTTTCTGAATCCTATTTTCTTCACATTTTTTAAAAATAAAAAGATGATTATGTGAAGTTAACACTTCACAACTATGAAATGCTACTTCAGGCAGTGAGGGAATCATCAAAATAAATTTCTTTTTTTTCTCTTTGTTTTGTTTTGTTTTTTGAGACCAGTCCAGGCTGATGTGGAATTAACTATATAGTTCAGGCTGGTCTTGAACTCATGATTCTGCTGCCCCTGCCTCCTGAGTGCTGGGATTACAGGCATGCACCACCATGCCCAGCCTTATCCCAGTTACTGATGAAAAGTGGTTTATCATTCACACCTATCAGCTACTTGTTGAACATCTGGAATGTGTTAGCCACTGGCCTAGCCATCCATGCCTTCTGTGTATACCTCATCTCCTTTAGTCTCTAACCACCCCATATACCTGGTATTCTCAGGTCTATTTTACAGGATACTCAGAAAGGCTGGATAATTGGCCAAGCTGGCACAACCAGTAAACGGTTAGAATGTTATCCACCTGATGACAACCCAGATGCCCTTTCACTCCACTCTATCGTCTCCTTATTAGTAATAGCGATGACAATGACAGCTACCACTGTGCTAGATGCTTTACAAACCTTCCATTTAATTCCTTCAACTATCTTCACAACCGTGTTCAGTAGACATTGCAAGTGGCAGACGATTAAACAAACAATAAGGGTTTGAGGAACATAAATAGGAACAATAAGGGTTTGAGGAACATAAATAGGAACCATGGGGTAGAAAGGATACTGGACTTAAAGGGAGTCTCCACCATTGAACAGCTACTTCACTGCAGGACAACTGGAAACCAAATCATTGAACTGCTGAGCTAGAAGGGGCTTTGGAGATGACAGAGTCCAATCCCCTTACTTTGTACACAAGAACCTTAAGCCCTCCTTGCCGACCCACTGAGTCTTCTCATCCATCCAATGGGAAGAACAAAGCCTACTGGCTTTTTTCCCTTCAGCAAGTTGTGAGGATCAAATGAGGTGGTGAATGGAAAAATAATTTGAGAAACAAAGTTATACAGATGTAAGATTAGAAAAATCTATACCACCCGACTGTGCTATAAAAATTCTCATCTCTCACTCTCTCTCTTTCTCTCTCTCTCTCTTTCTCCTGCAAGAAAATATACTGATACATTGTCCTGGATATCAAGTGTGTTTTTACACTGTGTTTACATAGATATGTGCACACTCAGGTGCATAATTATAGCTGCACCAGTCATACCACTACACTTAAAGTTCTGTCAGCTTTTCCAATATTAATTGCTATTTTCAGGCAGTTTTCAAACTTAGCAGCAAAAATTCATTTTTATGTGAGACTAGATATAATACATGGCCTCAGCAGGAGAGCAAAAGTCTCCATTAAAAAAAAAAGGTAGGAATACCAGTAGGTCATTTTAGTCATTTCTAAGAGCTGGTTGCCATTCTGGATTTTTGAGTAATGGAAGTTGTTTCATTTTAAAGTCACGTGCAAAGAGCGTCTTACAGTTACAATCGAAGAGTTGATTTTTACAGCTGTCATCTAAGCTGTATCTCAGTATGTTGTAAGACGACAGGTTTCTGGGTTGGGCTGATTTCTGCATTCACTAAGCACATGCCCCCCACATCCCACCCACTTGTGAGTTGGGGTGAGTGGTAAGGCTAAACCTGTGGCAGAGCTGTATGCCTAAATGTCTCTTTCTTTCCTCCATTAAAGCTCAGTTTACCTGTCCTTCCCTAACCAACCTATCCAGAACAGAAGCTCTCCTCCCCCAAGAATCTCACTCCTTGCCCCTTGCAGCTTTATTTTTGTTCTTAGCACTTATCACCACCGACACACATTATATCCTTGTTTATTATTGCCCGGCTCTTCTGGCTGGTATGCATGCTCCATGACAACAGGGTCTTCTAACATTTTACTCACTGCACCTTCTCATTGCCTAGCAGATAGTGGGCACTCAGTCAATGTTTGTTGAGAGAATAAACTAAATCTACATGTTGAATAATCTGAAAAATATAAGTCTTTGGGAATTTGAAGGCCATATTCTATTGCTTATCCTTTTGAAAAGATTTCTCCAAGAAGTTTTTATAGAGTTAGCTGTGTGGTGGGATTTCAGAGGCAGTTGGTGTCCAATCCTGTACCCATGAGAAAGAGAAAGAGCAAGCAGTAGTTTTAAGCTCTCAGTTGAGTTTTGGATTGTTTTCTTTGTTGTTTTGTTGAACATGAATATTTTTGAGATGTGGATTAATATTTAACAAGGAAAACAGTAAGTTATCTGTTAATTCAGTGAACATTTAATGAGCCCTGCTGAGTGCCAGCCTCTGCCCCACACTGCAGTGAGGTGCTCCCCAGTGCCCCTGAGAAGCACAGCACTTCATCTGTGGAGCAGTCCAACCAGAGGAATATGCCTTACAATTTAGGCTGCAAAAATCAAAACAAGAAAAACAATATAGATTTCAAATTAGCCCTTTGCTTGAGAAAAACTATTTTCAATTTATCAAAGCACAACTTTCTAGGCATTCAGTCACACAATCACCTTAAAACTCAGAATGAACACTCAATTGAATGCAAAATTTTGACTGATGTGAGGACATTTGAGGGGATTCATTTATCCCTGGAGAGAAGAGAGAGAAGTTCCACAAAACAATAATGATAATGTTTACATTGTGAGCGTCATTGTTGTTATTTTGCTAGACTACCCTACAGTCACATATTAAAGAGTGTGTACTTCTGGAAAAAATAAGCATGCTTTGGATTTATTTTTAAAAGGAATATGCTATGCCAATGAAATGCTTTATTCCATTTCCAGGCAACTAATTATTAAATACTGACTACATGTTTAAGTTTATGCTTATTTTCTGTTTCTTTGCCTGGTTTCTGGGACACTTCTTTCCCCTGCTTTCTCTTCTACCTCTTGCTCACTCTTGGTCTTCTTTCCTGGCCTCTCTTTTCCACTTGCTTCTTAATTGCCAGTGGTTTCTAGGGCTCTGTCTACTTTTCCTTTATGTTCTATATAATTCTAGGCAATTGTTTGAAGTCCATGCCTTTAACTATCACTTATACATCAATAACTTTCAAGAGTATAACTGTAACATTCACCATTGTCAAAGGCCTACACCCATGTTTCCAAGTGCCTACTCATCTCTGCATATGGATATTCTGAAAATACCTTTAATCCATTCTATTTGAAATGGAAATCAGTAGCCCAAACCCTTATCAGGATGCTACCCATCCAACCCAATGTACACATCTCCGCCACACCCACAGCCACGCAAAGCTGAGCACCTGCTAGGCATCAAGTACTTCCATACACATTGTCTTCAAAGTGAAGCTGGAAAGCTGGGAATCATAGTATTATATTGTCTTTTCAAAACTTCAGTGCTACATTTCACCACCTTCATCACTGTTATCTGCTGCAGATGGTTTTCAAAGTGTTCTGGAAATTGCTTCAAGGGAACCCTGGAGGTGTAAAAGGGACACCAGGACTGGAAGCACTAGTATTTTCACTTCCGGTTTAACTAAATCCTCTTCTTCTTCCTCTTCCTTTTCTCCTCCTCCTTTCCTTCTCCTTCTCTACCCCCCTTCCTTCTTTCTCTTTGAGGATTGAACCCAGGACCTTACTATTATTTTTTTTGCACTTGTACTCTACCTTTTATTTTATTTTCAAACTATTTCCCAGACCTGGCATATACTTGCCTTTTATTAACATAATAACAATATTATTTCCATTATGAAAAGTAAATGTGCACTCTACCACTGAGCTACACTCCTAGCACCCACTTTTTTTTAGTAAAAGTAATGGTAAAGGTTATAAGAAAAGGAATCTAGTGTAACAGGATAAAAGTGGGGATACATTAGGGAAAAAAAGGAGAAACACTTCCTGCTGCCCATGCAGGAAGTGGGAGTAAAAACTCAAAATGGTGGTCCTCAGCTCTAGTCTTCTATTTTCCAAACTGGGGGAATACACGTGGACATTAAGATAATGGACCTGGATAGCTAAGATGGGTGCTAAAACAGGGAGGCCTAGCACCCATTTCTAGCTCTTTAATTGGGGTTCCGGCTAAACATTTGTTGACCAAGGGTTTTACCATTTAAACAGTGTTTGAAAACCACTGACAAGGGTCCCAACTTCTTGAGATAGTGGGCAAAGCTTCCCTTGACCTGACCCATGCCTCTACCTACATCCTCACCTCTTGCTTTTCCCCATACTTACCTTGGGCTATAGTCAGACAGAAGTACTGTACCTGTGGTACATTCTTTCATGTATCTCTGTGTCTTGAAATGTAAACATTCTCTTGGGGCAGAATGCCTCTCTTACCTCCAGTTCTTTGTCTGCCTGCTAAATTCTTACTCATCCCTCAGCACCCTCATTAAGACACTCTTCCTGTGATGCCTTTTCTGACCTCTTCTGGCCTCCACACTGTGCCTTCTCCCACAGTTGTCACTTCCATTCCCTACCTTCATGGGTTACTATACTTCTGCTCTACCCTTCACACACTATTAGATAACTGGACTTTGTGTTCCCTGGGGATAGGTTTATGTTGTTTCTTACTCCCTCCCCAGGTCCTAGCACAGTGTCTAGCATCTGAGAGGCATTTGCTCAATGAATCTGTCAGCAAATATCCATTCTATCCCTTCCTATTGTCACCAGCTCTTCAGTAGTTCCTAAATGGATGATTCCAGGTAGCACTTGGCCTTGCTGCATTCAAGCGCTCACTTATTCCAACCCAGCCTCTTTGCTGTGGCCAGAATGATCCTTCTTGAACATGTTTTTGACCACACCACTGCTCATAAACTTTCAATGTCTCCCTATTATCCATAGGATAAAGCATCTTCATCATGGTATTCTCAGCCTTTCCTAAAATGGTAACTCACACTAACTCTATAACCTCATATCCTGTTCCTCTTTAATTCTAATCCCCAAACCAGACAGACATACTTTCACTCCAGTCACTCACCAGAGGGAGGAATAGGGACAGGGGACATTGCTTTTTGGAACGAGTAAAGCTTGCTGATCTCATTCTCTTAAAACATCTATTCTAGTCTGTGAAGTTTGGGGGAGTGTCCCTTGTTATTTTGGCAGGCGTCAATGCTGCAGTTTCTCTCGGCCACCAAGTTCAGAAAAAGTCTTAATTTCGAGTAGGTGGCAAACATTCCCTGGTGAAACATGGAACTCCTATAGTGACTCTCCAGCCACAGGGGCCTACTTTGCTGAAGAGCTAAGCTCAGCCTCAGGTCACAAGCCAGGTGCTCACCTAGGGCAGGGACAGAGGGTATGGTTAGGCTGTCTCTGGCTTCCTATTTTTCCTCATTTAGGACTCCATTATAAAAACTGATAAGCAGGGAATTATCCCCTCTTCATCTACTTTTGTTGCCTCTAGACCTTTTGAGTTCCAACAGATGATATAACCAAAGAAGAAATCAACCAACCATACTCACCAAATGGGCAGAATTTTTCTTCTCACAGAGTGACATCTGAACCTTGATGTTGCAATTATTTCACTCTTGCCAATGTAGTCATCTCTCTCTCCCTACTCATGGGGGCAGTTTATAATAAAGTGTCATCTTCATCCAGGTAGGCAGTCCTCCTGGGAGAAGTGCAGGGCCTGCCACAGGTTTTTGGGACATGTGTACAGAGCCAGGGTATATGGAGAAATCCCCAAAGTCCAGGTCAAGAAAATAGTCTCTCTTGCTAGCATTTCTAGGTAAAAGCCTCCTGTATCTGTATTCCCCACAGCCAGAGTCTATCCACTGAGGTAACAAGAGCTAACCTTGGATAGGTATTCAGAGCCAACCATGTGCACTGCAGTGATTGGCTTGTTCACTTTTCATTTACAGATGAGCAACAGAGGCTTCCAGAGCATGAGTACAGTCAATGGTAGAGGCCATGATAGAGCATAAGCTTTCTGATTCCAGAGCCCAGGTATATCTTCTCTCTGCAAGTAGGACTTGGGATCTCAGAGCTGACAGAGCCCTGTAAGAATGTGAGTGAACCTCTTCACTTTCCCTTTATTGGGGAAAATGGGGTAAGACAGACATTTCCAGAGTCTGTTAGTGCTAAACTGGGCCTGGCCGTAAGCTTCCCATCAGCTAGGCCAGCAACTCTTAGGACAAGTGTCTCCTGTATTAACCTTGACAAGCTGGTACAGCAATAAAAAATCACCAGCCATCATTATGGAGCACCTCCTATGTACTAGCCCTTGCCAGTACATACGTAAATATTGTTCCCCAGCCCAGAAGGCAAGACCCTCGTCAGGGTCTTGCTATGTAGCCCAGGCTGGCCTAGAACTCACCATCCTCCTTGCCTCAGCTTCCTGAGTGCTGGGATTACTGGTGTGCATCACCACTCCTGGCTTAGTCCTGCCTTTTTACAGGTGAGGACACTCAGGCTGAGAGTCTATGGTGGTTAGTAAGTGTAGACTTGGGTTTTGTATGCAGACTTTTTGGTTCTTCCTGGCCACTACAGTTTACCTTCCAGAGCACAAATCCAGTTAATGGCATAGGCCAGATTAGAGCCTGATCTGTCTGCCTCCAAAGCCCAAGCCAGGATTGGGTTATTCTGTATACTTGAAGCATTTGGTTGCAGTGTGGGTTTTGCTCAGGATCCCGAGAACCTACAGTATCTTGAGATGAATCACAAAGCGCTAAGGATCTACCAGTGGAGACCCTCATGTTGTTTGCTTATGGGCCACTTCTGGCACTTCAGTCTCTGGGCCACATAACCATGGAGGAATTATCTGGGTTCAAGGGAACATTAAAACCAGCTCAATTGCGATGTAGTAAAACTTTGAATATGATCTTGGTCTTGAACTGTGATTTCTATAACTTGTCCACTTAGTTCCTTTGGATGTAGAATAGCAAGCTCTGAGAGTTGTGGCTACCCCCACTCTGTGGGAACCCTTCTGACCCACCAGCACAACATGTGGGACTGTGACTGCTCATGATCAAGTATATGTGACCCTTCTATGGTCCAACTGGGTGGAGGCACAGGGGTGCAAGTGCTCTGCACCTCCAGACCTCCCAACAGGGATGAGTTTCTGGGTGGTAATTTCAGTTAGTCCATGCACCATCCCCAACTCAAATTTCCCCTCAGATGGTGGGCCCCTTGCACTTTAGGCTAGAATATCTGGGCCTTGGATATTGATCATCCCATGAGGGGCCTAAGCAAGCTCCTATTTTTAATGGGGCAGGCTGGAGTAAGCCCCTCTGCTTTGGCCTCTCTGTTCCTCACAGAGCATGAGTAAATACCACCTGCTTCAGGGCCCCACCTCATCCTTCTTGGGGCTCAGGATGAGTACTGCTGCTAAGTAGGTAGGCTGCTGTCTTGGCTTTGAAGGGGCTGCTGTGTGGAGCCACTCTTCAGACAGAGAAGAGCACAGTTCAGGTTTTAATAGAGGGTACAGAAGAGCTGCAAGAGATTCCAGTCCAATCTGCATTTAGGTCTATTCATAGCTTGGGCAGTTTTCTATTGGAAATCATGTGAATGATTTACAATAGGTCCTAGGTAAATCATGCAAATCTGCTGTAAAATGGAGTATTTGCACAAATAGGTTTTGAAGGGGTGTTGGTGATGAATGAAGTACTGTTTGTGCAGCGTGAGATCTGGGAGTCCTTGAAAGCACTGTATTTATGTATGAGGTATTTTCATAGAGGTCTTTGCATCCAAGAATCTCCATGCCCTCCCTGAGAATCCTGGTCTCACAGAGGCTCACAAGAATCACCCAAGGCTAACAGGGGGATGAAGAGGCCCTGCCTTCTTCTACCTTCAACTTGGGCAGCCTCCTCAACTGTGGCAGCATCAGTAGCTTGGCACATGTCCTCATTTTGCCTCAAGACCTACTACCCACTTCACAGTAGGAATTGAGGTAGCCAACTTAATTGAATTGATTGCTACTATAAAGCTATGGTTACTCCTCCAAAAGGCCTATTTAAATTTCTGAGCTATATAGAGATAACAAAATAAAAGCAGTGGTAATAAGGCACAGGATGATTATCAAATTGTTCTGGCAACCTTCAGTGTGAAAAAGATATAAAAGAAAAATTGAAAGGTATTAGTCTATAAATCTCACTGAGGTCAGAAGCCTAGAGTCTTTTAAAAAAGATTTTAGAAACAAAACTTTAGAATACACACACACACACACATACACACACACACACTGCAGTCATCTCATAGGAGTTCCTATCTTAGATTACATTAATATTGTTAACCTATTTTAAATTCCTGTGGCACAGCAAGAGTCTTATATACTTATAAGATTTTTTTAAATGCATGAGCTTTAAATTCGTTTTCTTACTTTAAATAGATGTATATTAACTCTCCGTTTAGGCTGTAGGACCTCCTAGCTTAGTATAACAGTCCAACAAAATAAGAGTGGATACAAACTCTGTAATTTACTCACAGGCATAAATGGATATATAAATGTAAAAATGTGCACAATATTTTATGCCATGCTTGGCTTCATTGTGACCTAATGTTTATAATATGTAAATAATGGCTTCCTTTTAAAGCAAAGAACTTTTAATATACAGATTCATCTGAAAGTCCTTTTTCTTTACTATAAACAGAAATAAAAAGAAAAAAGTATTCTTTAGCAATAGGTAAATAACCAATGACAAAGGTTACCACTGAAGGGATTAAAAATAACAGAAGTCAACAGAAAACTTTCAATATCATACTTCTACTTTAATATGAAGATATTGCTATCAAAGAAAAAGACTCAAGAAATTCTTTGATAAAAATAATCTCATACTATCTTTGAAGTGGTTTCATTTATTTTACTACCCACTGTGTTCCTTATCAGAAGGCCAAGGGTAAGAAGTTTCCTAGTTGTGATTAGGAAAGAATCTGATAGATCAGAAGACCCAATTGAAGTGGGACATAATAAGTATTAAAGTATTACATGACATTAATCCTGCCATTCCATTACTCTCTCCATCTTTGTGCACAGACTAATTATTCTGTAGCCAGTATTCAGGAGAAAATAGAAACACACTTACCGTGGGCTGGAGTAATCTCTTTATTGCATCAACAAGACTGGCTCTGTACTGGTCCAGAAACAAGCTGACATTGAGAAGAGAGCAGAATCCAGATTAAACTGGGTCTTCAAGTCTAGTGATACTAATAGTGAGAAATACAAGGCTAATTACATGTTTACCAACACTAAAAAAGAGAGATTGTTTTCTTCAAATGTCTCACTGGGGATTTTGTTTTTCTTTAAGAAGATATTATGGTCAGTGTTTTGCAACTAAAGCCAAATCATCAATATGCCATGGACCAGAATTCACACATGCTGGGCCATGTGTTAATGTTAAAGGGACAATTTCTAAGCTGCTCTTTGTGGTGTCATCAGTGGAGATGAAATACTCTTGGCATTTTTCCTTGTTATAGCCCCATTTCTCAAACAGCTTGGGGTCTCTGCCTACCCAGGGAACTATGAGCTGCTCTCCAAAAAGAAGACACCAGCCCTATTGCACCCAAACTACAGAACAGGTGCCATTGACTAGCAACAACATTAAGGAAAGACTCAACCAGTAACCTGGGAATGAACAGCTCCCAAAACAAAGCCTAGTCAATGCCACAGAGATCATGGTAACTCTGGTGCTTTCTCCCTTGACCTCTGTATTGCTTCTTTTCCCTTTGCTGTAATTTTTCATTTTTTTCCTCTGGTCTTTTGAGAATTTCTGTGGTTGCTCTGTTACTCATTTGGTTGGACCAGTCTGCCCTTGTCTTCATCAGGCCTTACTTTTGAAGTTTGAAAACAATTTCTTCATTCAAACTTGTAGATACCCGACTTAAGTTTGGCAGTTGAAGTCAAGTGAGTTAACTTTGGTATAGCTGGCACTGTGGTTTAATTGTGTCCCTCCAAATTCATGTGTTGGAAACTTGATTAATTCCTGATGCAACAGTTTTAGCAGTGGGAATTTGACTCCTTTTTGCCCTTCTGACTTCTGCTATGTGAGGCACAGGGTTCCTCCCCTCTGGAAGATTCAACATTCATGGCACTACCTTGGAAGAACAGACCAGGTCCTCAGCAGATACCAAATGTACTGGCACCTTGATCTTGGACTTCCAAGATTCCAGAAAGTATGAGTCAAATGTTTCTAGTGCTTGTAAGTTACCCAGTCTGTGTATTCTTGTTATAATGGCACAAAATTGACTAAGATACCAGGAATGCTTATGCAACCCTTAGAAATGTTTCCTGTGGGTGGGATTGTGGTATGGAGGGGTGAAAGCACCCAATGCTACCAAAGACCATATGAGGCTTACAGTGCCTGGAAAAGTACTCCAAGCATAGCCATCGCACTCCTCTAAGAGGAAGCAAAGCTGCTGAATAAGCCAATAATATCTATTGGTTGTTGGGACCACTTTTTTTTTTTTTTATGAATATGAAGTTTGGAGTTCAGGAAATGTGAGTTTATCTTTAAAATCTGAACAATCCTGGAATATCCAGGATGTGGTTGCCAAAGTCATGGGACTCCAACTACACACATAGCATTGAAAGGCAGAAAAGAGATAAGGGAGAAGGGGCACTATGGGTGTCCTTATGGAGGTTACGCTATAAGAGGGATGTGAGTTGGACACAAGCATACACAAATTAAATACAAATGCCAAAGGTAAATGCAACTTTTTAACAACCAAACACTTACTGAGATGAGTAGTAGGTACTGGGTACCTTCCAAGAGTTTTTCATAGATTGACTCATCATTACTGTGAGGTAGTTGTTATTATTATGACTATTGTCATTGCCCACACTTTACAACTAAGGAAATAGAGGCACAGTGAGGTTCGTGGTCACACAGCTACTAATGGCAGGGCTGGGATTCACACCTACACTGAGCAGCATTAGAGACAGTGGTCTGGGCTACAGCTTCATACCATCTTCCCCATCTAATTCCATTTGCTCCTGAGCATGAAGTAACAGAAGATGGGCAGAGCAGGAGAAAGGCCCTCAAATGACTGGAGTTAGGCAAGTGTAAGCACAATGTCACAAGTAGAGAATTTGAAGTTCTTCCCCAGGCTCTGTGTTCCATAAGTGCCCTCCCACGCAAGCTCTAACTTCTTGAAAGCAGGAAGCATCCCTTATGTTTTTGTCCTTCTTCTACAGCATTTGGCAAGGAGCCAAGGTTAGGGCAGCCTAAAGGTTGATGGACTCCTTGAAATGAGCAGCAGCATATGTAATAATCATGCAGCGCTGGAGAAGTGTGCAAGACATTTGGTTTCAGCTTCAGGGCCATTGCTTCTACATTGTGTTTTTGCAAAGCAAAGGGAAAAAAAGGGATGTTCTGCTTCATAAAAATGGGCAATGATGTCTTTTAAAAAGCAGGAACAGCAGAGCTACTTCTGAAGAGGCATCTTAACTTGTAACACAGTCCAAATGCATTGCTTTGAAAAACAGTGTGCAAATCCTTCTATTCACATCTTGAATTTCCCATCTTATAGGGAGTGGATCCCTTACACCTTAGTGAGAACTCCAGCAAGCTTGTGTTATCTCATGAGGAGCCTATATGAGGACCCACTCCCATTTTGAATGCTGTAGACTGGTTGCATCTGGCCTCTCTATGCCTCACATAGCAGAGATGCCTCACATACTGCCTGCTCCAGAGCCCTGCTTCACCCTTCCAGGGGCTAGCAATGATTATTGGCTGTCAGGGGGAGGGTTGCTGTCCTCCCTCAAAGGGGACTACTGTGTGGAGCCACATTTCAGATAGTGGGGAGTATGGTTCAAATTCAAAAGAGCTCTGGCTTTGACCTTTCTACTATGTGACATAGGCAAGTCATTTTATGTGAGGCCTCAAAGTTTCCTTGTCAGTAAAGGCAGTCATCAAGTTAATAATACGTGCTCATTCGCAAAACTTGTTGAGCATCTGTAACATGTGCAGGGGTATTTTAGGCATTGGGGCTAAACTATGAATAAGACAAAGCCTCCCCCACCCCACAAGGAGCTTCCATCTGCATTCATTTGAGCTTCACAGTGCAGTGTGCATGCAGGTGGTGCTCAACAGTTACTACTTACCGCCTGACTCTTTCCTTCAAATGAAGGGAGTTATACAGGATACTGGTTTCAGTGACCCTAAATAAGTTGTATGCAGGCTTTTCTAGGGGTGGTTGGGGCTGAATTAACACTTAGATAGGAATGTTTTATGAGATAGGTTCTCTTCTGATTTGATGATTCTGTCATTTGAAAAATAGGAGTAAGGAGAGCAGTTTATGAGAAGTTCCCAAGAAGTCAGTGCCTGGGTGTCTTTGCTCACCCTACGGCCAGTGGAAAGCTTTTCCTTGGAAGGGGCTTTAAACAATGAAAAAGCATCCCCTTTGAATGAGCCAGAAACTATGCCTAGCATGGGAGGTAACCCTATCCCCTTCCATCCAGCAATCAGGATGGAAAACTTTCTTATCTTTCATAAAGCTGCATCCTTAAATCCTGGAGTGCAGAATATGTCTAATTCAAACAGTACAAAAATTGTCAGTATGTCATATTAAGCAGTGATTAATAACCATTAGGGATTGATGAGAAAGGAATTAAATTAGAACTAAGTCTTTTACAAAGAGTAGATTTCAGAACACACTATACCTTATTCTTTAGGGAGGTCACGATATCTTTAGCTTTAACAATTGAACATTCTATTTTTTTTTTTAAGAAGACTATCACTATGAGGAAGTATCTCTGTTGGTCAGTTGGTCCTATATGACATCTGGCTGGTTGGCATACACAGCAGCTAAGCAAAGGACCACTCTTAGTTCATACCTATGTATCCTAAGAACTAATAAGACTGCTAGAAAAAGATGAATAGCACCTTACCAGCTGAGCTTAATGCATGCCCTTATAAAACACTCTTACTGTTGGTAATGGTAACAAAGAGGTTAACAGCACAGCAGACTGGAAAGTGCGGCTTACCACCCGGCACACATTCCAGACACAGTTATTTCAAAGGTAATGGAGTCTACTCCATCATTCCAAATCAAATCTCCCAAAAGTAATTCTTATAGTTCTCTAAAAGATCTTTATTCCAAGTAAGCTCACTTTTCTACTTAGCTCTGATGCAGAATTTATAATGCTTTGTAGGGTACGTCATATGAGCAATTTCAATGTGCGTTAGTGGGAGTGATATGTAATCTCCTGAAAATTCACCCCTCAAATAAGTCCTAATGGCTCAGAGAACAGCAGTAGCTTAAGTGGATCTATTTAAAAAGGCTGAGTGGGTCAGTGATGGGGATGGAGATACCATTTCAACTCTCCCTTCAGTTACTGATCAAAATACATAGAACAGTCCAGTTTGGCCATTAAATTCTCTCTCTCTCTCTCTCTCCTCTCTCTCTCTCTCTCTCTCTCTCTCTCTCTCTCTCTCTCTCTCTGTGTGTGTGTGTGTGTGCGTGTGTGTGTGATTGCTTGTGGCAGCAACACTTGCTTTGTTCCATTGATCTGAATCACAGATTTTCTGACAAAGGAAAGGTGTTGGACCATTTTCCTTGCTTCCCTTAGAATCAGGATTGAATGCAGAGCATGGATCATGTGTAATTCCTCTCATAGAAAAATTTATTAGTGCAGAGCATAAGAGGACATTTCTCTCTGACAATATCCACAAAAAGGAAGACTGCAATGCAATTTCCATGGTGAAATGTACAGCGTTAAACTCACTGTTTTAGATTTAACTTTTAGCAGAGGGATACCCTCTTTCAGTATTTATCAACTGATTTTTATGGAAGCTCAGAATGATGCTGTATTCTCACTTGGCTCTACCTCTTTAGTTGCAGAATCTTGGGCAGTTCATGGATCTCCTCAGAGGCTGAGTGTGAGGTGAAAGGGCTGACTACATTTGGCTTAAGGTCTTTTCAGGTGTTAGGGAGCTGTAAGTTGTGATCTAGAGCTATCCATGATTACAGTTTCTGGAAGACAACTTCTAGAGTCCAGGGTATTTCCATGTTGATAAAAAAAACCCATTTTTATGAAGATAGCTTAAAACTCAAACTTTTCCCCATCATTTTAGAGGAAAGTAAAAAGGATGGAAAAAGAACCCACAGTGAACAGCCTTAAGGTAGGGTGTATAGGCAAATGTACTTTCTCCCATTTCTCTCCATATCTCAGGTGTGGGCACATACATGTGCCAATTGTCTTGCATATCCAGCTTGATGGTCAGTCAGGCTATGGGTGGCATATCAGACATGTTTTCTAAGCCTTTTGAGAATTCAAATCTATAGAGTCATTTCTATTTTTGCAGAGCTACAATAAACTGGAGAGCCATCAAACACTGAACAAAGGTGTTCACTGGATAAAAATAATCTTACTTTCAGACCCTTAGATTATATTGTGATTGAACGGAAGTCTGGAAAGGTAGGCTTAAAATTAGCAAGCACTCGCTATTCTAAAGGTAGCAAGGACCAGGCTAGACTGTATTCCAGCAGAAAGGAATCCTTATATTAAACTCAACATTAAACAAGTCAACTGAGGAACTTAATAGGCAGGTTTTTCCCTACCCCTGTGGTTAAATATTCTAATATTTTGATGTTTGTCAACAGCATCCTTTTGCAGGTGTGACTGTACCTTGATTTTTCCTTCTGTTTATTTCAAAGTTGACATTTTACAAGATATTCGGGAACTGTTGAACCATGAAACTATTTTTCATTGTCAAAAATGCTGAATGGTGAAATAATGACTAGCTTTCACAGTTTGCCTCTTTATTTTATAATCTCGTTGAGCTACAAAATTTGGATGTGAAGTAGGAGACTGTCTCTTCTGGGAAATAGGTTATTTTCCCCCACTGCCCACAGGTTTGTGAATGTTTGAATGTAAATATGTGAATATATGAATGATTTAAGAACATAAATATATCACCGCTTGTTGTAATCATGCACATTTTACTTGAACCACAATGTGGGTTTGGAATAGGTCTGTGAATAGAGCTTGTTTTCATGTAAATGGGATCAAGCATACCACTGGTTAGGTATTCAGGGAATCAGACAATGCCACCCTTGCTGGAAATGCTTCAATAAGAATTTAACCCATGTACCTAATATTTGAACTTCAACTCTTGCATCATATTCCTGTGGCCTAATCCAGGTCTCATCGGATGACTGATAATGACTAAAGGAGGGTGTGAGACTTAACATGATCTGTTTATGTGTGGTGCCTCTTTTTGGCCCTGACTATTTCAGGTCCTATCTTGGACGTAACATCTACAAAGACCTTTCTTTCCCCCACTCTGTGACATTCTAAAAGATGCATCATGGCCTGAGTATCCTTGCAATAACTCCCTATGGAGCAACACCAAACCAAGAGGATATAAAGAACACGTGGGATGCTGTCCTTCACCACTATATGCACAACGGATATATTATAAACATCACTGTACTAAGGTTCTAAGCAGCTTACCCATCTCTGTGAATATGGAGAGAGACCATTACCAAAGCATTTCTTTTAGAAATAATATGAGCATTGCAGTGAGAGTAGCTTAATGTTTCACATTTACAAATGGGAAATTACAAATAGGCTGACATTCTGGCACTTACCACACCAGGAAAAAAAAAAAACCGTAACAACAATTCATGCATAGACAAGCCATTTATAAAATGAAGCTTGGTGTATTTAGTTCATTTGAATCCATAAATTCTCATATAGCTACCAGATGCATGTGTGTGTGCATGAATGTGTACATGTAATATTGCATTATGTTGCATCTTTATAATGAGAGCCCTAAACTGAATATGCATTATGTTCATCAGTTGTACATGACCCTGTTGTCAGCTAGGGAAAAAAAAAAGACTTTCAGACATGTTGTGCAGCTATTTTTAACTGAGAACACTAATCAGAAAAGAGCTTAAATTTTACTTCCTTTGCTTGTCTCTCTGGTACAAATAGGATGACATGGTGTGGGTGTCCATAACACAAGGTATGAAAAAACAGGCTGTTTTGATATTTGTATGAAGGACAAATTTAACTGTAATTCTTTGGCCAGACCTGCCTTTCCCCACATCATAGCCAGTGGGGGTGTGACCCTCATCTAAACTTTCAAGAAGACACTGCTCCCTTCCCTCTCGCTGCTGCTCTCTGATCCGACTTGTATGCTTAATCTGATCTAATCCTGCCAGCATTATCTTCATCTGTGCAATGAGACCTGGAGGATCTTTTCTCATATTTGGTGAGGAAAGGCATTTACTAAATTACTTGCACAAATCATATGGTGTGGTTTTTTTAGCTCCTTATTTTTGGTTAAATGGAGGGATGTAGCATTGACTTGTCAGAAATCTAGGTTTCTCCCATTTTTGGAAGAAGGTTTTTGGAAATTGGGTGCAACGAGACTAAAAGAGCCATGAAAATTTCAGTTAAAAATAGGACAAAATATTTGTTGTTCATGGAGAAGTATATTTCAGAAGAAAAAAGCAAACATAATTCCATTGACTTTGGTAGGAAAGATATACACTGAAAATCATATTTAAATAATGATAACTAAAAATTAATTCCTGAAAATTTTATTCAACTCTCCTCAGAGCAGTCTTCTCTGGATTTTATGATTGAGCTTTTCAATATAATAGAACTTTGGAATCTGGACTTGTTATGTTTTTAAATCTAAAGTGTCATGATAATTATCATGATAAAACCACAAATAAGCTCATACTCTTAACAGGGAAAATACTGGGGAATTGTCAATGTTTCCCATGTGCTGAAATAATTATTACTCAAAGGCATGAAGTAATACATAAGATTAGTTGAAATAATTACTAAGGTCTGATGCATATTTACCCTGCAACTTAGGATCAGACTTTCATTAACAAACAAGTAGATTGGGCTAAAAAGGAAGACAAAACATCTAATGTAAATTTATTTTTAAAAAGCAATCACCTGACAAAGATTTGGATGCTTTTATTTGCATACAAATAAAATGCAATTTTATAATTTTTGTGTTATGTGTAATTAAATATCATAATGAGTGCAATGAAAATAATAGATAGTAAATATACACTTTAAGAAAGGCTATTTCCCCAAAGATATTCCACAGATATGTTTATTTGCTGGAGAGTGTTGATATATTTCCTTATATCAATAGTCAGATCTCTCCTAAGAAGTAAGCTAATTGAGCTGTTTGTGTTGATAAACTCCTTTTTCTCCAGACTATTCCTCTCCCAGCCATAATTATTTGCAATTTGCCTAAGTTGTCCATTTACTGATACATCAAGCATGAAACAGAGGCAATTCCAGAAAATGGAAATGCTTCTCAGAATCAATCTTTGGGAAATAATGTGGTAGAAGTTACTGTGTGATAGAAGACTACCTTATAACTGTCACATGGAGATGAATATTAATTTGTTGAGGTTAAGGTGGTTTTGTGCTTCATTTGTTGACTTTGCTTAGCCGTCAGCAAAGCAGCACAGTCCAATTACTCCAGCAAAGCTATTTTTTTTCTAACAGAAGTTTTATGATTTTTATGTACTTACCAGTCAGCACACATAACAATGTCAAAATGTCCTTCCAGTTGAGAGACATCTGTCTCATTATCCCATCGTAAAACGCTTGAGGAGAAAAAGATTTTAAAAATTATACTTAGGTTTTTTTTTTAACTTATGATTTTGAGCTATTAACATTATTTTTTGTGGCACTTGAAATTATTTAAAAGGTATATACAAATTATTTCAAAAGATATAATAAAAAACTAGGATGTAACTATATTCTGTATTATATTTAGTCTTCAGATCTAGAAGAGGAAGAATTCTCTATTTAAATATAATAGTTAAGCTTTTGCTAGTTTTTGTAGGTTTTGTAGACAAACTAGAGAGAAATAGCTTAGCTTTACCATAGTTATTAAAACGATTTTAGACCCTTAACATCAATGAGGTATATACTGAAATTGAAGTATTCCCCATCCTGATGGGAATACAAATGTATAAAAATAAATGATGTGAAACTGAGTGTGTATCTATCCCACCTGGCTTGTATTTCTTATTGATGAAATAAGCAAAATGGAAGAAAAGAAAAGTCAACTTCCATTTGGTAGTTCTCAGTTTTTAAGCATACTTTGAAATTCTTCCATATTCACAGTCTCCAAAGGAGGATCAGGTGTTAAGCCTCACATTAATAACAATAATTAATAACATGAATTTGAAAACTCTAGTTATGCTTAAAAAGCCAACCAAAGGCTTTATATTACTCTCAGTTGATAACTGTGATGATTAGCATTTTACCAAATTAAGGTATTTTAATGATTTTTCTCTCTACCACACTTAAACTGTGATTTGCAATACTATTTTTTAAAAGTAAAATTCTGCCCCAATTTTCTATTTTGATTTTTTAGAGCTAGACTGAGCAGATCACACCCTACCTTGTCCACTTATATTTGCTTATTTTGGTGAGGTTTTTTTTATTTCTTCTATGTCTTCCCTTGGTGAAAATCATGTGTTTGAATATAAAAATAAGACTTAGTCCAAAAGTTCTTTTCAGTAAATTTCTTAAGGTAGAAAAGATTAAACCACCACAAATATACTTACACAGGCTGAGTGTCAGTTGGTCATTCACTCTCTTGACTTATTCTTACTGAGCACCAACTATACACCATGTATCAGGCCGTGTGCTATGCCTCAGTCACACCTTCACAGAGGCAGTCTATGAAACCATACAGACAGACTCAAAGCACCAGGGAAGGCTTTACGGAAGTGGATTACTTTAGCATTCACAGGTCCGTGACACCGGAACAAGCTTTAACAATCAACTCTAGTGTGGTTCTACTTGCCTAGTCCCACTAGAGAGCCAAGAAACAAAAGAATCCAAGAGATCCCTAAGAGATTAATGATTACATTGTTTTTGGACTCCTCAGAATCTTCATGCACCTAGGGAGAGTGGGAAACAACTAGGAACTTTTTCCGGATATATGGAGGCTTCTGGTGCTCCTGGAACTCAAGACTCTGCAGGAAAATGGACCTCTCACCCTCATCAGAGACCAGAGAGTCCTCAAAAGCTTCCACACGAACAAGAATTGTTTAAAATATAGGTCTAGTACCCAGGCATGGTGGCACAGGTCTGTAATACCAGCACTCAGGAAGCTTGGCAGAAGGATCACAACTTCAAGGCCAGCCTGGGCTATATAGAGAGACCCTGCCGCAAACAACAACCCTCCCCCACCACCCCATATATAGATCTATACTAGACAATCTCAGATCACAAATGTATCCATCACACATGTTTTGAGACAGAGAAAAGTAATAAAATTACTCACAATCTTACCATTCAAGCTTCAACTATTTAGAAGATGCTCTTAATACATATGCAATTATTAAAGCAGAACGACAGGAAAACCTGTGGTGACATTAAACACTGGATTCCAGAGGTGCTCAGCCTCCTAGTTCAACAAGGACAAACTGGAGAGACCAGGTCTAGGCAGCAGTTGATTATGGATCACCACAGCAGCCGTGACAAGTTGAAATGCCCAGGTCATGTGGACCACAATACATTACCATGAGGTACTTTCCCAGTTCTCACAAAGCTTATGGTTATGCTGTCCCTATAACTATAAGCATGTGACAGACAGAGGTGGTGTAGTCAGAACTCAACTTTGGCACAACAGACACACTGAGGTTCTAGTAGACACACTGAGCTACTTAGTAGCTGTGTGAATTTCTGCAATTACTTAATAACTCCGAATTTGTTTACTGATCTGTAAACCAGGGATAAGTACCACCTTTTTGAATTCTCAATGAGCACCATTCATATCGTATCTGGAGTTGTATTGTTCATACAGTATATAGTGAGAATGGTGCCCCCTAGAATTGTGCAGTCAGATTACCTTCTATCATAGAAGGACAGAGATGATAGCGACTACATTATTCAAGGAACTGGTCCTTCCAACTCTTCTCTACCACTGACCTTGCCTTCCTCTCTCTGGAGATCCTCCCATGCACAGCCATGCACAGGTACTTCAGCTGTGGGGGAGGACCAGATTTTGTTTGTTTGTACCAATTTGTTGCAAACCAATACTTTTATGAAATTTGAGAACAAACTAATAGACAAATTAGGTTCAAAACAACAAAGGCATTCAAAATACAAGTCCACCGATCATATACTTGCATGTTACAGCAGTATTTCTAAATATTAACCTTCAATTTCTGAACATACCTCACCACACACAGTAACATGCAGTTCACAGCCAGGAACATGCAGTCCATATCTTACCCATTGAGTAGCCCTGCTCTAGACCTTATCTGTACCAATAACTGCAAGTCTCATCCACTCTTGGGTCATCCTCTCCTATCTTTCATAGCTCATTCCTTCTAGAATGTTCTCTAATGCAATCATTTCTCAGTCTCACTGATCTACAATGCACTGATGCTATCCACATGTCACTGTCCCTCTCCTCTAATATTTACCTTCTTTTCTTGCCCATTTTAATTACTGTCTTACATACACCCTCAACTTCCTTGTCACTCTCTTCCTTCCTTGTTTTTGCTGAATCCAGCTCTCTTCCTGGCCCATGAATATGTGCACCTGAATGTAGATAGCACACAGTAGTGTGACTGGCTTTGATTTAAATTCTTGACCATGAACCTTGAGTGTATTCAACAATGCCTGACAGTTGTGCTTGCATTTCCTTTGCCCATTTTCTCTTCCACTCTTCTATGTCATTATTTTGTACTTTCTTACCATTCTTTCTTTCCTTCTTTCCTTTCTTTCTTCCTTCCTTCTTCCATTCCTTTTTCCTTTTGTTTCCTTCCCTTCACTCCCCTTCCCTTTCCCTCCCTCTCTTCCTTTCTTTCTTCCTCTCTCTCTCTTTCTCTTTCCTTTGACATGATCTCTGTGCTGTGGCATAGTCTATGCTGGCCTTAAACTCATGATCCTCCTGTCTTAGTCTCCAAAGTGCTGGGATTACAGGCACATACCACCACACCAAGTTCCTACTTCTCTTTTCAACATTTTTACACTAACCCATCCCCACTCTCAGATGATGACCTTGCTTGCTACTTTATTATCAAAATTGCCACAATCAGATGAGAATTTTCCTAAACTTCTACCACCACACTTCTGCTCCTACCAACATCTGCATGTAGTTCCTCTGCCTTCCTGCCTATTATCAAGCTCCTACCTACAGCCAGTACCTTCTTACACCCTAGAGCCATCCCCTTTCATCTATTCTAGGTCATGGATCTAGCAATTTCCCTTCTATTTCCTCTATTTCAGCTCTTTCCTCTCTAGATTATTTCCATCATCTCTAAATGTGCAGTTATTTCCTCCCTTGTGAAATATCCTCTCTTGACATCACCTCCCCCTCCAGTTATTGGTCCATTTTTCTATTCCTGCTTTGAAGCCAAACTCCTTTAAAAAATAGTTTAAACTCTGCTTCCATCTCATTCTGTCTTAAATTCACTCTAATTTTGTCCCCACCTTCTACCAAAATGTTTTTGTCAAACTCACCAAAGATGTCTGTATTGCTAAATCCAGGTCAGTTCTTAGCTTTCATCCTTCTTTATCTACCAACCTGAACTTTGCCCATAAACTCCAAATTCATATATCCAACTTCCTATTTTAATACTTCCATTTGGATATCTAACAGACATCTAAACTTAACATATCCAAATTTGAATTCTCAAATCTCTGTCCCAAAATTCACTTCATTCAATCTTTTTTTAATTTCATTAATGGTAATTCTACCTTTCCAGTTGCTCAGGCCAAAAACGTTAAATATATTCCTGATTCTTTCTTTTACATCCCATGTTAAATATGCCAAAAATGTAGTTAGTCCTACCTTTGAAATACATCAAAATCCAACCATCTCTGTCTCCACTGCTCACACCTGATCTAAACTATCATAACCTCTTATATAAATTATTGTAGTCTCCTGACTTGTCTCTCAGTTTCCACCTGTGACCTTATGCTCTCTGCTCAAGAGAACAGTCAGAGTGATCCTTTTGAAACATATTCCAGATCAAAAGCTTTGTCTAATTCCTTGTGATGCCTCTTCTTTACTCAGAGTAAAAACCCAAGACTTTGCAATGGCTTATATGACCCTATGCTCTTGGGCTTGCTTATAACTCTGACCTCATCTCCTATTATTTGCACCTTGTTCACTTTGCCCTAGTGACACTGGCCTCCTTATGGTTTCTTGAAGACACCAGGTATGCTTCTGTCCTAGCAGCTTTACTAGGCTACTTACTCTGCCTAAATACTCCTCTTCCAGATATCCACATGGCTCATGCATACTAACCTCCTGCAAGTCTTTGTTCAAATGTCTTACCTTCTCTTATGGCAGCCTTCAGTAACAAACTTGCTTAAAAACTGCAATCTAGAACTTCTAGTCCAGTATTAGAAATTATCTATCTTGCTCTTTAATTTTTCTGTAGCAGCTATTAACTTTTGTTGTGTTATATAACTAACTTACTAACTTTTGTTTATTTTCTCTTTCCCCCCTAGGATATAAGCCTGAAGGGGATAGAGATTTTTAAAATCTGTTTTGGGCAGTGAGTATTTTAATTGCCTAGAACACTCCATGATATATAATAGATGCTCAATAAATATACCATCTGAATGAATTGTGTGTGATTGCACCTAGCACCATGACTAGCACACAGAGGCACTCAAGGACTAGGAGCTCCTATTATTAAGTTGTCCTCTAAATAGAATGTATAGATTGGCCCGATATGAAGGTCAAAATGCTTTCTGAATACTAATGCTTCCAGCAAAGATAGAGTAACAAAGACCTCATTCACACTTTAACCTGAAGTAAACAAAAACCATTAAGGAATATATAAACAATAGTTTTCAAGACACGGAACATCAGCAGAAAAGGACACTGATCTTTGAGAGAGCATAAACAGTGAAGTGACTCCTACAATTACAACAGTTTATTGCTTTGAGGCCTGAGCAGATGGTGAGGAACTGAGGTAGAAATAGGTAGACTCTCTAAGTCAAGGAGATGAAACTATGAGTCTTAAGAAACCAACACAGTTAAAGTTCCCAGGACAGAGCAATGGACAGGAGATCACAGCATACACAGAGAATTCAGATCGATGGATGGTCCCTCTAGAATATTCTACAGAGTAGCGATTCATGCATGTATGTGAGGAAACCACTTGAGGCTGAGAAATGAATCATATGACAGGTTGAAGGGGACTGGAACAGCTCACATATGGCCCTGTTTTCACAGCCAGCCTAGAAAAATTCATAATTCATATGCATCAGTAGAATCCTCAGAAAGGTCCTGACTCAGTAGTGGGAAATAAATTAGCTCTAAAATGCTGCTCTGGTTCTGCCTAAAAAAAAATCTTAAAAGCAAGATCCAAAAGTATCAAACTATTTCAAAGTAACTTAATTATACTCCAGAATAAAAGTAAAAAAATTTACAGGAATATAAGCCTTTAGGTTCCAACAAGGTAAAATTCAAAATACCTACTATAAAATAAAAGAATGCCAGAATTGAAATAATAAAACCCAGAATGAGCAGACAAGTCAAATAATTGAAATCAATCTAAAACTGACATAGATATCAGAATTAGCAAACAAGGGCATTAAAATATTTATCACAGCAGTACTTAATAAATTACAAAAGTCAAGTGGACACATGGAAGGTATATTTTAAAGTCCTAAATAGAAAATTGGGAGATGAAAAGTACAATGTCTAGGAGAAAAAATATACTGGATTAGATTAACAGCAGATTAGAATTTACAGAAGAAAAGATTAGAGAATTTGAAAATGGCAATAGAAACTAAAGTGAAATATATAAGAAAAATGAACAAAAGTCAACAAAAAGAGGATTATTAAGTAAGCTGTTGGGCAAATTTAAATAATCTAAACTATGTGTGATTGGAATCCTCCCAAAGTCAAGTGAGGGGGGAAGACAGAAAAAAATTAGAAGAAAGAATAGCTGAAAACTTTCCCAATTTAGTGAAAACTATTAACCCACAGATTGAGAAATTTTGAGCACAGAAAAATGAAGTATAAAGCACTTAATAATCAAATTGACCAAAAGCAGTACCAAAGAGAAATTTCAAAAAACTCCCAGAGGACAAAGATGCGTTAAGAACACAGATAAAGGATGATGGCACATTTCTTGTGATGAATATGCAAGTCAGAGGACAGTGAAGTGAAAGGAATAAAAACCACAACCTGTCTACCTGGAAATGTACACCCAATGAAAATATATTTCAAAGAAAGATGAAACAGATGTTTTTGGATATACAAAAAATAGCTAAAAGAATTAATGCCCAGACTACCTGCAGTACAAGAAATGTTAAAGGAAGTCCTTTAGACAGAAGAAAAATGATATAGAATGGAAATACATATCTATACAAAAGGATGATGAGAATCAGGAATAATAACTATATATGTAAGAGCTTTTCTTATTTAAACCTCTTCAAAATATAACTGACTGATTAAACAGACAAGTATTATGAGGTTTATAACAAATGCAAATAAAATATAAGACAATGATAGCATAAAGATGGATGAGAAAAATGACAATATACTACCATGTTTGTTTGTTTTGTTTTATTTTGGGAGACAGGGCCTTTCTATATAGCCCAGCCTAGACTTGAACTCATGATCTTCCTTTGCCTCTGCTGTGCTGGGATGATAGGTATGCACCACCACAAATGGTGTATGTATATCATTTGAGGATGGATTGTGATAAGTTTAAGATGTATATTATAAAACCTAAAGCAACTACTAAAATAACAAAACAAAAAGTTATAGTTAATAAAGAACAAAGGTGGAAAAATAGAATAATAAACTCATTTGATCCAACAGAAGGCAAAAAAAGAAAAAAAGAAAAACAGGAAAAGAACAAAAAAATAGATATAACATACAAAACAAATAGAAAATGACAAATTCTAATCTAGCAATATAGGTAATTGTACTAAATGAAAATGACCTAAACACACTCCAAAGGGTAGAGAATGTCAAACTGAATTAAAAAAAAAATCTAGGACCATGTATATGTGGCTTAAAACAAATGGGTGAAAAGTAAAGAGATGAAAAAGATATATCAAAACAATCCTTAATTGTTAATACAGCTGGAGTGGCTGTATTAACATTAGATATAGTAGAGTTCAAAGCAAAAAATGTTACTAGGGATAAAGAAAATTACTCTATAACATTAAAAGGTCAATTCAAGAAGCAGACATAGCAATTCTAAATGTTTAGGCACTGAATAACAGAGCTGTGAATACATGAAGCTGAAATGGATAGAACTACATGGAAATATAGACAAAAATCATAATTATAGTAAAAGATTTCAATACTCTTAGCAATTGATTGATCAATTGGACAGGAAAAAAAACCCACAAAGCTTTAACTTTAACAACACTATCAATCAGCTTGACTTAATTGATATTATAGACTACTCAACAAGGGCAGAAATATACATACTGTTTCAAATAGGTTATTATTTTTTTTCACTTAGGCGCTCTTTAATTTCCTACATGAATTTTTGAGAAAGATATGTGTAAATAAAAATCACATTAGTTAAGATACCAAGCTATACCTATTCTTGGTCACAATATAAGTCTCAAAAAACTTTCATTCCTTCACCAAAAGGGAATTAAGTCAGAAATTAAAATAACAAACTAGAAAACAACATTCTTTATAAAATCTTCAAATATTTGAAAAATAAATATTTCTAAATAATCCAGGGTCCAAAGAGGAAGTCAAGACAGAATTGGAAAGTATTTTAGATTGAAGGAAAATAAAAATACAACATATCAAAATTCATGGGATGGCCACAAAGTATTTAGAAGGAAAAATAGCACTAACTTCCTGTATTAGAAAAGAAAGGTCTCAAATCAATGAACTCAGTCTCTAGTTAAATAAACAAGAAATAGAAGACTAAATTAAACCCAACATAATCAGAAGAAAGGAAATAATAAAGCTCAGAGCAGAAATAGAAAGCAATAATAGAGAAAAATCAGTGAAACCAAACCATGGTTCTTTAAGATCAATAAAATTCTAGTTAGACTGACCAGGAAAAAAAAACAGAGAAGACATAAATCACCAATGTCCTGAATGAGAGAGGTGGCATTTCTACAAACTCTACAGATATTAAGGTGAGTATCTATCTATCTATCTATATGACATATGTGTTTGTCCATAACATAAAGTGGGGTTTATCCTAGGAATATAAGAAAGTTGGTTTAACATTTAAAAATTGGTCAATATAATCCACAATATTAACAAACTAAAGAAGAAAAAACAGATAACTTCAAATAGGGAAGAAAATGCATTCAACAATGTCTAACATCTATTTCTGATTTAAAAAATTCTCAGGGTTGGAGGTGCAGTAAGTACAAAGCCCCAAGTTCCAATGACAGTATCACTAAAAAAGAACCAAACAACAACAACAAAAGAAACTTCTTCAACCTGAAAAAGGTTATCTATGAAAATCTACAGTTAACATCACACTCAATAGTAAAAGACTGGGTGCTTTCTCCTTAACATCAAGAATAAGAAAGGGATGTTTCTTCTCATTATTCAATAGTGCACTGGAGATTGTAGCCAGTCCAGTAAGGCATGAATAAAGAGGCATTTATATTAAGTAAGGAAGAAGTAAAACTATATTTCTTAGCAAGCAACACAACAATCTGTATGGAATATGCAATTGAATGTGCAGAAAAGTTACTAAAACTAGAGTGAGTTAGCAGCCTTGGAGACAAGAATTAATTGTATTTATTTATACAAGCAACAAATAACTAGAAATTTTAATTTCCAATTCTATTCCATTTACAATAACATAATTTTATTATAGCATAAACATATAAAACAGAGATAATTATGAAAAAAGATGAGAGAAATTAAGTAAGTCCTAAATAAATGGAGGCAATGCAAGTAGGCAAAGAAAACAATGGTATTTTAACAATTGGCTAATCATATTTTAAAAATTAACTTCAATTCATATCTTGTTCTATATGCAAAAATTAACTCAAAATGGATCAGAGACAAATATAAAACCTAAAATTATAAAACTTATAGTTGAAAATATAGTAGAAAACTGTCTTGTGTTAAACAAAGATTTCTTAGACACACAAAATACATGGTCCACAAAAGAACAAATGGGTAAATTGGTCTTCATTAAAGTTAAACACTTCTGTACTTTGAAAGACACTGAGAGAATGAAAAGATAAGCCACAGACTGAGAAAAACAGTTGCAAATCACATCTCCGATAAAACTTGTATCTAGAACATATAAAGAGCTCTCAGAGTATGTCAATAATAAGAAAACAAGCAATCCACTTTCTAAAAAATGGGCAAAGCATTTGAACAGACCCTTCACCAGAGATATCTGTATAGCAGATAAGAACGTGAAAATACATTCAACATTATTAGTCATAGGGAAATTCAAATCAAAACACCAGTAAAAGTCCACTGTGCACTTGTTAGAATGGCTGGATTTTAAAAGATCAATCACACCGAGAACTGGAAAGGATATGGAGGAAACGGAATCCTACACACTACTGATGAGACCAACCACTTTTGAAAACAGTTTTGCATATTCCTTAAAAAGTTAAATAAACGCCACTATATGATTTATCTGTTTCCCTTGAAGGTATTTACACAAGAGAAAGCATATATGAATATATCCACCCTTGTACATAAATGTTCAGAACAGCTTTATTTGTAATAGCCCAAAGCAGCAACAACCCAAAAGTTCACCAAGGATATTATATAAATATATGGAAATATTACAATGAACCACATGCAACATTGTACAATGAATATGTGCTAATAAAAATGTGGGAAAAAAGAACAGTTAAAAAAAAACCAAGGCTTTCTGCATAGGGATAACTAGGCCCCTGACCAATGTAAGTTTTACAATCTAAGACACAGCACGCATACGTAAAGGATGGTTCTACCAAACATCCAAATCATGTCAATGCGTTAGTTGTAATTATATTGACACCAAAGTAAAATTTATGTTGTCTCCATTCTATTTCATCACATCAAAATCTTGTTTCTGTAAGAATCTTGGTACTAAGTAAAGTACATTTTTACAGAAAGAAATAATTGTAAAACCAATCATTTTTATTAAACTCCTATGCTTTAAAACATCTTAACAGCTATAGGCATTCTGAAGCCCAACAAGCCTTGCAGGTATACTATAGCAGGAAGAATGCATGGGCTTTGTAGCTAGATAGCTCTGAGGTCGACTACCAGCCCCACCACTTACAAATAAGCCAATGAGGCCAGCCAGATGCTCTGAGCATCACTGCCCTATCTGTAAACGGATTCAGAGTAGCTGCATTGCAGGAAAGATTTACAGCATCTTTTCAAAGCATTGAAAGATGGGCAGGGATTTAGCTCAGAGATAGAGTACTTGCCTAGCGTGCTCGGGGCCTTGGGTTGGTTCCCTAGCACAGGAAGAAAAATTTAAAAATGTAAAACATTGAATGAGATAGAGTATTAATGTATATGAAAGCATTACATTATGAAAGTATGTTATAGGTGCTAAATAAATATTAGTTTCCCTTCCTTGATTCTTGCACTAGTGCATCATGTCTTTTTATTCTGCCTTTAAGTTTGGGTTTCAACCTGAAACACAAAAGTACATTTTTGGTAAAGATTCCTATCTTGTGATGCAAAACTCACACTAAAAGAATTTTGACAAACAATAAGTCTTTCTAGTTTGTAATAAAACTTAACATCAAACAGGTTCAACCTAATTTGTCTTGTATTGTGGTGAATACAGAGAAATTTCCCTAGAGAGGTTAAAATAGTCCCTTTCTCATATCCCCACGGTTAATATTTCTTCATTTGCCTTTATAGTTGCAAACCTTTGCTTGCAGGTGAGTGAGTCATGGCTTGACATTGCTGGTGAAAGCAGTTCTTTGTATATTTTCAAAAGTCATGTACTGATATAATTCTTGATCCTGCCTGCTAAGTGTAATGAACCTGGAGTTGAAAAATGAGCTCTCTTCCCAGCAGGAAGGAAGCAACAATTTTCTTTGTGCAGATGTTACCGGCACTCTTTTTTACAGAGGATTCCAGAAGCCTTTCCCACACTTCCTTTCATCTCACTTTTCCAAGGCTATGTCACCACAACTTACTTTTAAAGGAGCCCATTGAAGTCATTTATGGTGTTCACATAAATAGTGAATTGCTATTCTCTCTAATGCCTCCCTATTTGCCATTTGTCCCTCCATTTTCCCTGATCTTTTAGAGATTTAAATTGCCAGATAGTAGAAGCCTCTATAATAAAGTGTTGTAGACACTTAGGAAAAAGGACATCATCTAAATCTAGAACTGAGGTTAGGCACAGAAGCTCTTGTCTGAAATCCCAACTACTCAGGAGGTAGAAATCAGGAGGATCATGGTTCTATACTAGCCTAGGTAAAAACAAGCTGGGTGTGTGGCATGCAACTGTGGTTCCAGCTACATGAGATGCCATAGGTAGGAGGACGGGGTCTAAGCCTGGCTCCAGGCAAAAATGTGAGACCCTACCTGAAAAATAACTAAAAGCAAAAAGGCCAGCCTGGGCTTTATAGTGAGTTTGAGGTGAGCCTGAGCTATATAGTGAGACCGTTTTAAAAACAAAAAAGAAATAACAAGTACTCACTGAGGCAACTAAACACTTACCACACAAAACTCTAACTTTTTTTCATAGATGTACAAATAAATACAACTAGTTAAAAACATAACAGAAGAAAAGATTCTATATCTATAGGCCCAACAAAAAAGTTTCCAAAAATAAGCTAGGTAAGAAAAATAAAAATATTAGCAAAACACCTAAAAAACTTAAAAAAAAAAAAACACCCCTTGAACAGGAAGACTCAGAATTTTAAAAAATTTGAGGTTTAGTAATTTATAAATTTATTTCAATCAAAATAAAAATGCTAACATTTATCTTAGAAAATTCTGAAAAGAAAGAATAATATCAAGGAAGTAGTCTTAACAGATATGAAAATATATTAGAAAGTTGTAGTAAATCACACAGCTTGGTAGGACTATACAGATAAACAAAATCCACTTCTGAAACTGTGTCCTTGCATGCATGTAATATAGGCACAGACAGGTTTTATTATAGTGAGGTATGCAATAGCAAAATATTGAAAATATTCTTAAGGTAACAATAAATCATTGTTTCACAGTGGATTATGATGTGGCCATTCTGTAAAAATGTTTTTAAGGTCCCTTCTATTATTTTTAAATGAAATCCTTTGAAAATAAATACATTTTCATTGATAAGTAACTTCTATGACACAAAGTTCTAGAACTGAGGAATTATTTGTCTCTCTTCTTTTTTTGACAGTATTGGGATTTGAACTCAGGGTTTCAAGCTCACTAGGCAGGCACTCTACCATTTAAGCCACTCTGCCAGCCCTTTTTTGGTGTTGGGTATTTTCAAGATGGGGTCTTGTGAACTATTTGCCCTAGCTGGCCTTGAGCCTTGATCCTCCTGATCTCTGCCTCCTGAGTAGCTAGGATTACAGGCATGAGCCACTGGTGCCCAGCTAAGATTTGTCTCTTAAAACCAGAAGACATTTCCATAGAAAATGCAGTTATCTGATGTGCACATCTGGTTATTAATATACAACAGGGCCCAATTTTGGTAGTGAGATTTTGACCATGGTAAACAGTAGAGATCAGAAAGTCCAAAGAATCAGTATAGTGTTATCCTAAAGAAAAGGCTTAATTTTTAATTTACTACAGTTTAAGAGAGCCCCTAAAATACTCTCCCCAAAATTTACAATCTAGCTAATTTTAATGCTAAAAAGGAGAATTGTATCAAAATATGTGCTGTTAGATAACATTCCTGTGGGAGTTGTTTTCTTCACTGCAAAACCCTAAATAGGAAGTAAGTACATAGTTCTATAAACTTGTCAAGCAAATCCACAATATTATGTTAGTAATAGGAAGTACACATAGTAATTTCATTTTCTGATATCCCAGATAGCAACAGAAGGAAACAGGGCCATGGTATCTCTAGAATTCTCCACAGTTCTTGAGATTCTGTTACCATAATTCTAGTAAAAGTCACTAACAGGTATATTTTATCAGAATATTTCTTAAAGAGCCCTCAGCTTCCTTATCTCAGTTACCTTCTACTAACCTTCCTCTTCAACCTGACAAAGAGCAGATAAATGCCTACTCACACTGTCAGTTTGTCTACAGACACTGCATGCACATGCCTGAAAAGCCAGTCCTGAAATGAAAGTCATTATCTGATGTAGAAACTGATGTCTGACTCTCTAGAGCTGGATTTCTTTCCAGTAAAAATTGTTTGGTTCTCTCAGCCTTACGGATTCGTGTCTTTCAAAATGTGCTCCAAATACAAATCCTGAAAACTTTAACATACCAAGGATTAAGAGTACTAATTGCTTCAGGGAATACAAAAACATATTAAGCAGAATCCTTGTCTTCAAGAAATTCTCTCCCTCCCTCCCTGGGATGTCAACTCCAAGAAGGCCTGGACTTTCTCAGTCTTGTTCACCACTACATCTCCAGCACCTAGAACAGTACTTGGAAAAACAGAAAGTGATCAAAATATTTGTTAGCAAGTGAATGAACCAATAAACACAGAAACAAAGCCAACACACTTTGGACAATAAGAAAATATGCCTTGTTAAGTGGTGGTACTATTCTAAGACCAAATGAAATGAAAAGATTATGTTAAGTTTAAATAGTTCAGGAAGGCATGGGGTAAGTGGGAACTGAGTCATCCTAGAAGGAAGAGTTTAGATGAAGAGGAGAGGATAAGATTGACAAAGACAATAGATGGGAAGACCAGATGTGTTGGGAGGAGAGTAAGGAAGTAGTATGGTTTGGGTAAGTATCCGCCAAAAGCCTTTGTGTTAAAGGCTTGATTGACAACATGGTACTATTTAGGAGGTGGTGGAACCTTTAAGAGGTGGGCATAGTGGGAGGTCCTGAGGTCACTGGAGCCATGTCCTTACAGAGGATTGTGGGATCCCAGGGTCTTCCCTTATTCACTTCCTGCCAGAGGTTGGTAGTTTGCTCTGCTACATGCTCTCTGCCATTGCCATCTGGGCACACCCAGAAGAGGCCCAAAGCAACGTATCTCCCTTTAATCTTGGATTGGAACCTCCAAAAAAATGAGCCAAAATAAAGCCTTTTTCTTTATAAGTTAAATATCTCAGGTACTTTGTTATAGTGATGGAAAACTGACCAACCCCAGAGGCTTGGGTGACAGAAGAAGGTGAAGGTTAGGGAACAGTGAACCACCCAACAGAGGGAAATGAGGAAAGTGAAAGCAGACTTCAGAAGGCCTGGAAAAAGCAGTAATTGGATCCCACTAGGTTGGGATACATATTTTAAAAATCATTTTCCACACCCCCAATTTAACCTCTAAAAGAAACTGAGACTAAGAGAAGACATGAATCTTAAATAGCAATAGGGAGGTGGGACAATAGCCAATCCTGGAGTACTACATAAAAGTAAAAGCCTTAAAATAAGTTCCCTAGCTTGATAAAATTTATGGTTTAACAAAGAGTAATAAAAGTCACAAAGCTTAAATTCACTTGCAACTTTATAAAAAAATAAACTCAAGGGAAACTCACATTTAACATCACAGCAGGGTAAATTTAATAGATTTTTTCAAAAAAATTGTAACTTTTAACTAATATTAACTAGAAAATGACGTTATTCACTAATTCTGGAAGATCTAGAAACATGTAGACGTCAAAAACTCTGAATGGCTCTTTGTTAGACAGTCATAATTTTGAAGACAGCTTCAGATAAACCCAACAATTGAGATGCTGTAAATATCCTTGCTCTTTCATTATTCTTCAGCTATATTTAGTAGTATAGTTTCCTTTGTTCATGAACTACTCTCAGTGGCTCCATATTTAGGTTCTCAAAGGCAGAGTACCTTGGACATATTTGTTAAATGAATTGATGGCTGCATGGATGGATAAACAACTAAGTCACCCAATGGTTGTATTAAGATCTTCGAGATGTAATGTGCAGAATGCTTGGTATATGTGGATACTAGATCTGGCCAGGCTTTTACAAACATATCTTTCATATTTAGCACAATCAGATTGGGATTAAAATTGATGTAAGAAAGTTTGTTTGGGGGATGCAAGGGAAGAGAGTTACTTTGGGCAAGGATGATGGTATTTGTAACATCAGGATGGACTTACTGTGAGGCTAATGAAGCTTGAGTGTCAGAACCCCTTACTTGCAAAAAGGCCCCTTCCAAGAACCCTTCTAATGTGTACACATGGTTGCATGTGGCTGTAGAATTCACCAAAGTATGTGTAATAGAGCCCATCCTTCTAAAGAGGAGCCTCAAAATAAGTTTCAGGACCCATACAACCTGGGTCTTCCTACCCCTGTGTAAGAGGTAGGAAGAGGTCAGTGGCAGAAGTGTTGATAGTTACTCTGTTAAGTCAGCTTTTCATTACCATGATAAAATACCTGTGGTGCCTTATAAGTTCAAAATTGGCTTCTAACAAAGAAAGGCTTATTTTGGGTCACAATTTTGGAGGTTTCAGTTCATGGTCAGTTGGCCTATTGCTTTTGGGTCTGTGACAAGACAGTTTATTATGGAGGAAATGCATGGCAAAGGAAAATGCTCACCTCATAGTGGGAAGGAAGAAAAGAGAAAGACATGAAGGGCCCAGGGTACCAATATTTCTTTCACAGACATACCCCCCATGATCTAACTTCTTTCAACTAGGTCCCACCTCTTAAAGGGTTTACTACCTCGAATAGTACCACAAGCTAGGAACCAAGACTTTAGCATATGGACTTTTGGTGGACAGTTATCCAAACAAAGCAAAGCAGTTACTGAGGATACTGTTTGAGTAGGTGAACTGGAGCGTGGGGTGCCATTCAAATTTCTGGGCAGCTTCTCATTCCTTTCTAAAAAAACCATTTCTTAGGCTCACAGTTCTCATATCACGACTTTCCTTTCAGCTTTTACATCTTCTTTGCAAATGAAGTCACAAGAGACATTCAGCTGTTACAAACTTCATGTCAAGCTTTGAAGTGCTTTTTAATAGCAGAAATATTTGGCTCACGTGTGGGCTTTGTAGCTATGGTAAATACCTCCTAGTTATCTGTCGCTACTGTTATTCCACACCTCCAATTTGGAGGAGAAATTCTGCATATGCATTGAGGCACTAAAAAAGAATATTGAACTATATCTTAGCTCTTTTGTGAATGGTTCATTTTATTTCTTCTCTCATGGAACTAATACTCTCATTGCATTGTACTGATTCTGGGTGGGAAACAGTGGATAGAAGGGGAACGCTGATTATTACATCGCTGGCTGGCACTTTCCCTTAGCTGCTTGAAGGTTAAGTGGTCAAGTAGCTCCTTAATATAAGATCAAGGCATTTCAAGGACGGACTCATCCACCTGTTTTCCACCAAGTGCCTTAGTAGACTTTGGACAAAGTGCTTGCAGTAGCTAAAAGAGAAGAAACTGAACACAACTAGTATAAGATAAAGAGGGGGAAAAAACCAAACAAGCAACCTTTCACCTTAGAGATGCCTCTGTCACTACTGAAATATAGACTGTATGCCTAGCTCATGTCAGAACAATATATTTAGAAACAGCATTTTTGAGAGCAGAAAAACAGAAACAAAGGCCATGTAATAAACATCTGGGATATATTCTGTGTTGAAAAACATTTGGCTTCTTTATGTAACTTAATTATTTTATGAGGAGATGATAGAAAATATGATTGCACTCTGTAAGTTAAACACTTGACATTTTTATTCCTTAAAATGCAATATTTTAGAAGTGTAGATGTTTATTAATTAGTGATTATTAACACCCAGTAAACAACATCATGTCTTGTAAAAATGCAATCTCTCTTCACAGCAGGAAGCTGAAATCTATTATTCCCTGATTCCATATGCTGAAATACACTCAAATGGTCACACATGACCTTAAGCATTACATAAATGTAAATGAGGACAACACAGAAAATGTGCTTTTGATTGATAACTAAAAGACCAGGTTGAAAATCATGTCCAAAACTAAAGTCCTCTCCAGAAGGTATGGTGGTCTTCCCTGAAAAAGAAAGACTGTCCTAAGAATGAAGGATGCACAAGTAATGGCAGACCCTTTCTCCTTTTCTGGACTTGCTGAGGTTTTGTAGGAAACAGAACTGGTTTATTCATTTAAATAAGAAATGCAGCATACACTGCTCCCTACTCCCCCACCATAAGCCTACTTGAAACCTTCTAATGAAGGATTTAAAAATACATACATGGGTACTTCACTGTATGCACCAACTAAAATGAGAGACATGTCTACCATTATTTTTTTTTGAGACAGGGTCTCACTATGTAGCTTAGGCTGGTTTCAAGTTCTTTATCCTTCTACCTCACTTCCTGAGCACTATCACACCTGGCACTGCTTTGGATTTTAAGCATTGTGTTGGTCATTCAACCTTTTACTCCAAACTGAGCAATTGAGGTGGAAAAGTGTCCTCTTCATAGAGAAATAATATTCAAAAGTATGACATAATAATAGTAATAAACAAAGTAACTGAAAAAGGAATTGCTCATATAATGAAGTATAGAGTTAAATATATAAGGGAGAGCACAAATACAGATATTTTAGTAGTTTTCACTTGAAAACTGATTCTTTCTACATCCATTACCAACAGGGCAAAAGTAAGTACAATGTAGCATTACAGAACACACAATTGTTTTGATTGAGGGCCAACATTTCTCCTACTTTGGTTAAGAATTAACAGAACCTGTGTTGGCAGAGTGGCTCAAGCGGTAGAGAAAGCACGAGGCTCTGAGTTCTAACACCCATACCACCAAAAGACAGAGAGAAAGAGAGAGAGAGAGAAAAAGAGAGAGAGAATGGATTCCTAGACTATTTTAAAATTATAGACTAGAGTGAGGTTTCTCAACCTTGAAACTACATTTAAGAGGGGCCCAGGCTGGGCTTCTCCCAACCTTATACTGTAAATCTCAACCATTAAACCATCCACAACCCGGTGTTTATATACTTCAGTTTCCTCAACTATTAGTTGGAGGTAATGAGTTTCTGCCTGTCTCAAAAGGGTTCTGGTAAGTTTGATTGAGGTAACACCTGTAAAATGCTTAGAACAGTACCTAACACATGGTAAGTGCTCAACAAATGTTAGTTACTATTATTTCATCCATTGTATAAAGAAAAACCAGTTTTAAGTGGGATGTTTCCATGTAGAGAGGTATCTTACCAGCTTGATATTTTCCGAGCTTTAAACACACCATCCTTCTGATTGCTTGTGATGATATCTCTCACATCTATAGAACATAGTTAAGAAAAGTTTCGCAGTGATTATCAACTGACCTTAAAAAATTCCACAAAAACAGCAACCTTCTCATCAAAACAGAGTCAATACAATGAAAAGAGATGAGCTGTAGAATCTGAGATAGGAGGTTGGTATGGCCTTAGATCTACCACCAAATGCTGACTTACCTACCACAAGCAAAATCTTTTAATTCCCTGGGATGCAGTTTTGTCATCTGTGAAATGTACATCTAGGTAGCATCATGGCAAAGCCCAAAGTGCAGGTGTTAGTGGAGAATGACTGCTGCAGAGATGCCAAGCTCCACTTAATAAAGGCATGCATATTTCTGTCAGTAAGGAGGGCAATGTCAGCCTTCAGAGACTTTCCAAGTTGAAGTTTTCCAATCTCCTAAGTGCTGATAGGGAGAGTGGGGATGAGCAGCAGGGAAAGACTTGGGAGAAAAGCTTGGAGCATCTTTGAGAGAAAATGAATTACTGAAGAAGAGAGTCAATCTCATGAAAGGTTCCTTAAAGAACTGTCTTTACAGACTATGCTTTGTCCTTCGGTTTTCTGCTGGTATGGAAGGACTTGTACAAAAGAGTCATGTCATCCAAGAGCTATTTTGAGGGGCTGGTCCCTTATATCACCCAATATGTGAGGACCCATGGGAAAAAATTATACAGGTTTCAACACGAGGAAAAGCTACACTTCAATTCCTGGGCACTATAAATTTTATAATTGTTGCTTTTTGTTCTTTCTTTGGTCTGGCCTCTGTGCACATCAAAGCCTAATGTATGTCCTAACTCTAACAATCAGAAGAGCTCCTAAGGCATATACTTTCTGCACTGACCTCTGTCCCTTGCTTCATCATATTTTTCTGGCTTCCTAATTATCAAATACTCTCACGTTCTCATTTATTTCGTGTGGTACATTTCAAGTGTTACTGTAAGAAGCCTCAAAAATCCCTCTTCTGGAATAGGCAGGTTTAAATAAAACAAGAAATAAAATAATTCCAGTGAAGGCTGCAAGCTGAACTAAATTGGGCCCATGGGGAGGACACCAAGCAGACAAGCGATGTTCCCCTATTGCTCAGAAAAACAGATTTCCAAAATGCTCAAAGCAAGCATTGGCCAAGGTCTCCCTGTAAGAACAGAGCCACAGGACTTTTTAACCCAAATCTCTGCTTGAACCACCAAGCACACCCATTTCTTCTCTGAGTGAATAAGCAGGTACTGTGATAGCTTTCTTTCCTCAGGAGTGGGTAGGAAAAATCAATTAGGTCTCCTAATGAAGGGCTTTGTTGAGGTTTACAAAAGTGCTATAATGCAGACTTTTTTTTTTTCCTGGGTGAACTTTCGTGTATGCAAATTAAATACCGTTAAATTACATTCATTAAAAAAATAAAGGAGACTAATTTGCCTTCTTGTTTTGATTAACTAAAATGACACATCGGCCTACAGTTCTGTCTATTTCAGGAAGAAAGTATTTCAGGAAAGTCTTCTAAATGCAATGTCTTGCAGAAGAGGACAGCTGACATCTTTATTCTGAGAAGAACGAAATTAGTAAAGAGTCAACTGATAACTGTTTTTGATTAAGTTCCCCCACACTCTGGCCACACCCTACTCAGCGTTTCCATGGCATCCAACTGCACGCCATAATGTGCCTGGTACACCTGTAGTGTCGTGTGAGTACATGACTAATCTATCAAGCAAAACATATTATTTTGTTAGTGGAGGTAATACTTTTTATAAAATAGTCACAGGAAGTTAAATTATATAACTCAGAAAACCTATTAATAATTTTTAGTAAACATCTTAACACTATATACTTTTATAAACCTGTAACTCCAGGTGATCAGGCTGGAGCAAGCATATGTATTCATATTCTAAAAGCAATTTTTTTAATGAAAAAAATCACAGCAGTATTTAGGCTGCTTTATTTTTAGAACTGGGCAGGAAATACATTTTGTGGTTTAGGAGATGTTTTTTATATTAAGATAGGTATGAAGAGAAAAATGTCTGAAGTGTCTTAAAATATTACCCTAAGAGATACATTCTGACATTCTACTTCCCACCCTGACTTGAGGTCAGATTTTGATGGTCCTTTTGGATAGCACAGTGTCCAATAAAAGTTTTAATCATCCTTCATGTCACCTCAGGGTAATAAAGGAAATCCAATCAAACCAAGTCAATATGTCCAGGATAGTGTTCAACACAACAAACCAAACCATGTTCTCTGAACTGCACTCACCTTCTGGAAGATTTCAGTGGGAGGGGTTGGTGCAATGAAAATCCTAATGCGATTTCTGACTAATGATGGAGAGCAATCACCTCCAATTCCCTTGTCTAGGCAACTGGACTTCCAGAGCTGCAGGATGTACACTCGTGGCTAAAAGGAAAGCGGACTTCTAGATTTTCTTTTCAAACAAAGCATGGTTCAGGAGTGGGATTCCATCTTAGTTTTCAGTGGATATCTATTCTTAAAATACATGTTTGCATAGACTAGCAAACAGTTATTTAATCAAATTACATGTATGTTCTACATCCATAAAACATTACTGACTACATTAGCCTCTTCCTATAATTAGTGACTGTTCTATTTATCAGTAGTTATATATGCATTTTCAGAGCTGGCATTGTTCTTTAAGCCAAAAAATATTTAAAAAATAATAACATGGTGATTCACAAAGCATCATTTTCCTGGTTTTTGCAATTTTTATTTTCATTAGGGCCCTAAAAGTGAGAGAAGAAAACTGTGAGATTACAATATAATGCCTATTAATTTTGATCTCTAAATGATTTTTGCAAGGCTCAATATGACAGAATTTGCTGGTGTAGGCTGCAAGGTATTCTTTTTAAAATTTTAGCAAGGATTTATTCTTTATAATAGTGCAAAGTATTCTTAAATGTGCTTATTACTCTAATAAACTGAGAGAATAACATGGAGGCATTATGAACTGCCTGTTAGCAATGCCAACTATTATGCATGAAAGACTTCTTCCAGAAGGTGCTGACACTCACCCAATCATTCTCATTTTTGGTGAAACAGAATGGTTTCCAGGGAAAAGCCTGGAAGTCAAATGAACCTGGTTTCTAGTGCTGGTTTTGATATTCAGTGGGTGTGTGACGTTGAATAAATTAACCTCTCCAAGTTCCATCTCTAAAACAGGAATAATGACACCTATTTTATAGGTTGAATGGGGGGTGTTCCATATGATAAGTTCAACACATAGTAGGTGCTTAATTCATGTCAATTAATTATCATCTTTAAATAGCTTTAATAGGATGAAGAGACTAATGATGGCATCTAAAATGAAGCTTGGCAGTTAAGCTTTATTTTTCTGTCCCAGAAATGTAAATTCTACATTTATATTGTAGAATTGAAATCTATAGAAGGAGTCAAAGAACTTCTCTCTGTAGTTTTTCAGTGTCTTTCACATGCGCTCTAGTCATGGCAAAATCTGGATCACACAAGGATAGGGTCTAGGTCTGTCTTGTCCACTGCTGTATCTTTAGCATCTAAAATGGCATGCAGTTAATACTGGCTGAATAAATTTTAATTCAATTAAAAAGGTATTTGTTGAGCTTCTACCCAAAGTGAGGCATGTAGAGCTTACTTGTGACTCATCAGGCAGACACAAGTACATCTGGCATCACTATTGGAAGAAGGGCTGGTCACAGGATAATGGCCTGGGATTCCCAAGTTCTCAGCCATCCACTGTACAGGCTGAACAGTCTGCATGAAGCTTCATTTATCAATTATAAAATTCAGGGATTCTGCTAAAGAAAATATTAAGCCAGGAATATCTCCTTTCAACAGCACAGGAGATTCACCTGTTTTTAGAGAATTCTAAGCTCAAAATCATGATGTAGACTGTGCATACATACTGTGCAGATGAGATGCTTAGGTCAAGAGCACAGACAAATGGGTTACCAAGCATTGGCATATCCTGCAGACAACATGCTAGACATTTACTAAGGAGGGGCCAAGGCAGAGGTTTGCATGGGGTGAACTAGTGATTGCAGTTGGAGAGGGAGATTGGCTTTTGGTGTTTTACTTTTATTTTATGCATTGAAAAAAAACTTAGCCTCAACATAACTGAGTATACCACTCCTCTCTCTTATTCTTACATCACCAGCGGACCTTAGTAAGGAATTATTATATGTGAGCACTTGGAAATCTTTTTACCACATGAAAAGGACAATGCCAAAGAAAAAGAAAAATGTTTCCCTTTATTTTAGAATAAATTTGAGAACTGGAGAGCTAAATGATCCCATTTCCAACCTATCCTTTGTTCTCTTGGGATACAGACAAAATTCTGTCTTTAGGGAAAGATAGTTTTCTTGTAGAGAGGTTCTTGGGTTAAACCCAGCCAAGCAGTTTAAGGATCAAGAGAACCTCAGGGAAACCTACCCATGAGTCTGAGAAAATATTCAAGACAGAAAATTCATTTTACCTTGAGTCTTAATCTCTTTTCAGATATCTCTGTTTAATAAATCTGAGATCAACATCAAGCTTTCCAGGGTCAAGATAGAGAGCTCTAGAAGACATAGCCAATCCATTTGATACATTTTGGGAAGATAATAAATAACTTCACAATTAGTTGACATTCTTCTATGATATAAAGATTCAGAACTAATCCATTCATTGCCTCACATATTAAAAAACAAATAACAGAAGATTAAAAGGAAATAATAAAAAGCCTATTTTTTTTCTTTTTTCAAAAAAGGTAAAAATCAGAATCTTAGAAGCGTATGAGGCTAGGAAGTAAGACTCAGTTGGATTCATTAAATTCAGAAGCCAAGAATAACAAAAATAATTTTTTAAATGATGAGCATAGTATACAGGCCAATACTCAGATGAGATGTGTGATCACCAGGTCGATTTTCAATTACATCTCACTGATGTATTCATTTGTTTCTTAATGTGCTCATCTTGCCCATTAACAATAATTAGCAGCTTTGCTTAGAGATTTTCTGGCTTCTGGCAATGTTTCCCCCCTCCCTTTTTTGTTGACATCCACTTTTACTTTTTAGAAAGTAATTTCTGGATAATATCCTACGACTGCTATATAATTTAGGCTTCCTAAAATTTTAAAGGGAAGATGTAAACAGTAATTTTTAAATGAGTTTGTTTCGATCTATATGCATCAATAGTATGTGATTCAGTGAATTAGTTATTCTTACAGAAAGTGGGCACACAAATCGGGGTGGGGGGGCGGAGAATTCACTCATATTAACCTCACTCAGTAAAACAGATTACAACCGATGCCCATTGTAAGCTCTGTTAGCAAATCAAGAACAACATTAGTATTAAAAGCAGGAAAAACACATTGCCAATTTTAAGGCTTTATGCATGCTTTTCTCCCTTAATTAATAAAAATTAGATCTAGTTACAACAGAAAAAGGCACACAAACATAGAACAACTACATGATAAAAACAGAACTCTATCAGGAAAGTCCTAAGAGATGAAATAAAACACAGGGCAGTTTTGGTTTGCATCCTGAAAGGACCTACTTTATCTACATTGTAAAGTTCTTCCCCTCTTGCCCTTTGGCACCCCGCTATATTAAACCCATTGTAAACCCCAGCACAATAAAGCACTCTCAGGGCTGAGCTTCTGAGGACCAAATGTTAAAAATCCATTTTCTTGGGAGGGGGCTGTACCAATCATTTCTTTGAAAGGCCAGCAGAGTGAATGCAGAATCTGAGACTTCCTCTCTGATTTCAAGAGCTGGCATGGCATCTTTGCTGCTTAAAGCAAAGGTGCGGTAATTAATGACATTAGCATTGCTTTGCTTCTTTGGAAGCTCAGTAGTTTAGCCCAATAATAATTTCAGTACAATTAAATTTACATACTGACTGCAGATGCTTCCCATAGTTTGATAAAAAGTTTAATTGGCTTCTGATGCTATTAAATGATTCCTGCTGACTCAAGAAAAAAAGAAAAAAACTCAGAATACTGGGCCCAATCTCAAAGTTTCTGTGATGAATATACCTTTTTCTTGCTCAATATTCCTGCCTCCCCCCCCCCCAACAAAAACATCTCTTGGGGCTGAGCTGGTGCACCTGAACTTCCTTTTGCTCTTGGTGTTCCCTGACATAAGGAAGAGGAGCACAATGAAATGATACAGGCCCAGAATAACTCAGAATTAGGCAGAGTGAATGAAACAACATCAGCTCATCTTCAGGAATATTTTGAAAAACTTTCGACAGTCTTAAGATCATGATTAAAATCCTGCATTTTAAAAGGGACGCACCTTTTGTGATCTCTTTCCCTTGTGTGAAAGGCCAAGATTGTGATAGGTTGTTTTTCCTTACCGATTTTTTTTTTTTTTTTGGGCTGTCAGGCAATTAGCTGGGTGGGGCTCTGTAGAGCACACAGTACTGCTGTACAATATTAGCTACTGTGTTTCTTGTTCCTTTTTCCTCTTATGCAAGCAGCTGATGGAGCTGCTGCAAATTTTATTTTCAAAAAATTATAGAGCAGAAGAAGAAAAAGAAAATCGAAAATAGGTTTTATGTAAGATGTCACAAAAATTTAAGCTGCTTTGGCATTTTCAGCGTCTAAAAATTCAAATAAGGAGACTTCCTCTTTCATCATGTAAGCAAGGCACACCAAAAAAAAATCCAAAGCAAACAGATCTTCCACTATTCCTCTCAATTTCGAATGGCTGTTAACTGCCCCTGAGCAAATCGGCTTGAGTGCCAAAGTAGCCACAAATTATGCTTGCTTTCTTAGTTAAAGTACAGTTCAATTTTCATGAACTCTGTGTACATATTAGTAAAGCATAATCTAATGTAATGGAGTTGAACTGTAATAGCATAGTAGGAAAAAAAAAGAGATAGCTTTAAAATCCTAAATAATAGGAAATAATGAAGAGTTGATGGCTGCTTCCAGTGGGAGATACAGGTAACTCCTTGGCAATTAGGATAGGTACAATATTACATGGCATGTATAATATTAAATGCATACAAGCTGGAAGTTAATATTGGCAAGCAATATCAAATGGAATCAATACTACATTTATTTTGTGCTGGAAAATCTTAAAGAAAAGATCAAAGGGTTTGAAAATTGTTATGAAATAAATTTTCATATTGCCTTTAGAAACATAAGCTCCTTTAATAAGTGTGTATAAAAATCTACCAAAAGGGAAAAAAAATCACCCATGTAGTCATATGCAAGGAATTCATATATTTCTACTTTTTCTTAATTACTTATCGTGTGTGTGTGTATGGGGAACTCTTTTTTTAAAACCCCATGCTGCCTTTCTTTATATCAATTGTTACTCAGCCAGGAAAAAGGAATGAACACAACAAACCCGTTTTCTATCTGAATAAGGATACTTCTGATGGCCTTTTCATTCCCATCAGTTAACAGAACTTCTTTGACATCTGCAGAAATAGCAACCTGAAAAAAAAAAAAAAGGGAGCACAGCAAACAATGAGCAAATATGCTTGTCTGTGTGGAAGTGAAGACAGGAGTGACAAGCCTTCAGTATCATGCTTCCTCACCTATTTCTCTGTAACAATCTTCAATCTTTTTTCATTTTATGTCTGCATTATTTTAATCATTCAATCAAATCAGTCAATACTTTTATCATTCCATTTGCGGGAGCCTCTATCTTGCTATCATTCTGTTCGGTAATTGCATTGTGACAGCGGATGATGGTATTCTGAGAGAGGCTTTCATTTGTGGGCTTCTGTTTATCTAGTAGAGCCATCATACAAGGCTGTCACTCTGCCTTTCAGCCTGCTTCTGTCTGACTGCCTGATGCCCTTCATATAACTTTGCATTGCAGGCAGATGGCTTTGTGAGGGTAATTTTTTTGTGAGCTTTGACATGCTCGCACATTGGGCTGTAACCTCGACACATTGTATAAGAGCGACAGGTTTGTCAAATGCCAATCAGTGTAACAATATGCTTTTATTTGTAGAGACATAAAAACTTGTCTAATGCACTGTGCTGCTACATAATATCTCCTGAATACATGACTCAGAACCCAGAGAATGGGGAACGACGTTCCTGAATGGCCAATCTAATTCAAAAGAATCTAATTACTGAGCGCTCTGGATCATGTTTGTTGGTGTAATAATGCAGGCAAAACATTAGCAGCTATATCATGGTGCTCCAACTGTGATTCGCCGGGCTATTCCTGTATCTTAGCAAATGGGACTATAATCTGAAAAAAAAAAATGCTTTTGCTATGGCAAAGAAAGACTGTGCGAGGCCTGGAATGTCACAACAAGCGATATTGACTACACTGAGGTAAAATGTTTCTGCTCATCGAGGCAACCATAAAATCAATATGATCCGAAAGTAAGTCAATCTAGAAGGTCTCTCAAGACCCGGCAGCTTGACCGCAGCTGAGGCTGTTGACGGTTCTCTGACCCAGCAGTTGGAGGCCCTGGAACATTTTTCCTTTTGTTCCTCCCTCTGAATGGGATTGGAATTGAGAAAAGACCTACCATGAGCCCAGCCAAGCATGTCATGCCACCCCCTAGCTCACACACAGCAAGGTCCCTGAAAGAGAGAAAAGAAATGGTAGAACCCATACAAATTAGATGAAAATGGTCAGAGAGATATATATGTTACAAGAACAAATTGCCATCTGCATTAAGAACGGCGCTACCAGGAAGTTGTGGAGACATGACTAGGCTACCTCATTTCGTTTTGCGTTTTAAAAATAATTATGAAATAGAAAAGTCACAAAGCAGGCAAATCAGTGGGGGTTCCCTCATTAGTGTTCACTGCAACATTACCACCGCTGAGCTGAAAAATCTGAGAAGGTTCCCTTTTTTTCCCCTTGTCAATGGCTCTGTCTTTTAGAACTAAACTAGCTAGAGTAGCGAAAGATAATTGCTAGGAAAGGATAACATTGTTAATCCACATTCATGCCTTCAAAAACAGTTAGACAAGTAAACGAAGAATATATGTGAGTGTGTATATACCTATATTATAGTCACATACAACACACAGACACAAATAAATGCAATCCTGAATTTTTTTTTTTTAATTCTAAAACAAGCCGAAACATTCTGGAAAGCTGAACCAACCCCATAAAGCACAATTACACAAAGAGCATTTAGCAATTAACACTTAAATCACAATTGACCCCAACACAACACAGCAAATAAACAATGCAGGGACATAATATGGTTAAGCCAGCAAACCCAGGCTGAAGTAATGACTGGGCTCTGGCTTCACTGCTCAAAAGGAAAGCCGCTCAGAGTTAAAGCTGACAGTCTACTGTGCCATTCTGCACTTACCTTCCCCTTTGTGCCTAAATATCAGCCCTCAATGTGTGACATTCTCGCCCTGGCCCACTGCTCGCTGATTGGAGCTCCATCAAGCTTAAGCACAGCGAGATGAGCAAATGCCAGACTTCCAGGGCAGCTCTGCAGCCCAAATTCAGAATTGCCCTGTTCTTATTTTATATGCTTAGACTCTTAAGATTGTTTCTTCTTCCCAGTTTGGGAAGTTTATTACCTCAAGAGGAGAAAAAAAAAAAGCAAAATTAAAAGGGGAGGGAGAGAGGGGGAGAGGGAGAAAGGGGGAGAGGGAGAAAGGGGGAGGAGAAGAAGCCAAGAGAGGACATTCATATTTGGAAATACACTTAATGAGTGTTTAGTTGTTCGAAGCAATTATAGACTGGCTGATAAATATGGACCCACAGAGCTTCAAAAAATACATATTATTGACCCAATCTTGTAAGTACATATTGTTAAAACAGACACCATGATAACTAGTGGCTAATCTTGAATCATAATGGGCTATTAAGGAAGTATATATTGGATGACTTTTGTAAAATGAGAATTAAAATGAAAAACCTGTATTTTTTGGGTCTACAAAACATCTTTAGAGTTTTTAAATTCTCTTTTTCCTAAACCCCATCCATGGGTTGATCTATAAAATGCATACTAATAGTTGAAAATGTTTTATTTTTATAGTATTTTAATCTAAATAGTAATTTATATTTCACAAATACATATTGTAAAGTACATAAAAATACCTTTAAAACAAGAGGTGAGACGATATCTTTAAATAATGGCTGTGAGGTATTTATCAAATATTCTGTAGTGACTTCCCTAGAAGAAGTTTAAAGAATGTCTTTATTGTGGGTTATGTGGTTTTGTGTGTTATTTATTTATTTATTTTGACCTTCACAATCAGTAAGGATTGATTGGCGCTTGGCTTTTGTTTCCCCCAAATCAAAGTGAAATAAAATGCCTTGAGTGGAAATCAAAAGCCTTTGACATATAGCAAAAAGCTTGCTGTGCAATATTAGTACCCAAAGGCAATGCAGATTTCTTTTCAGAAGCAACATGTGTTCACTGTGAACTTTTTTCTTTCCTTCTTTTCCTTTTCCTTTCTTTCTTTTTAACAATTTAATTTGAAGAATGCAAACCAGGCTATTTTTAATATGCAGATTCAATATCCCTGATGGGCTAACAAATATCTTTTAAGTACAGTTCTGTACCTGAATATATTACTGTGCTTGAGGCAGTAGTAAGCCAAAACCTCTTCAGACGGCCAGATGCCTAGAAAACACAAGAGGATAGATGTTTGGATTATAGAAGTCATTCTGTTACAAAATGGCTTTTAGAAATAAGCCTGAGTACAAGCTATTTCAACTGGAATCAAACTTAACATATACATAGTTATTACTTGGCATAAGTCACACCATATGAGTTTTTTTTTTTTTTTTTTTTTTTGCTGTTGTTGCTTTCATAATGGAGTGAGATTTACAACCCTTTTCCCCAAGGTAGTAGTAAAATATCCTAAATAAATTTTGCTCATAACAAAAGAAAAAAATATAACAACCAAAATTATAATATCAAAAGTTAAATTATGGTGGTATTTCAAGTAGATCTTAATCAGGATCACATAAAATTAATAAGTAAAAGTTGAGGTCCAATATTTATTCAGTCCTGTTAAAGCAAAAAAGTAAATGAAAAAATCACTTTTATAGGGGCAAGTACAACTACTGAGGTCATTATATCCTTTTATAATTTTTCATATTAATGTTTTAAAACATCCGTAGTTATTTCCTTTAAATAAAAAAATAAAATGAGTATAAATTTAAGAAATTTTCATTTCACCAACTTTGGCACAGCTTTAAATTTAACAATAATCTTACCTACTAAATTGCATATATGGGAATTTTCTAAAATTATCACCTACAAATTTATTTAGAAGACCTAGCTTTCATGAATGGATATGAATTGCTTAGAGAAAAGGCAAATATGCTTGGAAATTTCAGTTGTGAGTGGTTATCACAGGATGGTATAACCTGTAAGTGCTTTTCATTTTGTTGTCTATACTTTTTTGTATTTTCCAAAATTTTACAAGCCTGTATCATTCTGGTAATTAGCATAGAGTATAACCTTATAAAATTATGTTTTTTTCCCAAGTAATCAGGCTCAACAGTCAGGCAGAGCTCCCAGGCATCCTGCATTGGGAAACACCAGCCAGGGCTCTCTGTTTCAGCACTAAGTACTCTGCTGCTGGAAAACTGGAAGGTATAAAAAAAGACTTAATTTTTTCCCCCAGATGAACCTCCAAATTCAAGGAGTAAGAAATCCAAACATTTCAGAGAAGATGTTAAGGGAATGTAAGTAACTAAGAGATTCAACAAATGGCAGAGAGGTAACTCCATAAAGCACTTGTGGCAGGAAAGCCCAGGCAGGTGGACTCACCATCTCAGTCTCTCTCTGGCATTTCTGGTAGAAAGGACAGCTTGTGCAAAAACAAGGTAAACAAGCAGAAGTGTTTGGAATCATATTTAGAAGAAAGTCAGAGAGGCAGTGGAACTTGGCAGTTAAGATCACAGGTGCTTTGGAAACAGACTCTCGGGGATCCAGTTCCTGTTCTGCTGAGAGATTTTGGACAAGTTACTTAACTTCTCTGTGCTTCAGGCTCCTCATCTGTCAAATGTCATAATTGCAATATCAACCTCATAGGACTAAATGAGAAAAATACATGTGATGTGTTTAGAACAGCTTGCTAACTCATAATAAGCTTAAAGAAAAAGAAAGTTGTTAATGTGATTCTCCTACAAGGGGGGATAGAACAGTCGAAGAGGGAAGGTGTGAACTCAAAGCAATTATCCCAATAACTAGACTAGATGGACAATTATTTTTACAGGCTCCTTCCTACCCTTGAGCTTTGAAATGGCCCCAGAGTCCTAACACCTGGCACACCTCCACAAAAAAAAACTCTACAAAGATCAAAGTACACAGTAAAATTCTCTGAAGGAAGAGACAATGTTCTATGCTAAGTGAATATAATCACCATAAGAATGAATTTTTTTATGCATTTAGTAGATGGCTGTGATGTTTTAAGAAATAATGATGGGGAAGGTTATTTAACTAAAACTTAAGACTTGATCAAATATAAACATGTGACTTCTAAAATGCATAGTCTTTTCAAATCATTTTATAATTTTCTCAAAAAATTATAGACTGATTTTTAACTCAAATACAAAAAAACCCACCTAAATTTCCACCACTAGGAATATAATCACTGTTAACATTTTGGACATCATTCCAAAAGAATCTTCTAGGCATATAGATATTTCACACAACTGGAATCTTCTATTTCAGTTATTCAATAACTTGATTTTTGTCCCTCTCAATATGGGGTAGTCTCCCATGGCAATAAAAATACATTCTACTTGCATTATTATTTGTAACAATTGCCTAGATATCCTATTTGTGCATCAAAATTAATTTTACCTATTTGCTCTTTACAGATATTTAAGTTAGTTTCAAAGTTTTTGACATTGTGAGTTTATAAACAATAGTAAATGAGACACACTTTCCCCCAAATACATGTTTTTTCCCCTTAGGTTAAATACCTAGAAATGGGAAATCTGGTCAGAGAGATTAAGTACATTTCACATTCTGATATGCAGATTGAGCATTCCTAATCTGAAATCCCAAATGCTCTAAAATCTGAAACCTTTTGAGTGCCAACTTGATGGCACACCTGACCTCATATGATGGATTGCAGTCAAAATGAAGCCAAAATGCAGCCACACTAAAAGTATTATATGAAATGACCTTTTGGCTCTGCATATAAGTATATATGACACAAATGAATTGCATGTTTACACTTGGATCCCATCCCCAAGGTATCTTATTATATATACATAAATATCTCCGAATTTTAAAAAGTCCAAAAATATGCTGGCCCCAAGCATTTAGGATAACAGACACTCAACCTGTACCTAAGTGTTTTCTGAAATTTGTACCAAGCCACACCCCCAAAAAGAATGTTTGCTTCTTCAAAGCCTTGCCAACACAGGGTTTTATCAGCCTATTTTATTTTTTCTAATCTAGTATATTTTTAAAAGTTAAATCATTGCAAATCAAAACTGAAATGAGGTACTACTTACACTCCCTAGGATGGCCATCATAAAAAAGTCAGACAGTAAACAGAGGTTGGTGAGAATGTGGAGAAATTAGAACTTTCATGCATTGTTGGTGGGAACATAGAATGCTGCAGTGCTTTGGAAAAGTGTCCACCAGTTCCTCCAAAAGTTAAATTTAGATTACCATTTGACCCAAAACTTCTACTCTCAGATGTCTAACCAAGGAACATGAAAGCATACAGAGGAGCTGGGTGCTGGTGGCTCATATCTGTAATCCTTGCTACTCGAGAAGCTAAGGTAGAGAGGATTGCAGTTCAAGGCCAGTCTGGGCAAATAGTTCAAGAGACCTTATCTCCAAAATAACCACAGCAAAATGGACTGGAGGTGTGGTTCAAACAGTATAGAGCCTGCTTTATAAGCATGAGCCTCTGAGTTCAAACCCCAATAAGACCAAAAAAGAAAAACCTGCACAGAAATGTTCATAGCAAGCATTATTCATCATAGTGAAGAAGTAGAAACAACTAAAATGTCTCTTGACTGATAAATGGATAAATAAAATGTGGTCTTCCTACAATGGACCGTTACTTGACAATAAAATCTTGATACATGCTACAACATGCATGGAACATGAACACATTATTCCAAGTGAAAGAAGCTAGTTACAAAGGACCACATTATGTATTTCCATTTATGCGAAATGTCCAGCATAGGCAAATCCATAAAGACAGAGTATAGCATTGGTGGTTGCCTAGGTTAGATGGTTGGGTGTAAATGAGATGTGAATGCTAATGGGTATGAGATTTCTTTTGAAGGTGGTGAAATGTCCTAAAAGTGATTGTGAGGATGATTGCACAACTGTAAATATACTAAAAACCACTGGGTGAACTGTATGGCATGTGAATTACACCTCAAAAAAGCAGTTATTTTCAAACAAGTTTTCTCTCTCTCTCTCTCTCTCTCTCTCTCTCTCTCTCTTTCTTTTGGTGGGATTGGGGTTTGAACTCAGGGCTTCCCACTTGCAAAGCAGGTGCTCTACCACTTGAGCCACGCCTCCAGTCCATTTTGCTTTGGTTATTTTGAAAAGGAGAGCCTTGTGAAGTATTTGACTGTGCTGGCCTTGAACCGAAATCCTCCCAATCTCAGCCTCCCAAGTAGATAGGATTACTGGGTGGCTATCTTCCAACTTTTTATTGTTCTTATTTATGCTATTGTTGTTGATTGTGGCTGTCTGAATATTTCTGTCTTTCTTTTTTTTTTTTTTTGCAATACTAGGGTTTGAACTCAGGGTCTCATGCTTGCCAGGCAGGTGCTCTACCACTTGAGCTACTCTGCCAGTCTCCTGAATATTTCTTTTTTTAGAGCATCCTATTCCTCCTTTAATGATATAATATATTCTCTTAGTTATTTGAAAATATTAATTATATTTTCTTTTACGTTTTCTTATCTTTGTATGATCTGTTTTTTTAAAGTTGTTTTTTTCCCATTTACTGGTTTTGATATTTATCACACCAAAATCTTTATTCAGATATCTGATAATTCTTTGTTGTCTCATTAAATGCAAGTGGAGAAAGATAAAATGCTGATTGAAGGTGAAGAAGGCTACGTGCATAGGAGAAGGGTTCAGCATTCAGTCTGCATAAATTCACTCAATCCTTCTACCCTGTTGATGGAGTTCTCAAAACTCCGATTTAACTCTGCAAAGAATAAACCTCCTCATCCTTTCCTAAATACTTGGAACCGCCTTACACTTTGTTTGAATAGAGAAGTGATAGTTGTTCAAGATCATGTAATGGGGATATAACTGCTTCTTAAGCAACTTTCAATAAAGTATCCTTATTTCGGTTTCCTTCAACTCCTACTTTTACTAGTACTTGGTACCAACACTCCTCAGTCTTGCAAGATTTTGAAAGTATCAGTTCAGTTGATTTGAAACTTTCATAACTGTTGACTTTCTCACATCTGATAATTCAATGACTTCTCATTCACTTCCCCTCAAGTTTCAAAAATTGTATTGTTGTTGTATGTTCCCTACTCTATCATCTGTGAGGGTTTATGCCTTAAAAAGATCCCTTTATGGTTAATATGATCAAGTACATTATATAAATGTATGAAAATGTCATAAGGAAACCCATTAAAATGTACACCCCCAACATGTTTATTGTGGTTTAGTGAGGTTTCTCAAAGGAATTCATTTTAATGCAATTTACAAGCTTACCTAAAACCCAAAAATATATGATCTTTTGCATATAACTTTGGAGGATAGTTCTAGAATCCAAGATACACAACAACTATTCTTATCTCTCCCAGCATATGTTTTAACATGAATACTTTAAGTTCTGAGTGGTGGGATTTCAGAATACATTCTGGAAGAATGGTGACTAGCAGGTTCTATGGGACAAAGAGAAACTCATTGGAAAAGTAATGAGAATGAGTTTTAGAAGAACAGATAAGCCAAGAACACTAAAGGTGATGTCCCAAGATTTTTGTGTTTCACTTAAAATATCTCAGAGATTTATTAATCAAGTATTGGAATTTCTGCTACATTCTTTACATCAACACAGAGTGTCCAAAAGGGAATATAGACTAGCTAATCTAAAACATCATCATTTAAATCACTGTTTATTCCAGATAACATTCTCTAAAATACATCATAAATGAGGACATTTCCTTACATTTTACTCAAAGGCATGTAGTTTCTTATTCTTTAGTGGTTTCTGTATAAAGCAAACAATTTTGTTTCATAGAAGAAAGGGCTCTTTCATACACTTAGCCTCCTTAAAAGTATTAGCTAAATAAGAGGGGTATTTGGAAAAAAAAAAGAAGAACCCTGTATTATACTTGGAAGTCCATGATCACTTGGTTTCATCACATTTTCTTTCAAACAAAGGTTTGGTTCCTTGCAGATTTTTCTGACAGAACTGGGCCTATTGAATTTGGTAGACTTAGAAAGCAGTAGACAACCAGCACTAAAAATGAAAAGCCAGCTGTCTATAAAGCTAGCAATGTGATCTATTTAAAGTACGCAACTACTTTATTGCTGTTATTGTTAATGAAATAGCTAGTTTAGAGTTATTTTAAATGCCGAGTTTTGTGGTTAAGGAAACAAACACATCCATTATTGACCTGAAGGCAATCCTAAATCCTAAAATTAAATGACATGAGTATCCATCTAGGCACGGGGCCTTCTAGCTCACTTCCATTTGAGAGCTTTTTGCTTCCCTGTAGTTTACGTTAGAGGGAAGTCCTAAGGCTTTGACAGACAGCATCCAACAAGCAGCACTGCTGGTTGCCTCCTCTTGCCCTAATGGCTTGGGCTGGCTCTGTGATGACAACATACCCAGCTCCCACATAAGAGGTATGGTTTTTCTGTGATCAGCTGACGTCCATTGAAGCAGCAGCTTTTGCCACCTTCCTCAAACTAAATGATCTTGTGCACCATGACCAAGTCAGAAGTAAGGTGTCTCTCAAATCTGAGACCAGGTAGAGAGGTCAGCACACCCTCAGCTAAGTTAAGCTGTAGAAACCTCTGGAAGAAGAAATGTACTGGTATATATTACTAAAATGAAAAGTTGCTCATGCTGGAATGGGTAAGTTTTTTTGAACTATTTTCAGTGTTTGTACTCTGTCTTCTTTTCTATAAATCTAAGTCATATTTCTGCCTTGTCACTGATATGTCAACCCAGAGTAGGAATCAAAAAGAGGCCCACAGAATGCTCCACAAATATTTATTGGGCACCTATGTTTCAGGCCCTGTGGATAAACAGGGAATGAGACAGAATGGTTACTGGGGCCTCTGAGTAGTTGGAAAGGATGCATTAAATAAATAATCACACAAATAATATGCCCAATTAAAACTATATTAAATGCTATGTGAGAAAAACAGAAGGTGCTTATAATAGCATATCACAGGGGACCCAACATAGTTGGAGAGAGGCTGAGAGGAGCCTGAGGGGAATTTCTTCGTAGAAATGGCATGTAAGCTAAGATCCAGAGGATGCAGAGCCAAATAGAAGAAGAAGAGGGGGACAGGGATTGAAGAGTGGTCCATCAAGGAGAACCCCATGAAATAAAATTTTGAAGAAAGGGCTTGATGTTCTAGGAGTAAAATGAGGTCAGTGAACCATAGAATGAATAAGAAAGGAGCACAGTAGTACAAGATGAGACTGGAGGGGTAGTTAGGGACCAGACTCCATAGGTTCAAAGGCCATGTTAAAAATTCTAAATCATACCTTAAAATAAGTGATAGGGTTTAAACAGAGTGGTAGATCAGATTTACATTTTAAAACATAATCCTGGCTACTTTAAAGAAAACAGACTGACAAGGGGCAAGAAGAGGCAGGAGGAAACTATGTAAGAAGCTACTACAATTATCCAAGTGAAGGCTGATGGCGGCTTGGGTAATGGTTAGTGGAGATGAAGTAAAGTAGAATGATTTGAGATATATTTAGAAGGCACACTGACAAGACTTACTAGTTAATTAGATGAAGGAGGTGGTAAGGGAGAGGAAAGTGTCAATTGTGGCTTAGGTCTGTGGCATGAATAAGTGAGTGGGTGATGTACAGCAGACACATATAGGGTTTTCCTCTAATTTCTAATTTTACATGAACAGAGGAGGCTGAATTCATGATGGAAAAACCACCACCTAGGTAGGGGCCTGGAATCTGATATTAACAAACTGAGAAATATTGGAAAGTAACTTCACCTTTCTGAACTTCATTATCCTCAGCTGCAAAATGATAGGCTTGGGTTAGAATAAGTCCAGTGGTCCTTCAAGCTATAAAAATCTACAACAGGAATAGATCTTATCTTCTAGAATAAGACAGATTCAGCTTGAATACTGGCTCTTACAGTTCTGTGGCCTCGGCAAGATACCTAAACTTTTTAAGCCTCTTCATTCATTCATGAAACATACAGTTATGAGAGGCCATGTTTGTTTTTGAAGCTGGGGATACAGCAGTGATTGTAACACAGTCCTTCCCTAAATAACTTTTTTTTTTTTTGGTGCTACTGGGATTTAAACTCAGGTCCTCATGCTCGCTAGGCAAGCATTCTACCACTTGAGCTTCACCTCCAGTCCCCTAAATGACTTTAATAGAGGCAATAGTCAATAATTTCAGGTACTGATTAATATTGTAAATGAAATAAAACCTGCTAATGAAACAGAAAATAACTATCAAGGTGGGAGTGTTGCATTGTTGGATAATCCCTCAAGTCTCTCATTTGTTCAATTCAAACAACGAAGCACTTACTTCAGGGTACCAGGAGGATTAAATGAGATATGCACATGAGGCACTTAGAACAGCACCTGCCACATAGCATATCAGTTATGTATTACATTAGCTACTGTCACTGGGACTGTTGCTATTACTTTGAAATGCTTCTGTCTGGGGAATTATACCAACCTTGATTACATTTTCCTGATAGTTTCATAGAAAGTTTCATTTCTAATTGATAATCCACAAAATCAAACCAAAACCGAACTTTGGAAAAACGTGTCCTAGCTCTGGGAACTTTGAAGCTCAGTGTAAAATAAGAATTCCATATATATATAAACAGTATTTACTGCTAAGGTACTATAAGGCAGAGAAAGAAATCAAGGCACAAGGAGGTAAAGAAACCTTCACCCAAATCAGACTGATACTTGGTTGCAGAGCTGGAACTTGAACCCATGTAATCCAAGTCTAAAGTCATTATTCTTAACCTCTGGGCTCTGCTGCCTTCTAGTAGATTATAAAACCAAGGGTCCACATGAATTTTGTTTCTTCCCTTGTTCCTGGAAAAGCAAACTGAACTATAAGAAGGACCAATAATTTGTACCTGGAAGGAGGAGATATGAAGGGTCAACAAAAACTTACTTAGTATTTCAACAGTAAATTCTTCTCAGACTATAAGATATTTTGTTTATGGATGGAATCTGATTTACAAAGCACTAAGATTTAAACCCTACATTTTAATGAGGCACATGTTAATATGGTAACAGTGTGGTAAGGGAAAGATGGAGGGAATTCTGACTGAGGCAGGGAGGGGAAGATAGTCATTGGATAACAACACCCAGGGACCAGCTTTCGATCTGGAGTCAGTTTTAGAGCAGATGTGGAAAAACAACTGATCAACAGATGAGAAGCACCACTGAGAAAAACGCATGTACCGCATCAATGACCACAGTTGCAGCAGCTCATACAGTGAAGACATAAACTTGAAGACAGCTCTGACACTTTAGCTTTGTGACCTTAGCAAGTCATTTAAACTCTCTCTTCCTCAACTCTACTCCATCAGATAGATTGAGGATTAAATTAATTACAGGAGTATCTAGTAAGTGCTCAACTTGTGGTTGCTATTACTACTACTACCACTACTACTAGAGGCAACAGCATCAGTGTTTGAATACTTAGTACTTGGAAAACATGGGGCTGTGTACCCTATATGGATTATCTCATTTAATCTCTAAAGAACCTTTTAAGACATATACCATTAAGGGGCACAATGAAGTATATGGAAAAACAGTGAGTGTAAGTGGCATGGCTGGGATTAGGGTCCAACACTCTACCTTTGGAGCCTAGTTCTATACTGTAATTCCTCAATGCAGTGGTTGATCCTGGAATCAAGAGGGCTAACTTCTAGTTCTCATGGCTTAGTCAATAACTAATTTTCGAACTGTGGATGAATCATATTTGGGCTCTACTTTCAAGAATAAAATAGAAGGGTCAGAATGATTTATAAAGATCTTCCAACTCTAAATCCAGTGACTATAGCTAATTGTATTTGTGCCTTTCCAATTGAAAGTTGTAAAATTATCAGTGGCTTCTAACCCATGACATTTTAAAGAAATCAGATTGGTTAAAATATTTTATTTGTACCATAATCTCAAATGTAAGCCTCTACCAGGAAATCTTTTAGATGGGATTTAAAATGTCCTAGAAGTCAGGTCTTTGCTATGTGTCATTTGTAATTGAATTAGAACTGCCTTTGTTAATTAAATCTCACAGCTTCAGAAAAGAACTGTTCTACAACTATATACACTAGTTGTAGGAGCTTTTTATTAATTTTATTTTTAATTGAAAAATAATATATTTTGTGGACACAAAAGTGATATTTTGACCTATTTCAGTGAGCATATTGAAAACAAAACCCTCATAAAGCATAATTTTCTCTCTCCAATATTGAACAAAGTTCTCTGCTCTATATTTTTTCTCAAACAGTTCCCTCCTCCTCAGAGTAACAAGACTCTCTTTGGTAGAAGAGTTTCCTGGGATCTCAAAGCACCGTTTATCTCTTGATGAGAACTCTCTGGGTCTGTGTGAGAAATGTTCCATCTCCAGCTCCACTGGTCAGAGAGAATGTCCAAAAATAAGAAGAAATCACTCCTAGGAAAAGTGGACTCCAGAAAATCAGACCAGAGAGCTCCTATCAGAAGGGGAAACATGGCCTGAATTTCCCCAGAAATGCAGTATGTCCTTCCTACACTAAAGAGGAGAAAGAGAGCTTTATGGCCAGTATTCCTCTAAGTAATGCCTTTTCCCAAGGCCTTACTGTGCAGGAGTGTCCTCAGGGTGGAGGGATCAGGTCATAATTTGTATGAGATCACCCTGTTCCTTTTTAAAATAGGACTATGATATGACTTGAAAAGTCTTGTAAGAGCAGCAATGGGTCAAATGGAATGAAACAAAGAGAAAAGTATTAGAAATACTTTTTATTCTTTCTTATCTCAGGTATTAAGCCACTTCACCAACATAGACACTCACTTGTTCCACAGCATAACAGAATAACAAGAATGAGCTTTTGCCTTCCCGATGTTACCTGGGATTCATAAATTTGATTTTTAAGAGCTTGCTGTCTTAGAGTCCAGTTTTATCTCAGTTCTAGGTAAACAGCATGGCTGAATTCCAAATAAATTGAAAGCCACATGTTCTATGTGGAGTGCTTTCTCTACACATTTATATTAGAATTTCTGAAGAGAAAATGTTATACGGAAGGTGTAGGGCATAGGTGCAAAAGTCGTACACACTTATTAAACAGCACTGGTGTTAGGCAACAGAACTTTCTTTAACACATTGTTTGGAAGGTATGCGTCCTAGTGTATTGAAACTGCCTCACTCCAAGTTTCTCCTCTTCTGGGCTTGAGGAAAGAATCATCTCTTTGTGGAGAGGGGAAGGAGGAGGACTGCCTTCTCTTCTTACAGCAGGAATTGCCATTAGCAAGTTCCAAAAGCCAAAACACCACTCAGCAAACTGATTTGGTAAATAAGGCATATCTCATTGAGGTTCAGTCTAAACCCATTTTAAAGAAAGCCCTTCTGTCATTTCGTTTGAAAACAAATATATGATATTCAGATTAGAAGAAGTAGAAGAAAGCAATACGTGTAAGAGCTGGCTGAGAATCTCAGCTGTGCAAAATGGCCACGGCTCTGTCCTTCCTATCTTTTCACTCATCATTATTCATTGATATGAAGGAAACATGACAGTCTGCTCTCCAGAAATTTCTGCTGTTGCACAAACTTGAGCAACTAATGTGGAAATGTAGTGCTAAGCACGTCCTGGCTGTAAACACAGCAGTCTTGCTCTGTCAGGGCCATCTACAAATGTCTCCAACCAACTTGTATGATTGTCTTTAATGCTTCTTTTTTTATTTTTTAAAGAAATGAATTTGATTTCATTTTCCTTCCCTAGTTTTCAAATAGTCATTAAAAATTAAACAACACTGCGAAAAGCCTTTTGTGATTATAGCTTTCATTCTCCTGCAACAAACTGGATCTATAAATTTACGTACCATTGTAGATGTAAATTACAAAATTTATATTCAACTATATTAAAACATCTATTCCAAAAATGATTACCAGTTGTGAAAAGCAGACAGGCTTATCACTTGCTGTCAGTTGTTCATGTCTAGTTAAGCAATAATGTGCTAAAACTGCTCTTTTGTTTTGTGTAAGAATTTTGGCAATAGAAGAAATGAACACTCGGTTAATAAAAACTCAGGCTGCTTTTTGCTTTGATGGAGGAAGCAGCTGCCTGTTTTCATTTGCTGCAGAGCAGCAAAACCCATCAATATAATAAGCAGCTTAGATGCATCCATCCACAGCATCTGTAAGGATATAGGGCTATTCGCTCAAAACCAATCCCTGGTTTAATTTTAACAAAGATGTGTCTGACATATTTGAAAATGCATTATAATAGGTTTTGAAACACAAACAATTTCTTTTTCTTTTAAATACTTTTTACAGATTTGAAAGATTAGTATATGTAGCTGAATGATAGCAATGATAAGAACCAGACCAAACTGTGAGACCATCCTAAAACAAGGGCAATGAAGAGGGCAAATCAAGAGATAGTGATCTGCTTCCTTTCAAAATGGAAGTAATTCATTTGAATGTGATTTCACTCATTTATTCATTCAAACAAATATTTTCTGAATTCTTCTAGATATTTCACTGAGTTAGTTACTGAGGCCACAACCCCTTCTCTCAAGGAGTTCACTTTTCAGCCGAAAAGATGAACACAAAAACATAAGTAAAACAATGTGGCAAGCACAGTGATACAGATACACGTTTTTATGTTAGCCTTTTATTTAAGAAAATTCAAGTGGGCATGCAACACAGTGGAAACTATTTAATATAAAAATTAAAAATCAAATACTGTCTCCTCTATTATACACTCACACACTTCATTAGACATACCTTTAAGAAAAGACAATCTGATAGAAAAAAATTGAATTATGTTTAAACACATGTCAAACTGTTTACTAGTGTAGCCAAGAATTACCATACTTTGGAGAGAAAGTTTTAGGATTTTAAATTTTGTTTAGACAGCCTTTAATTTTACACTAACCACTAGATACTTACACATGATTATGAATACATCACACAGCAAGTCTAATAGAAAATATAAACTTTAAAGCAATTTACAGTGTAGTACAGTATACTCTGGTTAGAAAACATGCTAAGAGATTATTTTATTTTAGTGTCTGGTGGCATTCCAAGAAGTCAGATAATTCTAAATCCTCCTTTTTCTGATTCAATATTGGATAAGGGAACTGTCTGGTGGTAAACATGAATGTAAGGTTAGCTATCAGTTTCTCAGGGTATCAAATTTAAATGACTATACATTTGCACAAACATTAAGAAAATGTTCCCATAAATGGAGGGCTGAGGACTTTCTTATTCAAACACATTCATTGCAAAACACACCTACGTGGTTGGGATTTTTTCCTTAAATATTTTATTTTGGAATAATTTAAGATTTGTAGAAAAGTTACAAGAACAGAGAGCTCCTGGGATTTATCTAGTTTCTTCCATTGTTAACATCTTACACTTCTCAACAATAATAAACTGACATTGATTCATTACTATTAATTAAACTCAAGGGTTTGATTTTATCAGAAGGGTTACTATACAGATAAGAGGTGAAGGTGTCTGTTAGAAAGTCACAAACTAACCTAAATTAACACAAATTAACCTAGCATCTATCACACTCTCTTTCCTTTTCTTAATTTTCTTTCTTTTTTCTTAAGTTACTCTAAGGAAATTCATACCAGATTTAAGAGTCAAAATAGGACATAAAATGCATATACTCCAGGTTTTTTTTTTTTTTTTAATCTGACCTCATCAAGAGCACTGTGGAGCCAAGTGAAGCCTTGGTTCTCCATTCCATTGTTGAACTGGGCAGAATATTATTTCTAAGTCATTATTCACATAGAAATTCTGATTGCCCTATTCAATTAATACTTTCATATCACAGTGTGATATGGACCCTATAACCAATCTTATGGCAGCATGAGTTAAGAACCACAAAGAAGTCAGAGATCATTATTTTTCACCCATTTAGAGTGTTTATAAAGCATTCACTATGACCCTCTCCTCTCTAGGCCTGCTTTCTTCCCTCCTCTGCCTCACTGCTTAATGGCTGAGCACAGTGTTTTCAGAATCCTGCAGAGCTTCATAAGGCTAGGTACTGGCTAATAGGGTTCTTCCAACAGCAAGCCTTTGGGGAGATTCTCTTTAGCTACTACTGGTGGCCACTCCTTGGTGCGTGATGTTTGGGTGAATACTCACCCTCCAGTGCCAATATATTCTAAGCTGAAAGAACTTCTCATGTAAAATATAGACAAAACCCACAGAACAGACCAAGTCCAGAAATGGCTCCAATAGAGCCCTCATATTGTCTATTACCTTCTCCTCTCCCTTGATTCCTTCAGTTTCCCTTCTACCTTTTCACTTTAATCTTCACTCCAGTTTTAATGCCCCCTTTTCTGCTTAAAAGAGTTCATAATAGAAAAGTAAACTTTTCCTCTTTTAGGGGTGGGGGTGGGTGGTACTGGAGTACCTAGCAAGGGACTTGCACTTGCTAGGCAGGTGCTCTACCACTTGAGTCATACTCCAGCCCCAAACTTTTCTTTTTAAAAGCAAAAAAGTTTTTTTTTCATTTTTCTTTTATTATTCATATGTGCATACAAGGCTTGGTTCATTTCTCCCCGTGCCCCCACCCCCTCCCTTACCACCCACTCCACCCCCTCCCGCTCCCCCCCCTCAATACCTAGCAGAAACTATTTTGCCCTTATCTCTAATTTTGTTGTAGAGAGAGTATAAGCAATAATAGGAAGGAACAAGGGGTTTTGCTGGTTGAGATAAGGATAGCTATACAGGGCATTGACTCACATTGATTTCCTGTGCGTGGGTGTCACCTTCTACGTTAATTCTTTTTGATCTAACCTTTTCTCTAGTACCTGTTCCCCTTTTCCTATTGGCCTCAGTTGCTTTAAGGTATCTGCTTTAGTTTCTCTGCATTAAGGGCAACAAATGCTAGCTAGTTTTTTAGGTGTCTTACCTATCCTCACCCCTCCCTTGTGTGCTCTCGCTTTTATCATGTGCTCATAGTCCAATCCCCTTGTTGTGTTTGCCCTTGATCTAATGTCCACATATGAGGGAGAACATATGATTTTTGGTCTTTTGGGCCAGGCTAACCTCACTCAGAATGATGTTCTCCAGTTCCATCCATTTACCAGCGAATGATAACATTTCATTCTTCTTCATGGCTGCATAGAATTCCATTGTGTATAGATACCACATTTTCTTAATCCATTCGTCTGTGCTGGGGCATCTTGGCTGTTTCCATAACTTGGCTATTGTGAATAGTGCCGCAATAAACATGGATGTGCAGGTGCCTCTGGAGTAACAGTCTTTTGGGTATATCCCCAAGAGTGGTATTGCTGGATCAAATGGTAGATCGATGTCCAGCTTTTTAAGTAGCCTCCAAATTTTTTTCCAGAGTGGTTGTACCAGTCTACATTCCCACCAACAGTGTAAGAGGGTTCCTTTTTTCCCGCATCCTCGCCAACACCTGTTGTTGGTGGTGTTGCTGATGATGGCTATTCTAACAGGGGTGAGGTGGAATCTTAGTGTGGTTTTAATTTGCATTTCCTTTAAGCAAAAAAGTTTTGACATCATCTTTAATGTTTATATAAAAAAAAAACAAACTTTGATCTATTTCTTTGACTATATTGCCTTTGAACATAAACTCCTTGAGGGGAGGGAGCTCACTTGGCTTCTTTCTTAGGGACATGTTTATATGATGCATATTGTATTCATGTGGAACAATAAGCAGCAAGCTGTTCTAAATCCTGGAACTCACAGCAATGAAAACCAAATCCTTCTTCTTTTGCAAGATTTATTTGCTGAATTTTATATGCCATATCTACCCAGGACCTGACTCTACCTATAAATGCAATCACAAGGCAATTCTCGTGTGGATAAGTTTCTAATTACATTCAATCCACTTTCACTGGTTTCTTATCTATATCCATGATCTGTAAACCTGGCAGGACAATTATCACAAGAAGATGGGATAGACGCTGTGGAAAGTAAGCCTGTCCTGGGCCTGAAAGGTGCATCCATATAAGTTCCCAGGCCAGCAACAAAGAACCCATATTCCACAGAGCATATTTCTCTAAGTCAATCTTTTTGCTTTATTCAGCAGAGCCATGTCGTAAGTGTTCCTATATGGGGCTTATCTGTGGCATCTACAAATAAGCAGGCCTCTAACCACAAGAACCTGAAATGAGTCCCAGAATGGACCCTTTAAGTGAGTTGAGAGAGAGAGAGAGAGAAAAAAAAAAATCCTGTCTAGCATCTTTTTTTGTCCCCTTCTCTTTGATATGATAAAATTTGTAACCTTAACCCATATAGCAAAATGTGTTCTCTGAGAATCACAACTGCTTGAGAAGGGCTTTCAAAATATACTATTTAAACAGAACCATTGCTCTGAACTTGACACGACAATTATCTTCATGTTGAGAAAAATACAAAAATTCTAGAGCTGTTACAGTGTTACCAGCCTTTTCACACCAGGACACAAGAGTGTTTTTAAGTTGAGATCAAAGTGCACAGGCTGAGCTGTTGAGAGTGGAGAAGTCATCATGGTCCCCATAGACTCATATTGGACTTCTCAGGACAGAAAACAGATTTCTTTCTCTCTCCAGCAGCAGAGTTCATGTTATCTTGAACTCCATTTGTTCCTCCTTCTTGGTCTCACCCTCAGCAAATGATTGAAACAATGGCTTTAAGCCCAGAGTATTGTATTTAGGATAGAATTTATTTCTCATCTGCTTAGGTTGCCCAATAGCACTAAAGACATTTTCACTGAGCAAATCCCACAGTACAAAAGTCTAAATTCTTACTATTACTAACATGAAAAAACAACCTTTCAGACGAATATGAAAGACTGTCTACATATCATGAGAATATTTGATTACTACTTTTCATGGGTGCTACAGAGAAACCTCAATTTCTGAAGTAAGGCCTTAAAGAATTCAGGGTTTGTTCAGCACATAGCACAGCTAGTTAATGGTCGAGTCTGGACTAGAACTTTAGTTCCCAAATGTTTCACTTTAGTTTTCTTTTCAGCGTAAGAAACCTGAACAATAATGTAGGAAAGACATCAGGATTTGAGTTTGTATCTTATGGAGAGATTTTTTTTTTTAATCTACCAGGTGGAAATCAGTTTTTGCAGACATGGATCCTACTTATTCCAATTTCAATATAGTCCCAGACATGTAGCAATGAAATTTAAGTCATTTTTGTTTCTATTTCTCCAATAACCAGTTTTATAGTAACAGTGCCTTGGTTCCACGCCAACATGCTGGCTGAGGGAAGAGGCTATAGATAAACTCTGTTGAGCTCACCTAATACCAGAATCTCTGAATTGAGGCCAGGAAGCAACATATAATCTTCAAAATAGTGAATTACAATGATTTTGTGCCTTGCTTTGTGTAATTGGGCTTCTGTTTGTTTTCAGGAAATTGCCTAAAAAGTCATTAGTCTTACTTATTCAAATATCTACATTTAATCTGTCTTGCAATTAAGAGTTCCTAGCAGAGTCTAAGAATTCTGTTGATTACCAGCATTCTGATCATAATAAAACAGTAATTTTACCTTACGTTGTTGGGTTGAGAGAGGCAGAATCATGTAATATATACAATTTTCACTCACACCAAAGTGTTGAAAATGTAATTTTCTGTGTATTCTCTTCTAAGAATATTTTCAATACTTCTGGATTGTCTCTGCACTCAGGAACGGGATTGAAATCTCCACTTTGGCATTTATCTGAGACTGTGATAGCTCAGTCGTCTGCCGCCAAATGCCAAGATAGGGGGAAATCTCATCATCCAGAGACCAGCTGCATGATGGGCAGTTAATAGATATATCAAACCTTAGGATATATGCTAAGCTGAAGAGATGATTGGTTGGTTGATACACTGATTGATTAGCATAGGGAGAATGGGTTTCTTCTTGACAACCTAAGATTATGCTTCAGCTAAGCTCAAATTGCTTACACCTCTTCTATTGGGTTTAAAATTACAGTCCTGTCATCTAAAATCTCTCTTCAATGAAATTTTTACCATATATAAAAATTAAAGGGAAAAAGAAAGTAGGTACACTGGATAAGAGTAAATGGAGTAGATACATTTCATGCCACTGTTGTTGACTCCATCAGGAAAAGTTGATATGTAAATCCCCTTGAAAAATGGTACACATTTCATAAGCGATTACTGAATATTATACAATAATTCAGGGGAAAAAATTCAGTATGTTTAAGTCAATGAATGATATATTTTCAAATACATTAAAGTTAGATCTACCCAGGTAAAATTGAGAATGAAAAGAAAAGCCCTCTGCTAAATGGGTTTACTCTCTAAGGTCCATACACCCCAATCCTGGACTTTTAATATTTTTAACTGCTTGCATGCCTTTTGGGGAAGGAGAAGAAAGGGCAGATTTATGGAGAGTGTGTATTATCTTGGTATTTGAAGCAGCTTAACATGAGTAGTAACATCTTTAATTAGCAGTAACAATCCTAAAGGCAGTCACATGTATATCTTGAAAAAAGTTTTAATATTGTGACTGTTTCCCATACATGTGGAATCGGATATGCTTTAAAATGAAACAAAGCCAGATGAATGGAGGAAATACAACCGGTTCTATCAAATTCAAGACTGACATTTAGGTGGTATTGAATAAAAAATCATCAAGACTTGGCACAAAAGGGCAACATTTAGGACTTTACACACACCTGATAGTCTTAGTTGACAATAAATTCATTAAACATAAGCTTGGTTTATGATGTCCTGTTTAAAGATTCCATCTCATTGTATTCTGGATTATCAGACTGGCTAAAGAAAGGACCCTGCTCTCTCTCCTTTCCCCCACCCCATCCCCCACTTCAAAAAAAAAGCTGGTAAGCTTTAATTCAGCACTTTGAAGAGTACTCCCTCCTCTGCCTGAGCAAATAAGGATTTGGTTGCCGAATCACACTGGATAAGTGGTTCATTGAGAATGTTAAAATCTGCATTAATAAATAGGACTGGGCTTCTCGGATTTTCCCCCTTGCTATCAGCTATGAGCGGTAGGGGATCAGCTGTGACTAAAATCCCCAGCTGAACAACCCACATACAACTCAGTGAGCAGACTTAAAACAAGGCCATTTATTGGTGACTGTTATGCAAACAAAGCGTCCAAGTCTTAGAAACAGATGTCAACTGAAGCATATGCTTACTGTAAACTGGAATTTGATTCTCTTTATAAAAATAGACATAAATGGGCCTTCAGAAAGTAGACTGCCTCTTGTTGTCTACCACTGCCTAACTTGATTCAGCCTAAAGCTTTTAAAGAGATGAATAGACTGATATGTGAGGGCAAAAGAATAAAAGTTAAAAAAATTAAATTGGAAATAAATGATAACATGTTGGAGCAGTTCCCAGAAGCAATTTTACAGATTTTTTCTCTAAAAACACAAGACAGGAAGTTAAAAGCTTAGTGCAGGTCACTCATGGCATGTCGAGTTATCATTTCCTACCACTCAGGGTGGAAAAGAAACTGCACTTTCAGGTGGCAAGTTTAGTGGCGCATACTTTTTACCCTCCTCTCTTTTCTTGCTCTCTCCCTTACCTCTTCTCACATCTTGATGTCTTTTAAATGTCACTTATTTTACATGAGGCAGTTGGTGGAGACATGAGTCAACAGCAATCAGAACCATTATCCCCTGCAGCGAGTCCTGGTCTTAATGCATTGTGACACCTTTGCTGGCCAGCCACCGATTTACCTTTCTGCTTCTTAGGGAATTAAGTGGCATCATGTGAAAATGGTTGTGATATGAACAGCATGGGCATAACTGGTATTAAATTTACCTCTCAGCCTAAGTGAATTTTCCTCACATGTGACTAATCAAAATGAAAGCTTGTGGACCCAGGCTGAGCTGGCCAGCACTTCCCCACCCCTGGGACCAAGGCTATTTTGTTTTATCTCTTTGTACAAGCTGGCAGAAGTTTAAAGTGAAGGGGATAATCCAGTGCTGGTGTCTTTATGAAATAACATCCTTACATGAAGAGGCTTTTAACTGTCTGTCGCTGTCTTCTCAAAAAAAGAGTGTGACAATCTCATTTTGCTGAGCACCCTCCCATGAAAAGGGAAAATAATAGCCATGGCCGCCATGGCTAGTACTGACCTTACATGATCCATTACCCACTAAACACTTTAAAAGTCAGTTTTACATATACTGTGGGGGAAATGAGGGAACTAGCACAATCATTTTCACTTTAGTGAATTTACCATCCATTTGAAGTCAGTCACTTGATATCCCAACACATTCAGCCAGTGTCACAGTGTAATGCAAAAGAAAACACAATTGATTAGGAGATGCCCAGTACAGCTCCAGTGGTACCCTACGATTTTAAGACATTAACTAGGACTAATCGCAGCGGTGCAATGGCTTTGTGTGAACTTTCCTCAAACTTGAACATAAGAAAAAGAACAATCAAAAACTAAGTCCTTCAAATTTTCAGAAGTGCTTGACATTCCTTCAAAAATATGTTTTACTAACCACTTAGCAGAGATCAGTAGGTGCCAAAGAAAGTGCAGGCACAGCAATTATCGTGTTGCACAGTCAGCCTGATGCTTATTCACAGACAAGAGTGGCTTGCATTCTACCATGAACCAACTGTGCATGTTGCTGATAATAGAGCAAAGGTATTGCTAAATTGGTACTGAAATAGCACACCTCGTTTACTTCCAGCAACTTATTTGTGGAAGGCAATGAAGGCTGGAATTTTTCTCATAACTATAAGAATACCCAACTCATTGTTAACATTAAAATTAGTTTTCTGACATGGCACATGCTATGCATTTACTTTTCCTTAAATAGGAACTTCCATGGCTAGAGTTTAACACTAATGGCAGTTCTTTCCCTTTGTGGATTGCTTCATTAATAAACCATCTAGAAGCCTGGTTAGTAATCAAAGTCTTGGTCACTTTATAGTTCTTCACTCAGAAGTTCAAAGTCAGCTCTTCTTCATTTTGGTAGTGCATTTCTTCTTGAGCCCTCTGCTTTGAGGCAAATACTAAGAATAGGAAATGAGGCCAGAGGTGGCTGAAAGTGAGGCTGCAGTCACACTGTCACATGGTAATTGCCAAAGTTTGAGCCATATTTATAAAATTTAACTTTTCTATGTTAGGGAGTTGGGGTAGCGGTAAAAGAGAATAGCCAAAGAAATGGTTACAATATTCTTAAAGAATTTACCCACAGCTCTCCAAACCTTGAGTTCTACTTTCTAAGTTTACAGTTTCATCCTAAACTCCTCTACCCCACTCTAATAGTCAAATTGGCAGAAATCAGGTTGGTTATTCAAAAGAGCTTGGGGGATACAATTCATAAAGGTTTGGAAGCAGGATTCTGTTAAGGTTCTATTGGGACCAAAACAACTTAAAACTAAGTCTGCTACTGGATTCTGATGTAGAGACCACAGAACCAAAATTCTTAAGTAAAATGAGGAAAAAACAAAATGGCTTTGGGGGCAAAATGGCAATTATGAGAAAAGATAAGTGAGTAACAGTCTGCCATTTTTATAATACCTATACACAGAATACCACACTGCCACTTTCAGGGCTCAAAAAGAAAGACTGAGAAGAGATGGGAAAGAAGGCCATCAAGAGAAGAAAACACTTAGAAAACAATATGCAAGCATTTGTACTTACAATATTAGCCATGGGAGAAAAATAAAATAAGCACAAAACATCAGAATATAGTGTGTAACTGTGCTAAGTTAGCCCTTGAATAGCACTGTTTTTACTGAGAAAAACCTGCTGTGGGAAAATAAAATAAGAACACCCAAACAATTGGCCTTTAGAATTTTATTACATACTTCAGGAATGAGTCAGAGTAATGAAGCTAACCCAAGTGTTTGGGTAGTTTGGCCATTTTAGACATGCCTAAACCATTAGCTCAAAAGCAGAGCGTGGTACCAAGGGAGGTCATGCTGCCCACTGATTAGCAAGCAGTCACTTGATCTCAGGGAGGCTCTGCAGCAAGTTTGGGAGCGCTCAGTAAAGTTTATGGCTTTAGGTACATGGCTATCCTTGAAGGCTAATGTGAGATGGGGTACCAGCATCATCCTCATTTTCACTCACTATTTACTTAACTTTTCAAAATGCTAGAGGGAGGATCAGTCTGAAGAGTGCCATCACAAGTCTACTTTTTCCATGCCTAGCTCTTATAAAAATCTTTCTCCAAACAACTTAAAAATATTGCTTTAGATTTAATGGTTGTTAGTGGGTTTTCTGAGACCCAGCAACCCAGCTAGGTAAAGAACACAGTTAGCTCAGGATCCATGCATAGAATTTCTGTCTTCGATGCAGCTAGATGTAGCCTGGCTACTCTGGACAGCTCCCCAGAGTACAGGCTGCTGATTTTGCCTACGTGCCCAGGAACTGACGATAATCCTCTACCTAGGTGACCCTTCTGCTGAAAATGCACGAGTCGGTTGTTTTCTGGCTAAATAATACTTTAAGGAGGGGTGATTGCTGACTCCACTTGTCCCAGTTCAAATCTTTGGCCCATTCAAAATAGTTATGAGTAAGCTCCTATCATCTCTGCATTAAATACCCAAGTACAGTCCTTTAAAAAATGAGTTTAGCCTCTAAATTTTGTGGGTTACAATTGTTTCATATAAGGCAATTCTGATGAATCAGTTTAGGAGATGGACATTATCTCCAAGACTATTTTAGGAATTCTAAATGTCAAATCAAATCTCAGGCAAATACAAAGGGCCAAGAGAATCACTGATATCTGACTGGCATAAAGGATTGAGGATAAAATGAAACATGCCAAAGTACAATGGTTTGTTTCCTAAAGATGACTAAATTCTGAGGGGAAAAAATCCTTATGAGGGAAGAAGTAAACTAGAAATAGGAAGATAGAAATTAAAAAGAGGAAAGAAAGAATTGACATTAACTTAACATCTAGTAAATACTGATCACCATGTGGGTGTAGTCATAATTACTATTTCATTTAATGATCAAAATTCCTTGCACATTGGCTCTTTCCTGTAGATGGGGAAACTGAGGCTCAGTGAAGTCAGGCAACTAGCCCAACACCATCTCTCAAGTGTCTAGGCTGGGCTTTGACTATAGGATTCCTTATATAGGGTCAGCAAACTTGAACTGATATTAAGAGAGTTTAGGACAAGATTTCATGACTTACTGAATTTGGGGCATTTGGAGAAAGAATCTCAGAAATTTTGGCTTCTGGTGATATGTCAAAATGACAAGCCTATTTTGAGGATCAAATGATGTTTTTGGACAAGGTGAGATAAAAGCATTAGGGAAATATTCTGGTTAGATCCACTGGAAATATGAAACTAGATTCAATACTGAGGTTAAATGTAGAATATAAGTATAACAAACATCCATGTGGAGGTTATAATTAAAAATATAAAAGCACATCAGCAAAGATTAGCAATAAGACTAAGAAGAGAATTTAGAAGAATGCTTCCCCACAGGGAGAAGCTGCATAATCTCAATGAGTTATTTCACTCCCCTGAACCAGCTTCACCAGTAATAGAATAAGGATAATTCATGGATGAATGAGTAAACAAAAGATGGTATATATATGATGGAATATTATTCCATTTAAAAAAGGAAAATAATCCTGACACATGTACAACATGAATGAACCTTGAAGACATGATGCCAAGTGAATTAGGCCAGTCACAAAAAGATATCCTGTATGATTCTGCTTATATGAGGTACCTATAGTCAAACTCACAGAGACAGAAAATTGAATGTTGGTTGCTTAAGGGCTGGGATGGGGGGATGAGGAATTACTGTTTCATGAGTACAGAGTTTTAGGCTCTACAGAAGGATGGTGTGGTGGTGATGGTTGTACAACCATGTGAATGTACTTAATATTGAACTGCACACTTAAAATGGTTAAGATGGTAAATTTTCTGTTATATGTATGTAGCACAATTAAAATAAATGAAAACAAAATGTTAAATGGGGATAAGAAAATCCATATACTAGGGTTGATGTGAAAAGAAAACATAATAATGTTTGAAAACTAACACAATACTTGGCATAATTTATCTTAAATGTCAACAAGAACTGGTTTCTTTTCTTGCTGGAAAGGAAGGAAGAAAAAAGGAAAGAAGGAAGAAAGGAAGGGAGAGAAGAGCAATAAAAGGGAGGAGAAATCTAAAAAGGTAAAATGTATGGAAGTCACAAAAGGATGTCTTTCTAGTCAAAGGGCAAGTCAACAATGTAAAATGCCACCAAGATTGAGGAAAAGGAAGGTTCTGGAATCTGATCATTAAGAATTACCAAAAATTTCTGAGTGAACTTCATTACATTACTGAAACCAGTATAAAGGCTTATAGGAATAAGAAGTAATCAACAATCAAGCTGAAGAGGCACTAGTAATGCAGATTCATCTTCCAAGAGGTCAAGGGATATGGAGAAGAAAGATGGGAGAGGAATCAGGAAATGTATATTAAGGGAAAATTCTCACAACTTTTTTTTTTTTTTAAAGAATGTAAATCCTGAGTATGTTTGTAAACAGAAGAGAAGAAATTCGTGGAGAAGGAGAGGTAAAAGATCCATTAGATAGAACAAAACAGAGAGAATAGGATCAAGACCACAGGTGGAGGATTTAGTTTAGGAAAAGAAGGAGTCACACCTTAGGACTGGAGAGAAGTGGAGAAGATTGATAGTTGGCTTTTTTTTTTTTTCCCTTGTGGGGAAGAAATCATTACATGCCAAGAATGAGAGGCTATTAGCAGGGTAGAGAAACAACAAAGCTGTATAATCAACTCTTAATTATCAGCATTTTGGTTTATCAGCTTCAAATCTTGCTTTCAAGCAAGTTAGCACTTACTCAGCTTAATTACTTGCTTTGTTAGCATTTCAAACTCAATGTAATATAACTTTGTATGTGGCCTGCAGCCCAGCAGGGTAGCATTTTGACACCTGAACACTTAACCACTTCCGTGGTTGGGGGAAGGATTTAAAGTAGGGCTCTTTGGTTGAGATTGGGGGCTTTGCAGCAGTCTGAGAGACAAGCAGTTAAGCTTTCCAGGTGTTACTGAGTGTTTTTTCATTGTGTAGAGCCATTACTTTGTTCACAGTGATTTTTCAGATCAGTTATATCTATTTGCTCAGTCATTTATTCAACTAACATTTATTGAACACCAGCTATGTGCCAGATACTGCGTTCTGAGTTTAGGATACTAAGACAGTCCCGCAGTCAAGTGTTGGAAACAGATGGTTAAACAGATCATTAAAATACAAAGGAGGTAATGGATAATATCAAAATATATTTGTAAATTGCCAAGTATAAATCACAAGGGGTTGTATCCCATCTTGGATTATCAGCCTTTCCTTCTTAAAAAATTATAGCAAGTTGGAGGTGTGACTCATAAGGTAGTGCACCTGCCTGGCAAGCCTTGAGTTCAAACATCAGTGCCACCAAAAAAGAAAAAAGAAATTTAAAAAATGAGTTGACTATAATGTAGCTAAATTATACATGGTAAGGTAGAGTAATGAGGTTATCTTGATAAACCCAGTGAAACAATGTGAAATTTAGTGAACCCCATCAGACAATAAGCGATTTTCTGCACAGACCTCTATTACTAGGAAAATCCAGCTACCTTCTTTTTGCTTTTAGGTAATAATGAAGGCTCTGGTGCATTAGAAGCAGCAAACAGGATTCAACCTTTTCTTTCTTTGCTATGAAGGGTATTCACTGTGCAGATCAGTTGCATTGCTGACCTAGTATAAAGTGAAGAGCTCTGACTGAGGTGCCTGGACCCAACCAGTCATGGGATTGTTCACTGTCTGAGGCATTAGGAGTTTGGGAGCCCTGAGGACTGGGTGTGCTAAAAGGCTGCTCAGTGAGGCTGGGCTGTTTGCTCCCACCCTGAAGGAGTATTTAACCATTTTCAATTTCTTGGCAACCCATACTTGTACCTTCTCATTTCACTGTTTAAATCTTTGCTTATCTTTTGGTCAACCTTCCCACTTTGTCCTCCAGTCTCCATGTTTTTTCTTTTTCCCCTTTTCCTTCATTCTCATTTTGCCTGGTTCCTTTACCTGTTCTTCTCCAGTGTTTCTAGGTTTTATAGCAAGTCCCTCGGTTTTCATAGCTTCTACTACCAAATCAGATCCTTTTCCCCCTCCTTTTGAACAGCATACTAGCCAATCACACTGGACAGAGATATTCTGTAGGTCTTGGGCTATGTTTTTTTTTTTTTTTTTTTTTTTTTTGACCATTCACAATCCTCAGAATTCTTTCTTTGCCCATAGTGCCTTTTTTTGCCTTTTTGAGGCAAGATCTCACTAGGTAGCCCAGGTTGGCCTAAACTCATGATCCTACTGCCTCCATCTCCTGAATGCTGGGATTATAGACATGCACCACCATATGTGGCTCTACAATGCCCATTTTTTCATTATTTAGAGAATATTAGTTTTAGTAATCAAATCCACATAGATAAGACCTTAAATTTAATACAGTGCATTATCCCTGTAGAAAAAGAATGAAATTTAACATTTCTAGACCAATGTAACTATTAATTTCTGTACAATGCCAACTCAACATGGTAAACTGGGATACTTTTCTCCAAAGTTGATGGCACAGCTAAAGATCAATGCCCATTTTTAATATCAAACAAGACTATATACATGGAGGTACTCTGAAATCTACAAAGAAATATACAAGTGATTAAGATCATTACTCTAGCACCAGTCCAGTATCTAAAGTTGCTGTAGGAGAAAATGACAGATTAGTGGGTTATGAAATGTCTTTTGATAAGAACTTCTACTAAAAAAAGCTACAAATAGAAGTACCTCGTTAGCGCAGTAGGTAGTGTGTCAGTCTCATGAAAAAAGCTTCAAGTAGAATTGACCTACCCCTCAAACTATATAAAACACTGCTATTGTTTAGCTTTCTTTCTTTCTTTTTTTTTCCCCAGTATTGGGGTTTGAACTCAGGGCCTTGAACTTCCTAGGCAGGTGCTCTACCACTTGAGCCAGACCCCATTCTCTCCCCCCCTTTTTGATGACTCACAGGTACTTGTAGATCTTATGGTGTTTCCTGGTTGCTATTACTTATCTCAACTAAGAAAAAAGCTATAAATGTGCAAAAGTGTCTTGTAAGCCAGAACGTGGTCGATGGTCTGCCAAATAAAGCTACTGAGTTTCTGAAATTGGGAAAGATAGACACAATGCCCTCTACACTCCTGGACACAGTCTCCCACTGTGTTGTGGTGTTCTCTGTGAATGAATAGGTGCTCTGCTTACATCGAAAGAGACTAAATTGGAGAAGGTCCCTAAGGGCAGCTAAAAAGGTGCAGAGGCCTAATGGTACAAATGGCTGTCTTAGTCTGCAAAAGTAAATTCAAGAGGGGCTCAGCAAATGTCCAACTAAAAGCAGCTGGAAAAACCCAAATTATTTACTGTTTTAGCCACGGAAACTGGAAAAGTGGCATTTCAAATCAAATTGTAAAAAGCTCTCCCCACTCCACTGGTGAGCTGCATTCAGCCGGGCAGGTTGTTCTGAGAGTGGAATGCACTCTTTCCCAGTAAGTATGTATTGCTGCCATTCACCAGACCTCCTTGCTAGCCTGCAAGCAGCTATCTCCCCATTATACATCCAAAGAGTAATCAGGGTGAAAAGGACAGTCAGTGTAAGAGGAAATAATTGCAGCTTAAACTACTCTTACTCATTAAGAAGCAAGACTATTTGGGGAGTGTGGGGGTGGGGAGGGTCAGGGAGAATGGTATTGAGTTTTCATCATCCTGTCAGGGCAGGTCAAGTTTTAGCTCTAGCAATTTTGGCATGATTTTCTATAATTGCATTACAGTTAAAAGTATATTAATCACAGTAACTACCACCATCCTATGGTGAGAGTAATACTTGCAGAAGGGCAGGATCAGAATTTGAAATCTGTCCTGGGTCCACCTCTGTATGTTTGGTGGGAGCTGCCTTTTTTTCTTGGTGAAATGTGGTCAAGAATCAGTAAAAAATAGTCATGAAATTATGATCCCTTCCTTTGGATGGAGACAAAAAGAGAAATATGTGCTAGGGAAGAAGTGGGGATTAGAAAGGTTTGGGAGCTAAAATTGAAAAAGGCTAAAGCAGCTAATAATATTTCACAGAACTGTTCAGAAAATGTCAAGCACAAGATGTCTCTAAATCAGTGATTCTCAATTTTGCCCTCAGGAGACATTTGGCACTGTCTGAGGAAATTTTGGGCTGCCACACTGGTGCATTCTCAATGCACAGGACAGCATCAAGCAATAAAAAGTATCCTGCCCTGAAAGTCAATGAGGTCACTGCCTGAAAAGAAACCTGGTTCTAACTAGAAGGAAGGTTTAAATATTTAAATTTAATTTCTACAGTGTATTCCTATTACTCACTTGAGGCTTTCTCGTTAAGGTGTTTGAAGTTGTTATGCATGTCCCAGAAAAATACATGGGTATTAACAAACAGGGCTGGAGATGTGTGGAGACTAACTGACAACAGGGAAGGGTGAAGATTTTGAGTGAATTTTTTTTTCTTTTATTATTCATATGTGCATACAAGGCTTGGGTCATTTCTCTCCCCTTGCCCCCTTGAGTGAAATTTTAGAGAGAAGATAAAGGGTAGGGCTTAGGGAAGGGAGACTTGGTATTGGAGCATGACAAGACAATGATTTTGATTCATGTTTTAATATTATGTCAAAATAACTTCATCATACAATGCACTCCTCTGAAAGCCAGCTAATCAATAATTCTGGGACATTTAAAAGCTCATGTTAACTTTAAAGAAAAAGGCAGTGTTTATTATTTTTTCAAGCATTTCCTAGGCAGCTTTGCAGCTGAGACTGGGAAGGCTTGGTAAAGAGTCAGTTAAGGTGACCCAGAGCTGGAAGAGGTTGATAGATAGGTCAAGAACTTCCTTAACAAAAACGGTGCCGTGGTGAGCAGGTGAGGTGGCCTGTGTTTTAGTCATTTGAGTATAATCTCTAAGGAACAGTGGAGAGAGGATTGGCTAAGGATGGATGGTGTTGAGAAGACAAAGGGACTAAGGCAAAATTTCTTAAAGTGTGGCTCCTCAATCAGCAGCATCAGCTGGGAACTTATTACAAATGTGAATGATGGGGCTCCACTTTGTACACCTGGTGGGCCAGAAATCCCAGAGGTGAGCAGTAGTAATCGATGTTTCAATGAATGCTCCAGAAAGTACATGGAATTATTTGTATAAGTAAAAATGATCACATACCTGCAACTTCTTATAGTTCAACCTAATCCATAAGCACAACAGTGATAAAAAAGGCAAGCTGAAAACTGGAAGAAAATAATTGTAACACATTACAATCAATGATTGGTATTGAGAATATATAAGAAATTCTTATGTCAATAATAAAAAGCCAATTAATCTATAAGGAAAATGGGCTACTTAATGCAGAGAAACTAAAGCAGATACCTTAAAGCAACTGAGGCCAATAGGAAAAGGGGACCAGGAACTAGAGAAAAGGTTAGATCAAAAAGAATTAACCTAGAAGGTAGCACCCATGCACAGGAAATCAATGTGAGTCAACTCCCTGTATAGCTATCCTTATCTCAACCAGCAAAACCCCTTGTTCCTTCCTATTATTGCTTATACTCTCTCTACAACAAAATTAGAGATAAGGGCAAAATAGTTTCTGCGGGGTATTGAGGGGGGGAGTGGGAGGGGGTGGAGTGGGTGGTAAGGGAGGGGGTGGGGGCAGGGGGGAGAAATGAACCAAGCCTTGTATGCACATATGAATAATAAAAGAAAAATGAAAAAAAAAAAAAGGAAAATGGGCTAAAATATGAATATGTAGTCATTGTACAGAAGAGAAAACATGAAAGTCTACAATTATTGAAAGGTAGCTGATTAGTAAACAGAGAAATACAGATTAAAGCCATGAGACACCATTACTTAACTACCAAAGTAACAAAAATTTAAAAGTCAGATAGTACCACATTTTGACAAAGATATGGAGGGATAGAAGCCTTCATCTAGTACTCAGTAAAAATTGATACAACACTTTAGAAAATATTTAACATCTAGTAAAATTAACCCAAAAATTCTACCCCTCAGCATATAAACTACAAAAATTCTTCCACACCCACCCACCAGGAGCCAAGTGCAAGAATGTCTATAGGAACAGTGTCAGTAAAGCACAAAAATCCAGAAATGATGCAAGCATTCATCAACATTAAAATGGAAAAAATAAATCATGGTATGATCATACAATGGAACATTATACTACAGTGACAATGAATGGACTATATACAATATGGATTTTTTTAATTTAAAGGTGAGTGACAAAGATATGATTCCATCTATATAAAGTTTGAAAACATGCAAAACAAAGCATATTATTTAAAGTAACTTAAATGCATCATAAAATTATAAAGAAAAATGAGAAAATGATGGCAAACAATTCAGTTAGTGGTTACCTAAGTGATGGAGGGAGAGGCATGCACTTGATGAAGGATGCAGAGGATGAGAAGGTGGCCTTTAAAACATTGTCAATATTCTGTTCTACATGGTAGGAACACAGTAGTAATTTTATTTCTCACTAACTAACTATACATATTATATATGCTCTCTTGAATGTGTAATTCAAAAACAAAAGAAAAACCAGCCAACAAACAAAAAAGAAAAATAAAGAGGGAACTGGAGGTGAGGTGGAGGACCAGCATAGACAACCCAAGGGATATTTTGCTATGAAATGGAGACAGCTAGAGGGCACTGTGGAGGGAGGAGAGGTCTTATCTTTCTTTTCTTTTTTGAGAGGGGCGGAGTGGGGATTCTTGTGAACTATTTGCCTGGGCTGGCCTTGAACCACTATCCTCTCGATCTTAGTCTCCCAAGTAGCTAGGATTATAGGTATGAGCCACTGGCACCCGGCATGTCTTTCCTTTTCTTAAGATGAGTGATTCAGTCACATGTTTTTTACAGTGATGGGACTCAATCAGCGGAGAGGAAAATTTGGTGATGAGGGAAAAGGGGAGCAATTATAGAAGTAAAATACTTAAGCTGGTGTAGAACTAAGGCATAGATAGTGGAATACAGGCAGAATGGGAAAGACGGTAGACTCCACATGGCTGGCATGGTGCCGGGTGACACAAGGGCTCCCTCTTCTCAACATGCCCTGGGAGTGGGAGGACCCCTGAGCTTTCGTGCAGTGCTCACAGGTAGGGGATCGGATCAGAGACAGGAAAAGACCGCATGGACAGAGGGTGATGGATGCCTGGGCAAATAGAAATGAAGAGTATATCTGGGAGAGATAGTATCTGAAAAATGGGAATCCTGAAGGACATCAGGGGACTACCGATTTCCTGGTCCCCTTATCTTTGAAGGACTTCACCTCTTTAACTTTCACTTTTCTGTTTCCCCAGAAACAGTTTGCTAAACTCTCCCACTTTTCCTGCCTCTTAATTCTCTATCCAGCAGAGAAAAAGAACCCATACTCCTAGACAGTAACAGAACAACCAGCTTTAGGAAGGAGCAAAGGCAATTCATTGAGTCACTATTACCAAAAGTAAGAAAAAGCTACCGGCACAGACATCAGGGGATTTCATGATGAGAAAACAAAGTAGTTCTGGTGGAATTGCTTCTGTTTTCTTTTCTCAGTGAGATATTGTCCAGGTCATCAGCTGAGAATTATATGAGGATGGAGGTTTGTGAATGCTAGGAGATGCTGGAGTCTGGCGAAAAGTAAATTTACTAGGGAAATCCAGCAGAATTTCTCCAATGCTGATTTGAGATCTGTGGTCATAGATGCATAGCAGAGCCAGAAAGCATGGTTGATTGCCATGGTCAGGTGTAGGACCACGGTTTAATTAGGGCTGGGTGAGTTTGTTGAAGTGAGAGAGCAGGGAGCTTGAGGGTATATGTTAAGGACAATTTATGTAGTGATGAGCTGGACCATAAAAAGGTAAGATAAATGAGAACATGAGGTAGGTAGTGAGGAAGGAGTTGATAGGCAGTGTCAAAAAATACAGTGTGAATAGAGTACAGGTCCAAAATCACACATTGTTGTAATGGAGTTATTCCAGTAATTATGCTGTTGAAAAAGAACACGGGGTCAAAAAAAAAAATGGGATGCTTGACCTGGAGACTTCAGAGGTGGTGTGATTATTGGTCATGACAAAGTCAAGGGTATGACTATGGGAGTTGGTAGTAAAGATGGCACGGAAGAAAAGAAATCCGAAGATGAAGTTAAGGAATGGAGAACTAGGGATAAATGATGGATCTACATGAAGACTTTGAGAACAATGGCAAAGAGGAAGACAATGAGACAAGTTATAAAATCTTCAACAATAAGACTGTCCTTGAAATCAGCAGACAATGGCAACTTGTGCTTCAAAGGAGCTTACAGTTCTTGAGAAAGGAGAAATGTGGGAACGTGTCAAAGTGGAGGGATATGGGAGGAAGGAAGAAAGAGAAACAACCTCCACCTGCTGGGAGGTCTGCAAGGGAAATAGGTCATGCAGGAGAGAGTAATCATCTGTTGGTAAATAGGTGAAAAATAGAGGTAAATAGTGTGTGAGCCTGGAAACAATTAGTCAACATAGACCCTAGGGAAACTACTTAGATTCAGGAGTCTCACCTCTTTCCACAGATCAAACCTGTGTATCCAACTGGCTGAGATTGAACGTATCTCTGAAGTTACAGTGCAAATGATTTAAACTCTCTCTTCTTCTACCCTCACATGCCTTGCCTGTTTCTTTCACTATTTCCACATTTTTCCTAGTTCTCTGACTGTGAGGCAGTTTGACGGATGAGTGATTTGGCCACCTTTAAAGAACAGAATATAAACTTCCTCTGCAGGAGGTCTCACAAGTGTCTTCTTTCATCCACAGAGACAGTGTTTTCCCTTAGGTCCCAATATTGTACCCATCTCCTAGTTTGACTCCTCCTCCTCCTCATACTTCTTCCTTCTTCTTCTTCTTTCCTCCTCCCCCTCCTCCTTCTTCTTTCCCCCTTCCTCTCCCCCTCCTCCTCCTCCTCCTCCTTCTTCTTCTTCTTTTTTTTTTTTTTGTGGTACTGGGGTTTGACCTTACACTTGCTAGGCAGGTGCTCCACCACTTGAGCCACTCTACCAACCCATGTCCAGCTTTTGAAGAATGAGAACATCTCTTCTCAGGAGGAGAAATCAGCAGACACCTGAATGAAATGCATGATCCTGGCCTGAGTCCTGCACCTGGGATCTCTCTGACCCCTCAAAAACCATAATGGGCTTTTTTTGGGATAATTGGTGAGCTCTGAATATGGATCATGGATTATACAGTAGTATCATATCAATATTAAATTTCCTGATTTCATAAGTACACCATGCCCTTTTATGAAACTATCCCTGCTCTTTGTAAAAGCAACGGGAATATTTAAAAAGGAAGTATGTTTGAAATTTACTAACTTCCCAGAAAAAATTAATATGTAACTATTTATATCTGTATCTAACCTATATTAAACTATGTATCTATCTGAAGAATGATAGAGCAAACAATATATGGGAATCTTTTGAACTATTCTTGAAACCTTTATGTACATTTAAAGTTACATCTGAATAATTACTTTGCCTGCCAAGAATGGAAAGCAAGAAACAGCACCTTCCCTTTGGTCTTTAATGGATTGAGAGTTTTATATTCTGTTTTGCTTTTTTGTTTTGAGACAGGATCTCACTGTGTAGCCAGGGCTGGCCTCACACTCTATATCCTCTAGCCTTAGCCTCCTTAGTGCTGGGATTATAGCTATGTGCCATCACACTGGCTTAGAGTGAGTTTTTAATGAGCATGTCTAATTGTATAAATGCAGGAAAAGAAAAAATATATCTTCATAGAAGTCAATATGACTAAACCACATTTTCCATTAATAGAAAGCTTAGTATAAGTCCATGTGATACAACTCCCAAAAAAGCAGAGATCATCAACTCCACAGCAGATAATGGCAATAACTCAGCAAAGGGTCTCACACCCCTATGATGTCACTCAGCATCACAAGTAGTATGCTGTATCCTTCTGAATATCATACTTTTAAGAAGGAAAGTTAAAACTGAAGGAGGATGACATGAGAGAATAAGGGTAGGAAAAGGGTTGATGAAATCTTCATGTAAAGAATAGAGTTGAATCTGGAGACGAGCAGGTCCATGTAAATACACGAGGAAAGACTTCAAACTTTTGAAGTAGTCTATTGTGCAACACAGTATTTGTTGGTCTCAGGTTAAATAGGGGGAAAAAAACTTTTCTGATAATTAGAACTGTCCAAAACCACAACAGTTTGCCTTAGAAATCGTGAGGTTTCTATCAATGGAAATATTCAAGCAAAGCTGGAACAACCACACATCAAGGTACAGTGGAAAAGCTTCCACTGTACAAGGGAAGGGGTGGTGGGGTCGTGGTAGTGGAATCTCGAAAGCCTATTTTACTTAATCTCTGAAAACTCTTGGGAAAGAATGAAATAGGCAATCAATTGTTTTAGGAGAAGGAGTAATCCGATCTTCTATGAAAACTATGCTACTGTGACATAAAGGTGACTCACAGGACCCAGCAAGGCATACTGCTGGCCTGTGAGGTAGTAGTCTGTACTTCTTGTCTTTGCTTATTTTACTACCACTCATTTGGGGATGTACCTCATAAGCAAATAACTGTTTCTCACTCCTGCCTTCACAATATCCTACTCCTAACTCTAATACCATTGTTGGGCAAGTTGTACATTGTACATTGGCAGCCTCCATTCTCTTCTGTTGAAATACTTGAGAGTTTGACATTGCTCTTTCATAGGAGAAACAGAAAACCCAAGCAATTCCTAGAACTAGCAAAATAACACTGTCATAGAGATTTCATCACACTGAAAGATCTGATTTCCTTAGAGTATCCTGATAGAAACACCAAGGCTTAAAGGCTGCATACATTCTATTATCTAAATAAAGAAAAAGTCTAACATGTCGTTCTTCTGTTTTAACTCATTCTGAGTCTAATATTACTGTGTAAATTAGGCAAGCCATCTACTTTTCATTATCTCACGGCAGGAATAAGAGAAATCAATTTGCTCTATTTCATTATTGAATTGTATAAAGATGATATAGCAAGCAACACATAGAAGTAAAAATAATGGTTTAATAAAACAAACTTTACCAGTACAAATTGAAGCATAAAAAGCTGCCTTCTTATATGCCACAAGTGAAAGATCATCTTTGTTCAATTCATATATTTAAAAAAAATCTATTATTAAAATACAGCATCTATCCCATATATAACTAGCAATTTTCAACGTACACTAGCCAGATCTTGAAGGAAAAATCTAAACATTCTTGTCAACTATAGTTTGATCTTATTGTCAAACTATGAACTTTGGCAGAAGGCTTAAGAGGCACATTTTTTAAAAACTTAGTAGCTCATTGAAATTACTAAAAAATTAAAATGTGGGTAAAATGTCATTTCCATTTCACAGAAAGAGAATCAGAAAACCTGACTAATGCAGGGAGCTAGAAAATTCACACTGTAACAGATTCCATCATACTGAAAGGGCCGATATACATAGCACGTCCTTCTTGAAACATCAAGGCTTAAAGGCTGCTCACAACCATTATTTCTATTACTTAAAGAAAATTAAGATAACGTAAAAGAAAGTGTTGCTATTTTCACTGATTATGTTCCATAGCAAAAGTTTTTTAAGTGTGACCCTGGGTCATACTTTGATCATCCCCAAAAACCCTTTCAGGGAATCCATAAGGTGCAAACTGTTTCAATAATAATAATAATAATAATACATATTTGTCCTTTTCACTGTCATATCTCATGAGGCTATTTGGTCTATGATATAGCAACAGACTAAATGGTGAAGCAGATATGACAGTTCAACTGTCTGTCATCAAGACAGACATTAAAGAGGTTTGCAAAAACAATGCCACTCTTCTCACTAAAATGTGCTACTGTCATTGTTTTGAAAAATGTTTTTTCACAAAAATATGTTAAAATATAGGGGTTTAATAATGTTATCTTTAAATGAGCTCATAAGTAAATATTTTTTAAGTTTCCATTTTAATTTTTTAATATGATAAATACTGAAGCTGATATAACTCATCTAACAAAAACTTAGGTCCTCAATAATTTTTAAAAGTGCAAAGGGGTCCTGAGTTCAAAAATCTTGAGAATTGCTGTTTTATGATAACAGTGAGATACAGTAATGTGCATTATTTTTCACATTTTTGCCACAAAAATAGAAATAATTTACATTGAATGAACACTACAGATGCGTATTTTTAGTAAAATACTATCTTAGTATTGTCATATTTTCCCAAGAAAATGATACAATAAAGGTCAAATGCTATCATGAATAGGAAGTATAAACTGAGGAGAAAAAAGGAACTTTGCCACCTATAGAAATAGATATTATAAAATACCATAAAGAAAATGAAGCCTTCCTGGGCATACATCCAAAGGAATGTAAGTCAGGATACAATGGAGACACCTGTACATTGAGGTTCATTGCAGTACTATTCACAATAGCCAAGCTATGGAAACAACCTAGATGCCCTACAACTGATAAATGGATCAAGAAAATGTGATACACACATACTCACTACAATGGAGTTTTACTCAGCCATAAGGAATTTATGACAACATATGGTTTGAAGGTAAATGGATGCGATTAGAGGACATCATGTTAAGTGAAGTAAGCCAGGCTCAGAAAGACAAAGGCCACGTTTTCCCTCATACATGGAAAATGGATCCAAAAGATAAACATATACACAAAAACAAACATCATCATATACAAACTCATATGTAGAACATGTTTGTAACAGTGGAACTACTCTATGCAACTCGGAGAAGGAGGGAAAAGAAAAGAATGATAGAGCATCAACAGTATCATAAAACATAACATCTGTGAAGGTAGAGGATATAAGGATATGTATTGAAAGCTGCTGAAAAATGGGGGAGGTAAAGGGGTAAGGGAGAGTAATGGAAGGGGCTGAACAATCCAAAGTAAGGTATACTCACAGTGGGGATACAGTGAGAAACTCCTTTGAACATCAACTTAGATATTAGTAATGAAAGACAGGACTATAAAAAAGGTACAGTGTGCGTGAGGGGTGGCACTTGTGGGAGAGGGGAGGGTGAACCAAGGAGATTAAGGTAAGGGAATATGACTGATGGACTTCATATACTTATATGAAATAGAGCAAAGAAACTTCTTGCAATAGTTTTAAGTGGGGCGGGGAAGGGGGTCAAGGGGGAGACATGATGGGGGTGATCTAACCAATGTATAATATAAGCATATTTGGAATTGTCACAATGAATCCCCCTGTACAATGAATATATGCTAATAAAAATTAATGAAAAAAGAAAATGGAGCCTTATTATATCTTTTTTATTTTACTTATCAAGTTTCCACCTACCTTCAAAATTATTTGAAACAATTTACAATAAAGTCAACAAAAACATAAGACCAACAACTAACAACACCAGAGGAAAAGCCAAAATTTAGTAGTTAGGGGGAAGGGAGAAGGGAATAGAACTGGAGCAAATGATAGTAAAAAGCCTTACTTGAGGCAATTAAGCATGAGTTCTTAGCTCCATGTTTGCTTGAGTCAAAGTGAAGAGTGAAATGGTTTGAATGAACTGACTCCCACTATCTGGAAGGAAACAGAAGAGCTTTTAGAAGGCATAATCTTTGTTGGGGACCTGAACACTGAAGACAATTAGAGAACTCTGTCATAAGACTCTTTACATTAAGGGTGATGAGGAGAATAAAAGCAGTAATAACCTTGTGGAAGGAGTTTCACAAGTTATTTTCTTTTACAATTGAGGCAAGGGACTCTACCAGAGGGCAAATAAACTGCCCAAGGTCATATAGCTGTTAAGTATCAAAGCCAAGATGGGAATTAAAGTCTGTCTGACTCCAAAGTGTATTTGTCTCAATCACTTTGCTAATTCTGTCAAGGTCTTTACATTAAATCATATTTTTGTAAAGAAACTCTGCAGAGGTCAGCATGCAACTGTGCAAAGGAGGCAGCACTACTATATTCTCAACCAACCAGGCCACTGTTGTGCAGCCCTCATCCCCTCCAGCACATCTATTGCTACCTTTTGAAAACATCTACCATTGTGCATTTTCCTTTGCTCTCCTGAAATAAAACCCACACCTACTATCACCTGCCTATCTACCAAGATATTTTTAATGCCATGAATAGGACATTAAAATAAGATAATTCATAATAAATAATATGCTGTCCTGTACCAGAAGACATATGGGAACAGTCCTATGAGTAGACTCACCCTCCACACAGCAATGACAATTATAGAATGCCAAAGATTTTTTAAAAACATGTACATACAAAGGCTCAAGTGGCTTAGTGGTCAATTCACATGATTTCCTGGAACAGAAAAATTTTGAACAAAACAAAATACCATCTTCCTTTGATTTAAAAGTAGCTACATTTCTGGAAAATCCAGGGAGTAAAACTGTGTGAAAAATAAATTTGAGGCGAGAGATATTATTATTTTATATAAAAACAGTAAGGAGAGTTTTAAAATTAAAACCTAAGTCTCAAAGAAATGTTGAGTGCGCAATACTATTTTGGACTGATTCTGAAAAGTTAAGATTCATTTTCTTTCTTTACTTTGTAGAAATGTTAGAAAATCCATCATTGTGAGTTATTCATGTTACTGAAATAAGTTTTTTTTTCTAAGAATCTACAAAGTAGTAAGCGAGTAGCTGGCAAAGATATATTTCATAGTGGAGTTGCCTTAAAGTAGTAAACAACCTTCAGAAGTGGCCTCATGATACCTGTAGTCAGGTGCATGTCTTGTTCAGAAAAAATTCCATGTTCACCTAATCGTGAGCTGAAGGACATAATTTAATCCCCAATTTATGTGGCAGAAAACATGGAAGGCATGACGTTGGCCAGAAATGTCTAGATGGCACATGTAACCAAATTTCCAATCTGCCTGGTCCTTCCGTGGAACTTTACTACTGCGTTTATTCTTCTCATCACTCCGATTTTGTCATTTCAAGCAAGGTGTAGTGATGCATGTCTGTAATCCCAACACTCAGGAGGCTGAGGCAGGAGGATCACAAACTTGAGATTAGTCTGGGCTACCTAGTGAGATCCTGTCTCAAGAAACAAACAAATGAACAAACAAAAGAAAACAATCATTTTGGTGTTGTGGTTCTGACAATAAGTAACTAGCCAAAAGGTCTCAGCTGTGTTTTAAGAGCCTTGTGACACTGGCTGGTACACAAGAGGAGGCTCTCCATCCTGCTTGCTGTGACAGAAAGTTATGTGTTCAGCGCATTTGAAAGCTATAAAATCATGTGAATATAGGTTTAAGTGTGCTGCATCACTCAAAATCACTCAGAAGTTCATCTCTGCCCACCCTGATTCTTGTTATAATTTTTTTATTTTGAGGGTAATGGTGAGGAGTTTGTTACTGGTAAAAACAAACAAACAAAAAGGCCTCCCTAATAATTCAAGGCCATGAAGGACTTCAGTGTGTTCAGTGAAACTCAGACTCTGTCATATAAGAGAGGAGAAGGGAGAAATAACTCTCCTAGAATTTCAATTGCGTTCCTGTAATGTCACTTCAGTCACATAGCCACAGTGTCTTAGCCTGTTTCATGCTGCTGTAACAAAATACTGAAGGCTGGGAACTTCATAAATAAAAAGAGGTTTATTTAGCTATAATTCTGGAGATCCAAGAGCATGGCAGCAGCATGTGCTTGGCTCTGGAGAGGCCCTTCTGGTTCTATCACAACGTGGCTGTGACATCACAATCAGAGTGTGTGCAAGAGGGCCAGAGGCTGGCGGTCCAGGCTCACTGTGTTTACAATAACCCTATGAGAACTAACTTACCCTGCAAGTCCAGCATTAATCCCTTCTGAGAGCAGTGTCCCTATGACCTAGCTACTTTTTTAAGGTTCCACCATATTTACACTGCCACACTAAGGATCAAGATTCCAGCACGTGAACCTTTGGGGACAGACATACTCAAACACATCCAAACCACAGCACATGGGGCAGCAATGCCTCAGGACTTACATTATCTACTCTTATAATTAAGCACAGGCAGATAAGGAGGAGCTATCATTTTGGTTTAGCTTCTTTTTTTACTCAGAAAAAAATTCTTTTTGAAAAAGCTGTAATATGTCTGAGTATATATTTGGCATTCACTCTTTTCTTGTGTATATGGGATTGGGGTTTGAATTGAGGGCCTCATGCTTGCTAGGTAGGCGCTCTACCAGCCACTCCACCAGCCCTTGGCATCTACTTTTATTTATTTTTTTTGTGGTATGGGGTTTGAACTCAGGGCCTTAAGCCACTCCACCTGCCCTTTTTGTGTTGGGTTTTTTTCAAGATAGGTCTAATGAACTCTTTCCTTGGGCTGGCTTCAAACTGCAATCCTCCTGATCTCTGCCTCTTAAGTAGCTAGGATTACAGGTGTAAACCCCTGGCACCTGTCTGGCACCCACTCTTATTGACTAGCCAGAACCTTCCAAACATACGCTAGAAGTACCATTATTATTATTATTATTATAATAATTATTATTATTATGATTTTGTGGTACTGGGGTTTGAACTCAGGGCCTTCACCCTGAGACACTCCACCAGCTCTTTTTGTAATGGGTTTTTTGGCAAGACTGGATCTCTCAAACTATTTGCCAGTGTTGGCTTCGAATTCTGATTCTCTTGATCTCTGCTTCCTGAGTAGTTAGGATTACAGAAGTGAGCCACTGGCACCTGGCCAAAGTACCATTATTTTTGTTCAGATTTTTTTTTTTAAGAGAAAAAATTCCTTTTGAGAAGAAAATTCTCCCAGTATTTAAGTTTATTGTCTTAGGAATAAATGAATGATTTAGTGATACATATACTCATCTCTTCAACCACAGCCTTACACAAAGACAAATGAAAATATTTCAAATAAGTAACATTCTCACTTTCTTCAAGCAAAGGCAATTTGTAAGTAACTTGAGATTCTTTTGACAACAATGCTTCTCTGATGCTTCAGAAAGAACTCATTTCATAGAAGACAATCTTTGGTATTCTTACCGTGCTCTGATCTCTTTTGCTCATTAATAGATTATTTTCTCCATAATATCACTTAAAAGAAACTAATGTTTTGCCTGCCCTCCTTATCGTCCTACTTAAACCAATGAAACTGGAATGGAAAGCCTTCTGACCTATTTTTAATTTCATATTTATTTTAGTTAGCAAAAAACCCCCAAAAAACTGTGCCAGAAAAGACTGATGTTTGCTATATGATAAATAAGGTACTGCTGGCTTCTCCAGATTCCAAAACCATTAAATTAAATACAAAAAGATAAAAGTTATTGCAGACTTTATCATGAAAACCATAATGTCATCAAGTTGACAAACTCTGTAAGCATGGCCTCTCTCCTGGCCTCCTGTGTCTCCTCGCCCCACAATTGGATAGCGCTGCTCTTCTATCCTATTCCCTGCAAAACTGGAAAAGACTCTTAGCCCCTTGCTTTAAATATTCTTCTAGCATGGTCTTGTCTGAACACTCCTATGTCTCATTTGGAGATAGATAATGTGAGACCTATTTAGGAGATAAGTTCAGATGGCTAAAAAGCACCTATAATGAGTCATTTTTGTTTAATTAAAAAGACAACATCTTATTATTTATATAATCAGCCTAGAAATGGCAAAATCAAGGGGGGGGGGAGATTAGTGTATGGTCCAATGACATCTTGCCTGCAGCAAGGTACTGCCTCATACCATCCGGCCAAACAGAGCATCTAGGCTTAGAAAATAATGAGGAAACTGATCAGCATAACTTATTAAAATAATTAATATTAAAGAGCACCACAATTTAAAGCATTTAAATATTTGAAAACCTTTTAAAACAACGTGCTTTGGGGTTTGTCAGTTGTCAAGTACATGCATATGAAGACATAATAAGAAAGAGTTTATTAAGTTTATTAAGTCTCTAAAAGCTAACATTACAAAGATTATATAAAAGTAACCTTTTGACACCTAAAAATCCATATTTCCATCCTTAAAATGGAGTATATTTTAAATTCAGCAGCTGTCATCATCAGAATCCATTCTATGAATATCATTGAACACATGGGTAAAGATGTGTAAATAAGGAAGCTCGCCACAGCATGGTCTGCAATAGTAAAATGTGGGAACTTAAATATCCAAAAACAAGGAGTTGGTTAAACATGTTTATGACACATGTATATAATGAGATACTCTGCAACTATTAAGAATGCTTCCTATACTGGAGAGGTAGAGAGTGGAAGGATCGCTTTTCAAGGCCAGCCCAGACAAAAAGTTAGTGAGACCCCCTTCATTAAATAAGGTGGGCATGGTGCTGTACTCTGAAATCCCAGCTATGCAGGAGGCTGTAGGTAGGAGGACTGTGGTCCCATACTCTTCTGGGCAAAAACACGAGGCCCTGTTTGAAAAATATCTAAAGTTAAAAAGGGCTGGGTAGTAGATTGCCTGCCTAGCAAGCATGAGGCCCTAAGTTCAAATCTCTATACTCCCAAAACAAAAAAATGATTTCCAGAAGTATTATTGAGTAATATATATGCAAAATAAAAAAAATCAAGTTTTAAAATGGTATGTAGTATATGACCAGATGAATATGCATAGAAAAAATGTCTAAAAGATGCCAGACCTAAGTTAATCTTTGCCTCCTAGAGTGAAGAATAGTTTTATTTTATTTTCTAAATTTTCTACAATGAACATATATTACTTAAGTCACATAAAAAACCTTTAAAGAAAGCAATATAATAAAATTTTATCTTTGGCTGGACACTGGTGGCTCACTCCTGTAACCCTAGCTACTGAGGAGGCAGAGATCAGGAGGATGGCAGTTTCAAGCCAGCCCCGGGAAATAGTTCATGAGATGCTACCTTGAAAAACTCATCACAAAGAAGGGCTAGTGGAGTGACTCAAGTGGTAGAGTGCCTGCTAGTGAGCATGAGGTCCAGAGTTCAAACCCCAGTACCACCAAAAACAAAAAAAATAAACTATCTTTGTGTAAAGACTCATGAAATACAGAGTTCTAAACCTAAATTCTGTAAAATTACATCAGTCTTTCTTTCCCCCCATTAACTAGAATTGGAAATGTTATCTGATGTTTCCGATTCACCTTGGAAATGTACATTAATCATATCTGAAGTGTTCAGGCTATGATCATAAAATGTTCAGTGAACATTTCATTTGCAAGTGACAGGGGACTAGCTTTCTGTGGTAATTTATGACATACATAAATAGGTACTTAATAAGTTCATAGTAATTTGTGGCTAAACTGCTTGTTCAGAGTCAATTAAAATCCCTGGCAAAATCAAGAACTTTTGATTCAATCAAAGACTAATATTTTTCAAAAATGGTTTGACTATGCTGGAGGTAAAGAATCTTCCTGGTCCATAGGAAAAGAGAAAGCTTTGTGTTCATTCTTTCACTCTACAAATATTGATTAATGCCTAATTTGTGTCAGTTTTGTTCTATGCAGTTGGATGAGATTTTTTTCAATTCATGCATCAGTCTTTAAAACAAATAACAATAACTCCAAATATTCACTATGATGTCTGTAACCCCTCCAAAATTGGCACCAATATGGACTCCTTCAAATAGTCTAATCTAAGCCCCTTCTTTCTACCTAACTCCATTTCTGTATAACCCTTTTAAGTCTGGAGTACAACAGAATTGGGGTCTCAAGTTAAGAATTCTAGTCTGGCTCTACCACAAATACTCTGAGTGACCAAAAACAAGTGACTTCACTCCTTTGGGCCCAAGCTTCTCCATCAATAAAATAAATGATTGCTAATGTTCCTCCCAATTTTAAAGGCCTGGAATTCCTTTTCGTTAATTTTTATAGCAAGTGGCATTTCAGCTTATCGGTCTGACTGCTGTGACTTTGTCATGCCTTATCTGGTTGCAATGAGGATGAACAGTTCTTAGCCTACAACACTTGTCCCACACCCTCCTTGTGAAGAGGAGCTCTCTGGGCCAGTTGAGAGGATATTAAAGGCAGAGAAGATATCCCTTGCTTTAAAGGAGCTCACTAGCTAGCTAAAGTGGTAATATAAGAGATACTAAAGGACTCTTACAAAGCAAGCATCAACAAGTACAAGACTGCACATCAAAAACTAAGCAATATAATGTGTGAGGACTCCGAATATACCAAGTAACCAGATTTGATCAAGAAGGCACAGAATAAGCTTAAAGGGAGGGTTGATAGAGGTAATAGAAATGGTCTAGTAGAAATGGACTGAGGTATTTCGAGTATTTTCCATGCTTAACAAGAAGGAAAATAGGCAACCAGCCAGATGGCAAAAGAGGAGAAGCATATAGCCTGGATAATCTATGCTTTGGAAGATCTGGTCCCTGAATGACAGAGGGCGGGCTGCATTTCACTAGGGAGTCCATGAAAGCCAATTGTCCCATGGTGCTTTGCATGGATCCCCCACTGTCCAATCTTTACTTTGGAGACACAGATTAACTCCTTTCCACCATCACTCCCATGTCCACCCCACCAGACTCCTTCTTTTGTCTTCAAAGATATAAGTTGGTTGATTCACACTAAGCCTGTACGCGAAGGCATGCTTGTGAGTGAATATGTGTGTGTTACTTTTGCCGGGGGTGGTGAGATATACAACCATCCAACTTAAATCCTCAGGTAGGAAATTCAGACTAGTGAATTCAAAGCCTACTCAACCATAGAGGCATAATCTAATCAGGTCTTAGCAATGGAGAGCCCAGAGGGGTTGTCATTCCTGGTTACTTCTCACACCCACAAAGAGAGTCGATGCCTGTGTTCCCCGGGGGACATTGAGCAGTCCAGCAAGCCCAGGAACGTGCTAGGGGCACCTCACCAGGAACAAGCAGCAGAGTGAAGGATCATGTCTTCACAGTTCTTATAAACTCTGCTTCTGAGAAGTCCTCTTTGTAAGAATGCAAAGAGATTGCTAAAATATCATCAACTGCATTGATTACCTCACATTAAGTCCACACTGAGTAATAACTTACAAAATCAAAGAGATCATTTTCATGGTGCAAGTAAAACTATTTCTCTCCAGCTTATGGGTAAATTCATTTTCTTTGAAAACAGCTTTTAAGTCTTAGCCACAAAACTAAAACTAAAGTGAATGATGAGATTAAAATAACTAGTTCACCAGTCAAAACATCACCATTAATTAAATAATGCACATATACTATATGAAAACATTTTCAGCAAATGTCATCTTTTCATAACAGAATAATCCCACCACTTAGCATAAGACTTTTTTTTTTTTGGTAGGGAAAGTAATAATAAAGTTTACTAGGAAAGGAATATGCTTTCAATAGGCTGGAAGCTTTTGTCTCAGAAAGTGAGGTCAAGAACAACTGGTATAAGACTTATTTTTAAAAGAAGAAACATCTGGTGTGATTTACACTACTACTGTAAGCAAACTGTTTTTCCCAGAAAGCTCATAAGTCTCCTTTCTTTCCAAGAGTTTCACTAACATACGAGAAGACAGGAGGGTTTTAAACCCACGGTAAGTTGAATATGTTGAAATATTTTTTAATTATAAGAAAGTTTGAAAAAGAAGGAAAAATGACTCATGTCCTAGCATTGCCTTAAAACAACTCCCTGCTCCTTAATGCCTTCTTCACACTCTCCTAACTCATTGTTGCTGATTTTTTTATAGCCAAACTTTTAAATTTTACACAAGTGCAAACATATATATATGTGTATATATGTATGTATACATATATATATATACACATATATATACTGCTTTAAAAAAAGCATGCAATTATAAAACATGCATAGTTCTTCATGTTGCCACAGGTCTTCATTATTATACCTTTCGATGGCTGCATATTCCAACAAAAGGATGATGCATAATAATCCAGCCAAGTATTCCTTTGCTATCAGACAACGAGATTGCCCCCAAGTTTTCACTATTCCAAGTGATTCTGTAATTTACAGCTTCATGAACACAGATTTTTTATTCAACAGCTTATTTTCTTAGGCCGTTTCCAGAAATATTAATTTCATGAATATTTTTATAGCTCTGGATGTATTTGCCAAATGCTTCTGTATCACATTATATCATCATCAGCAAGGAAATCATTTATGTTACACTTCAGTTTATAGTTTTTGCTGATTACTGATCATTTTCCCCTATGTTTTCTTAACCAACACAGTGTTCATATACAGTAGTCACATCCTCTGATCATCTAACTACTGGGGAGCTTAATAGTTGTGCAAATTATGTTTGTTTTCTGAGTGATTTGTTGTAATGCTTCAGAGTCTGTCATTTCCTCCATTGGGATTTTTTCCTTCCACAAAATATTTTACATTTTCATACAGCTAGAATTTATGGATCTTTTTTTAATGGTCACTACTGTTTTTACAGTTATATACATAATCAAAAGACCAGATTCTTTGCTGAAGTTCTATGAAATATTTGACTCTTTACAACATTTGTACTTTTTTTTTTCTTGGCATATGGTATGGAATGTTTTTTTTCCCCCTGTATTTGTAACCAGTTATTTGGAAATAAATGATCAAGTAATCTTTTTGTCACAGTTTTGTAATTATTTCTCAGAGTAGGAATAAAAATAAGGCTTTTAAAATTTGATTACAAAACCCAAGTAGAGAGAAATGTAAGTTGGAAACAGCGTTTCTTATTTACACACTGAATGAAAAGTGATTAAATCATGTTCTTTTCCCTTAAGAAAGATATGTTGAAGTCCTAACCCTTAATATCCTAAAATGTGACTATATTTGAAAATAAAGTTTTTGAAGACACAATTAGTTCAGTTGCAATGAGGTTACATTGGAATGGCTCCCTAATGCAATATGACTCGCCATATGAAGACAAACACAGCATGTGATGACAGACACAAAGATGGGAATGATGCAGCTGCAAGCCAGAGGATGTTAAATACTGCCAACAAATCAGCTGAAGAGGCTTTCAGATGGACCGTAGCTTGGTTTTTGGACTTGTAGCCACCAGAACTATAACAGAATAAATTTCTACTGTTTTAAGTGAGCTAGTGTGTGATACTTGCTTACAGCACCTGTAGGAAACTAACATAAATGGCTGTACTATTAAAAACAAAACAAAACAAAACAAAAAAAACCCCAAAAGACCAATAAGACCAAACCACCTAGTACTGATGGAAAAGTTGTATTTCCTGCTGTGGCAGTCACTATAGTTTGGCAAATACCATTTGCAGTCTTCTTATCCTTATCTTTTACCAGGGGAATTTTTACAGTTCAAGGTGAATGTGCAATACTGTTCTGTTGCATGAGACATAAATGGGTTGAGGACGGGCTTTCCTTCCTTATCAGGAATGTTTTGTAATTTTATCAAATTACAAAGGCTTACAATGAGGAGGCCTTGGCTACAGGTACAGTGGCCTATTTGGTCCTGAGAATAAAAGCCATGTGGTCAGATGATGGAAGAGGAAAGATAAAGCCCTAGTCATTAGTTGCTACAGTACATCCTAACTTATTTAAAACAAGTAATGTTTGGTTTTTCTATCACTATAGTCAAATGTTGAGGAAAAAGAGGAACTAAATTTATTGTTATTTTGTTCTTATAAATAGTCTTGAAAATTTAACAGCAAACATGGAGTGATGTCTTTGTATGCCTATGATAAGGAATTTCTACATAACAGAGTTCAGTTCAGTTGTTTCTCCCTTTATGATGCTTTCTCTGGCTCCCCCAGACTTTGCAACAATTTTCTACTTGCTCTATTCATATCATTTAGAAGCCTTTATTTTTAGCTCAAATCACATCATATAGCAATTATCTGAAATGCGTTCTCTCTCTGACTACAGCAACTGGAGCACAGAGCCCCTGGTTTCTCATCTGAGTACTGCCAACACCTAGGACTGAACCTGGAACTCAATAAGAGGCTCAATAAATGGTTATTGAATGAACAGTGGAATGAGAAAAGTCATTGAACCTGAAACTGAAAGAAAATGGGATCCAAGAACACAAGACTGTCAGGCTTTTAATTATTAACCCATTTTTTTCCCTACTTTCTGAAAGGAAAACCTGACAGATAGACCCCTAGAATCTTTAAAATGCTATCACTTTTAATATTATAATTTAGTTATAAATTATTTATAAATTTTTATTAATTATGTGTTAGGCATTGGGGCAAACATCTTATATTGATTATTTCATTTAATCCCCTCAACAAACTTCTGAGGCAGTGATGCTTCTAGGTGACTTTTTGCAAAGAAAGGATTTATGGAAGTAATTTGGTGAGAAGTGGATAACTAAAATACTGGCATGAAAGCTGTTAGCATAGCTGGTCCACAGTTTTACACTCAGATTATATTTACTTGGGGTGGCCTAAAGAAGCAAGCTGAGAAAGGGCATGGAAGGAAAAGATATGAAGAAACCCAGCTCCACCGTGAAGATGTCACTGCTCTCAAATGGTAGTATTACTTGGTTATCCCATTTTACATATATAAAAGCTAAGACCTAGAAAAGTTAAAGAATATGCTCAATGATAGTAAATGATGTCACAGAGGTTAGACTCAGAGCCCTGCTTCTAACTCTTACATATACCAGAAGTATGATGATGCCAAACTCTCACAAGTGAGGTTAAGTCTTCTAATAGCCAAGAAAGGGGCAGAGCACAGTCAATATCAACAAGTATAAAGTATTATTTAAGAACAAGAGATTCCAAGATGGCAGCTAGAGGGAGGAAGCAGAAAGCAAGCCTCCTATAGTGAAATCTTGGAGAGATGCTGGAAACACACTTTGCAGGCATAATCACTGAGAAGAGGCATAACTTTGACCCCTCCACACCTCCAGCTGGCGCAGAGAATCTCCACTTCATGTTAAACGGAGAAACCAGGAGGGCCCCCGGGCCACCAGTTGCCCATGCACAGATGGCTTGGGAAGACACGGACCAGGTGAGCTTTGCGGTACCACAGTACTCCCACAGACAAGCCTGGGCCAGAGCAGCATAGCCCCCTGGACAGACTGACCTCCACCCGGGGAAAAAAGAGAAACTAATAAGCAATAAGAACAATAAAGACACATGGGAAAGAGGGTGGGCCGCCCTGAGTGCCAAAGATTGGGGGAAGGGAATCTTTCCTGGGACTGTAAATAAACAAGCCAGGCGGGCCAGAGAGTCTCTGGTGGGAGCAGGGGCCATGACCAGCAACCAGGAGTGGGAAAGCTTGTGAGAGTGGCAGAGGGAGGAAAACTCCACAGGAGAGGAGGGAAGACCCACTTCCCAAGTGAACTGTAAACAAACATGGCAGCTGGCAGGAGCAGCAGCACTGCCCAGTAATCAGGAGGAGGAAAGCTTGTGAAAGCGGCAGTGGGAGGAAAACTTCACAGGAGAGGGGGAAAGGCCCACCTCCCACATGAACTGTAAATAAACACGCAGGCCTGACAACACGGGGGCAGTGTCACCTTTCCCAGTGCTTGGAAAGGGGAAAGCTTGTAGCAGAGGCTCCCACACAGGAGAACTCTGAGCAAACAAAGCCTTTGGGGCCAGATGAGTGCTAAGCTCACCCAAGAGATCTGCATAAATAATGCTGCCAGCAACAGCAGGCTGACAGCAGCAGGCAGGCAAGCCACAGCTGCAGATACCATTCTCAGAACTGTCTCCAGACTCTTTTTTTTTTTCTCCCTACCTTTGATGAGAGAACAACCGAATTACACCTGCATGCTAAAAAACTTACTGAAACTCTATTGCATTTGAACTTGGGACACTTGGTGGGGGTTTTGTGTGTGTGTGTGTGTGTGTGTAGTTTTGTTCTACTTTATGCGTCCCCTTTGATGAGACAACTACAGAACAACATCTGAGGCACCATCTTCAAGATTGGAGACTGAGATTGACACCCAAACTATTAAGACTGAAACTTCATTGCATTTGAACTTGGAGGTTTTTTGTTTTTTTTTTTTTAATTTTCTATTTTGCATTTTATTTTAATTCATTTTTATATATAGATATTTCTTTCATTTACGTATTTTTTATTTTTATTGTTATCTTTATTTTTTTTATTTTTGATTTTCAGTCCTCTCTCTGTCTCTCTAATGTCTGTTCAGCTTACTGTCAATTAGTACACTAATGCTCTCTGTTTATACCTTTAAAACTTTCTTGTCTGAAACCTTGTTCTGTTTTCTCCCTCTTGTCTGTGTATTTGTTTTCCCCTTTTCTTTAACTTCTTGCTTTCCTTCTCAGCTCACCCTTCCATTCTAAATATTACCATTGTTATTATTACAAGCTAGAAAATACTTAATTGCACACAGTACAGGGACAGTAACAACACCAAAGACAATGACGAGAAGACAGAAAAAACAGGGAAACCAGTTTCCCCACAGCAAAAAATTAGTACAGGAACCAGAGGGGAATGAAGAAAACAGAAACTCAGATGCAGACTCCAACAAAATGAAGATTAAACTATGCTAAAGGACCCAATGAAGCCCATAAGAATAATTTAAAAGAAGACATACTACAGGTACTCAATGAGAATTTTATAGAGATGATACTGGATAGGGTCAACCAAAATGTACAGGAGACACTCAAGAAATTCCAGACAACAAAAATAGAGAATTTGAAAAAGCAAAAGAAGAAATAAAGGAAACCATAGAAGCACTGTATAAACACCAAAGTGAAACAGAGAACACGAGGAATAAACAGATAAATGAACTCAAGAAAAAAATTGACAACATTAAAGAGGAAACCACCCAAGATATGGAAAACCTCAGAAAAAAGAATGAAACAGAACTGCTAAACAAAACAGAAGGCCAATCCAGCAGAATAGAACAAACAGAAGACAGAATCTCAGAACTTGAAGATGAAATGGTAATTAAAGGAAAAACTGAACAACTATTAAATAAACAACTCAAGATCTGTGAAAAGAAAATGCAAGAACACACCGACTCTATCAAAAGACCAAACTTGAGAATCATGGGCATTGAACAAGAAGAGGTGCAAGTGAAGGGAATGCGTAATATATTCAACAAAATAATAACGGAAAATTTCCCAAATCTAGAGAAAGATATTCCCATACAGATGCAAGAGGCCTCCAGGACACTAAACAGACCAGATCAAAATAGAACTACTCCACGACCTATCATCATTAAAACAACAAGTTCAGAAACTAAGGAAACAATATTGAAGGCTGTAAGAGAGAAAAAACAAGTAACATACAAAGGTAAACCCATCAAAATCACAGCAGACTTCTCAACAGAAACATTAAAAGCAAGAAGAGCGAGGGGTGAGATCTTCCAGGCACTGAATGAAAATAACTTCAACCCCAGGATACTCTACCCAGCAAAGCTATCATTCAAAATAGATGGAGCAATAAAAGTCTTCCGTGATAAGCAGAAACTAAAACAATATGTGACCACAAAGCCACCACTACAAAACATTCTGCAAGGGATTCTGCACACAGAAAGTGAAACCCAACTTAACCATGAAAGGGCAGGCAGCACCAAACCACAGGATAAGAAAAAGCAAGACAGTAGAGAGTAACCTCAACTTAGGTACACACAATCAAACCTTCAAACAACTAAGACAAATAAATGACAAGAATCACCACATACCTATCAGTACTAACGCTTAATGTTAACAGACTTAATTCCCCCATCAAAAGGCACCGCTTGATGAAATGGAATAAAAAGGAAGATCCAACAATTTCTTGCTTACAGGAGACCCATCTCACTGACAGAAATAAGCATAGGCTTAGGATGAAAGGCTGGAAGAAGATTTACCAAGCCAATGGCCCTCGAAAACAGGAAGAAGTACCAATACTTATCTCTGACAAAGTAGACTTCAAACCTACATTGATCAAATGAGATAAAGAAGGACATTCCATACTAATAAAAGGGGAAATAGACCAAAAGGAAATAATAATTATCAAACTGTATGCACCCAATGTCAATGCACCCAATTCCATCAAACATACCCTGAAAGACCTAAAAGCATATATAAACACCAACACAGTGGTTGTGGGAGACTTTAACACCCCATTATCATCAATAGATAGGTCATCCAAACAAAAAATCAATAAAGAAATCCAAGATCTAAAATATGCAATAGATCAAATGGACCTAGTTGATGTCTACAGAACATTTCACCCAACCTCTACACAATATACATTCTTCTCAGCAGCCCATGGAACCTTCTCCAAAATACATCATATCCTAGGGCACAAAGCAAGTCTCAGCAAATATAAGAAAATAGAAATTATACCATGCATACTATCTGATCACAATGCAGTAAAAGTAGAACTCAACAACAAAAATAAAGACAAAAAACATGCAAACACCTGGAAACTAAATAACTCACTACTTAATGAACAATGGATCATCGATGAAATAAAAGAGGAAATTAAAAGGTTCCTGAAGTCAATGAAAATGAAAACACAACCTACCGGAACCTATGGGACACAGCTAAGGCAGTCCTGAGAGGAAAATTTATAGCCATGAGTGTATATATTAAAAAGACTGAAAGATACCAAATCAATGACCTAATGATACATCTCAAACTCCTAGAAAAACAAGAACAAGCAAATCCCAAAACAAATAGAAGGACAGAAATAATAAAAATAAGAGCTGAAATCAATGAAATAGAAACCAAAAAAACCATACAAAGAATTAATGAAACAAAAAGTTGGTTCTTTGAAAAAATAAACAAGATCGATAGACCCCTGGCAAACCTGACTAAAATGAGGAGAGAAAAAACCCAAATTAGTAGAATTAGGAATGCAAAAGGGGAGATAACAACAAACACCATGGAAGTCCAGGAAATCATCAGAGACTACTTTGAGAACCTATATTCAAATAAATTTGAAAATCTAAAAGAAATGGACAGATTTCTAGATACATATGATCATCCAAAACTGAACCAAGAGGAAATTAATCACCTGAATAGATCTATAACACAAAATGAAATTGAAGCAGCAATCAAGAGTCTCCCCAAAAAGAAAAGTCCAGGACCTGATGGATTCTCTGCTGAATTCTATCAGACCTTTAAAGAAGAACTGATACCAACCCTCCTTAAACTGTTCTATGAAATAGAAAGGGAAGGAAAACTGCCAAACACATTTTATGAAGCCAGTATTACACTTATCCCGAAACCAGGCAAAGACACCTCCAAAAAGGAGAACTATAGGCCAATCTCCTTAATGAACATTGATGCAAAAATCCTCAACAAAATAATGGCAAACCGAATTCAGCAACACATCAAAAAGATTATTCACCACGACCAAGTAGGCTTCATCCCAGGGATGCAGGGGTGGTTCAACATATGAAAATCAATAAACGTAATAAACCACATTAACAGAAGCAAAGACAAAAACCACTCGGTCATCTCAATAGATGCAGAAAAAGCCTTTGATAAGATCCAACACCATTTCATGATAAAAGCTCTAAGAAAACTAGGAATAGAAGGAAAGGACCTCAACATTATAAAAGCTATATATGACAAACCTACAGCCAGCATTATACTTAACGGAGAAAAATTAAAACCATTCCCTCTAAAATCAGGAACCAGACAAGGATGCCCACTATCTCCACTCCTATTCAACATAGTACTGGAATTCCTAGCCAGAGCAATTAGGCAAGAAGAAGGAATAAAAGGAATACAAATAGGTAAAGAAACTGTCAAAACATCCCTATTTGCAGACGGCATGATCCTATACCTTAAAGACCCAAAAAATTCTACTCAGAAGCTTCTAGACATTATCAATAGCTATAGCAAGGTAGCAGGATATAAAATCAACATAGATAAATCATTAGCATTTCTATACACTAATAATGAACAAACTGAAAAAGAATGTATGAAAACAATTCCATTTACAATAGCCTCAAAAAAAATCAAAAACCTAGGTGTAAACCTAACAAAAGATGTGAAAGACCTCTACAAGGAAAACTATACACTTCTGAAGAAAGAGATTGAGGAAGACTATAGAAAGTGGAGAGATCTCCCATGCTCATGGATTAGTAGAATCAACATAGTAAAAATGTCGATACTCCCAAAAGTAATCTACGTGTTTAATGCAATTCCCATCAAAATTCCAATGACATTCATTAAAGACATTGAAAAATCTACTGTTAAATTTATATGGAAACACAAGAGGCCACAAATAGCCAAGGCAATACTCAGTCAAAAGAACAATGCTGGAGGTATCACAATACTTGACTTCAAACTATATTACAAAGCAATAACAATAAAAACAGCATGGTACTGGCACAAAAACAGACATGAAGACCAGTGGAACAGAATAGAGGACCCAGATATGAAGCCACACAACTATGAGCAACTTGTCTTTGACAAAGGAGCTAAAAATATACGATGGAGAAATAGCAGCCTCTTCAACAAAAACTGCTGGGAAAACTGGTTAGCAGTCTGCAAAAAACTGAAACTAGATCCATGTATATCACCCTATACCAATATTAACTCTCAATGGATCAAGGATCTTAATATCAGACCCCAAACTCTAAAGTTGATACAGGAAAGAGTAGGAAATACTCTGGAGTTAGTAGGTATAGGTAAGAACTTTCTCAATGAAACCCCAGCAGCACAGCAACTAAGAGATAGCATAGATAAATGGGACCTCATAAAACTAAAAAGCTTCTGTTCATCAAAAGAAATGGTCTCTAAACTGAAGAAATTGCAAAGGATAAAATGGTGGAAGCAGATCTAAACTTAGAAAGGAATATAACAATTTGTCAAGGCATAGAAGAGATGATTGCTTCTATGATAAGTAATATGATGAGTTCAAACTACTCTTGATAAGTTATTTGCAAATAAATGAAAATTTATTTTAATACGTCTAATGTTTTAAATTATAAGGAACTAAATAAATATGCTTTACTATTTTCTCTACTTTCCTATACATTTATTATAAATGGTAAGAAAGTTTTTTATGTTTTTGACAAAAAATTTAAAGATCAAGAAATAACCATAAATTTTCCCATTTAGCTGGTGGAATGGCTCAAGTGGTAGAGTGTCTGCCTAGCAAGCATGAGACCCTGAGTTCAAACCCCAGTACTGCAAAAAATTTTTCCATTTATTATTAAGATTAGTTTAAAATGCCAGTTTTACAGTACCACACTACTTTAGAAAATAAGGACTGCCTGTACTTATATTCATGCACACTTACTTTGAATATTTCTGTTGGTTAGATTCTTAGAGGTACATTGTTGAGTCAAAGAGTATATGAGTTATTATTGTTATTTTGGTAGGCGCTATCAGATTCCTTCCTAAAACAGTAGTATTCTCATGCAAGTGTTATCAGAGTAATCTTTTCTCACCTCATTAAAAACTATAACTGGGTGTAGTGATGCACACCTGCAATCCCAGCCCTTGGGAGGCTGAGGCAGGAGGACTGAAAGTTTGAGAAGAGCCTGAGCTCTATTGCAAGCATGAGCTCAGCCTGGAATACATGGCAAGAGCTTGCCTCAAAACAAAACAAAAAACTACAGTTCATAAAAATACAGTAAGATAGGAGAAATAAAGTGTTCTATAGTACAGTTGGGCAGCTACAGTTAAAAATAACTTACTGTACATTTCAAAATATCTAGAATACAAGATTTTGTCCCCCAACACACAAAAAATAAATGTTTGAGGTGATAGATACAGGAATTACTGATTCAGTCATACACATTGTATACATATGTACAAAATATCATGCCACATCCCATAAATATGAACAATTACTGGTATCAATTAACAATAAAGAATAAGGACTGAAGCTCAAGGAATTTAATGTTTTTTACTAAGTGACATGAATTGAGTCTGTCTGGTGACTTGGTAAAGCAATTTTGAAAGTAGTTATTCAACCTCTCTTAAGGCGTGGCTACAGAAGTGAGCTAATCAGGAAAAAAGAGCAAAGAAGGATTCTTTTGTGTGTGCATGTGTGTGGTGTTGGGGATGGAATCCAGGGTCTCATAGGTGCTAGGTTAGTGCTCTACCACTGAGCTACACACCTGCAAAGAAGGATTTTGAGATATACTTTGATTAATAAAGCAAGAATACCTTTTGACTTGAATTGTCACTCAAAGCCCTCACTAATTTTTTTAACCCACGTTGTTGTAAAACCACCTCATTTTTATCCTGTACTAGAAGAGACAGCTATGGGGGACCTAGTTTCAGACTTCACATCTACAGTTCTTAAATTTAATCATAGTAGTCCTTTGCCCAATATCTAATCTAGGATTTATATTCTGCTCACCAATGCATTTCCTCATTATCTCCATATCAGATGAGAATACTTCTATATTTTTATCATAATCAACAAAAAAATTTAACTAGAACAGGACTAAAGATATAGTAAAACACAAAGCTAGAATCCTCTTTTCATCCCCTTTGGGTATGGTGATTATTTAATGATACAAAAATAATAATGGGATGGTGGAATGGCTCAAGTGCTAGAACACTTGCCTAGCAAGTGTGAGGCCCTGAGTTCAAATCCTAGTACAGCAAAAAAAAAAAAAACCTAATAGTAAGATTATCACTATGGGCACTACTTCTCAATCTAGTGGTTTTCAGGTTATGTCTGATTTACTCTTTACAACAATTCTATGAGATAGATACTTGTATGATTTCTATTTTGCAGATAAAAAAACAAAGAAATTGGGAAAATGTTGATTTGAACTCATGCACTTTCAAATCATGGTACTAAGCAGTTAGGAATCAAGTTCTTCTAGACAGAGGCCACACTTTCTGCACAGCTCTTGAGGCTTTTCACAGACCCTCACCCTTCAAAGGCAGAACCACACAGGCTGTCCACTGGCCCTCACGCTTCTCTCAGTGGAAATATTAACTAACCCAAACAGTTTAGCAATGAGGGTAAAGATGTAGCTCTTTAAAAACTTGAATAAACCTTCCCAGAGAATCTAGTATCTCTAAAGCTTTTCATTTGCAAACTTGGTTCTTGGTATTGGTATTCTTAAAAGCAATTTGAGTAAAGTGTCTCCAAGTCATAGTAAATGTAAGGTTATTGAGATCCTATTGTTTTAGAAAAAGGTAAGAAGTTTCTTTTGGGAAGAATTCCTAGGCTAGTTTAAAGAGCAGGCTAGGCAAAATATCACTTCAGTATAAAGTATACAGGGAGTCTGACAGGATTCACACATCTAGACCATCAAGATTCAAAATCATCTACTGAATTTTATTGAACCCCTACTAATTAATCCAGCCTCAGAATTACTGGATGGAATTGTAAGAAAATTAGTGATGCTTCTTTTTCCCTCAGCTTTTTATTTTTCTGTTAGACAGGTAAAGTAGCTTTGTATCACAGCAACCTTTAAAACCATTATAGAATGTAATTTTTTTTCCAGTATTGGAGATTGAACCCAGGACCTCAAGCTTGCTACACAAGTGCTCTACCACTTGAACCATGTACTCCAGCCCTTTTGGTATTAGAGACAAGGTCTCGCTAACTTTGCCTAGACTGGTCCTGAACTCATGATCCACCTGCCTTTGCCTCCTAAGTAGCTGGGTTACAGATCTGTACCACCATGCCTGGCTTAATACTGTATTTTTGGGGGGAAAATACCCTACAAAATTAGCAATGTCTAACTCTGTAAAGTTATAAGCACACATGAAACAAAGCTGAAATCCATACTATTGCCATTCATATCCAATCCAAACTCAATTAACCTCTTTGGGAGATGGAATCCATACCCTCAGGAAAACTGGAAATGCTAAACTGCTAATAGTTTTCCACAGTTTTTTTTTTTTGCTCAGATACCTCTTATAATCTTATCACAATTCAGGCAGAATATAACATCACAATTGAGGTTCACCACCATGAGTCTCTCTGTTCTATAACCAGTTTTCTTCTTAGTCTAGTCTAATTTTATTTGGGACAAACTAGAAGGTTGGGAATAGAAGATGGAAGTGGTGGTAGATTTTTAAAGTAGAAAAATTCTTGAGCATGCAACGGGAACATGTGTAGGGTTTTAGTATTCCTAAGTATTGCTATAATGTTTGCAGTGATGGTAATAGAATAGTCCAACACTGAGCAGAGACAACTTCTTTCTCTGGCCCTTTGGCAAAACACCACCCTTCATCTTAGTCTGCGTTTCTACCTTTTGGAAGACAATATTAGGAGTCCAAAATTTTTTCATCTCTTGTATTGCTTCTCCACTTTAACTTTTACATTTTTTTGGTTGATAACGAATTATGCTAATAAGGACTTTTCCCCACTCACTTTTGGTTTTGTTTAACACTTTTCTTCTGTGCAGCCATTCTAAAAACTCACCTAAACTTCCTAGAGCCCAAGGCCTTGATGCTTTCCCTTCTGCTTTCCCTTCTGCTTGTGTTCCCCTTTGCACTAACCCTCGCTCTGTGACTCTCTGCTGTGGTCTTTATGTGACCTGAACATGTTGAAGGGGCATTTTGAGACAGAAGGAGGTAGAACAAAGCTGCCGCCTTAAAATTACTCTATGTTATGTGACACCATGAAGACAGGACCAGGATAAAGTCTCATGTTTTGCTAATGGTTACCTGTTGTCCTTCCCTTTTGCTTCTAACCCTGGCCTCCTAATCACCACCACCTTCCATCTTCCCTCCCTACCTTCCAGTCTCTTCCAGTCAAATCTCGACTAGGCTTGAGTTATTTGCTTGAACTCCTACTAGGACAATGTGGTGCCAGGATTGCAGATGTATAAATAAGATTAATATTCAAACATGAACTACTTTTATCGATGGGGAAGGAATGTAAGAAAAAAAGAAAGCTTTTCTATATCTTTCAATACAAGTCTGTTTGCAAGAACGACAGAACTCTTGCTTCTCCAACTCAAGGCTGAGCTGGTAATTATATATTTCAGAAGAATACCACATACAATTAAAAAAAATAAAAAAACCCACTAGCATAAAAATGTGACATGACATGAAGCTCAATATAAAGTTGTTCAATGCACATACAGTAATTGCACCAATTACATTTAAAATATTTATTTGCGTACCAAAAACCTCAAGATATAAAAGGCTAATTATCAAAAATGACACCAGTGAACGGTTTTTACCCAAGCTAACCAAAAACAGAATAATATTAATAGTGCAAAGAAATGAAAAGAAACTTCAGTTTACATTTTGAATTAAAATGTCAGCTAAATAAAACAGCAAATTCATCAGCCTTGTTGTTCACATACATGGCTTTACCATTTGAGAAAATACAAAAAGCCTTTTCAGCTTTCATAATCACTTTTGACTCTTTGAAACTGATTGAGAATGGAAACTACATCAAAACTTCTGTGTGTTAAGATAGGTTAAGTTAAATGCATAATTTGAAAACGTGATAAAATTTTTTAAAGAACCCACAAGCCTAGTTAATGGTTACCATTCCATCTGAGCACCTTGATAAAATCAACTTAAAGACTCATGTGTTATAGTGTCCACTTTTATTTTCAAACACAGTATAAAATATATTACATAGGACAGTTCTTTTTGGTACATTTTATATGATAATTCTTTCATAGGTTTTTAGGCCTAAAATTAAAGAATTATACAGGATGACACTAAGGGGGCGATTTCCTGAAGTGACTGACATTCTCCACTGACAGCTCAAGATTGGATTCAGATTCCTCTGACTAGTACAAGTTGATCTCTATGAACAATTAAGTAATGGCACAAAGATGATCAGAGTCATGTTAGTTAAAAACATCTCTGCCTACATTTATGCTTTGACTTAAGATGAAAAAATATGAAGACAGTGTCTTTTGTCACAAAGGATAATCAGGATATGAGAGGATTGCTGTGCCTCTCCTGAAAGGGACAGAGATAATAGTTCAATACCACCATCTCAATACTTTGTCACTATTTCTAGATTTAGTTTATTTTACCATAATGTATTAACATCAATCATGTCTATACACTATGGAAATGTTAGATGATCTCAGGTATGATACTAGCATCATATCTTTCTAGACTCACAGGGGAAAAAAAGTGTAACTATAGAGTCATAATGATGTTCAAATACAGAAACATTTCAGAACTATACCAGAAGAGTTAAAAGTTACTTTTAAACAGAAAGATCTTTTAATTTTTTTTTCAGAAGAAAACATAGAAAATTTCTATAATTAAAAAATATTCAGGTGCTGGGGGTGTAGCTCAGTGTTTGATTTATATGTATAAGGCTCTGGGTTTAAATCCCCAGCACTACACACGCACACATGCACACACACACACACACACACACATACACACACAAATCCTAAATCCCTTTAGAAATACTTTCCACTGGTCAAAAAGTAGGAGTGAGTATGGTTTGGGGCATTAAAAAATTTAAACAATTTTGCAAGGTAGTTATCACTTCCTTTGATTAGACAGCTCTCTCACCCTGTCTTCACCCATACTTTAAGATGTAGCTCAAGCTCTTTTTTCCTCTATCTAGCCCTCCTTCACTTCTCCAATCAATCACAATATTTCTCTCCATTGAATAACTTCAGTATAGTCCATACCTAATACTAACATATAATTATATACCTTCTCATATTTGTTAACTGTTCTATAGTGTGTCATTGACATTAGTATTTGAATCATCTGAATCATTTGAATTCCCTCATCTCTCACCCTTTCCATGCCTTACTGGTGCTACCAAATCCACTTGAATGACTAGACTATCTTACATTCACTAGTGTTCTCTAAGGAATATTAAATAGCCTAAATTTGGGAAATAAACTGGAAGCACAATCTTCAATAAACTTATAGGAAGTAATTTAATTGGAAATCTTTTGATTAGTATAATGGATACTAAACAAAAGTAAGATACCAAAACTAGGCATGGTGGTGACCCACCTGTATTCCCAGTACTTGGGCTGATGAAGCAGGAGAATTATGAGTTGGAAGACAGCCTGGACTACATAACAAGATCCTGCTTTCAAGAAAAAGAAGAAAAAGAAAAAAGTAAGGTGTAAGACATGTTGCTGACTGATATAGTAATACTCACTTATAGGTCTCCATATATGTGTTTGTTTTTGGCTGGTCTGTCTTCTGACCATTTTACTGTTAGTACCTTCAGAGTAAAGAATTAGGCACCCTTACCTTATGATCCATTAGGCTTACAACCATGCCATGTACACAACAGACACTCACAATGAGCCTTTTGCTTAAGGGTCATCATGGGTAATTGTATGCACTTTGTTTATTTAGACAAAGAAAGATTAACTGTTTCATGTACTGGATGAAGTCCTTCACTGAGCCCTGCTGAAGCCAGAGTGTCACTTCCTTTTGTTCTCTGGAAAGACTGGATCCAAGGGAACTTTCCCCTCCCATGATTCTCCCTCAGAGTAGTTAACACACATTCATCTGGCTTGCCAACACCCTGCCAAGGGCATACCTTATCTCACAAAGAGAGGGCTTTGTGTACAGAGTTCAGAGACTTCTCACAAAGTCACACACATAAACACAGACATACAATGCAGAGAAGCAGAAGGAATGCTTCCTGATGACCAGTCTTCTTGCCAAATACCTGGATTACACTCACCCCCTAAATCATTATAAATGTGTATGAAAGACCTGTACCCTTTTCGCCCCAGGAAACAGTGGCGATCAGGAAGATACTCAGCTGAGACTCAACACAGTTGCCTTATGGCACTGGTGCCACTAGGAAACACTTGAGACACTTTCAAAGGGCACTTCAGTTCTTTCCACCAGATGAGCCTCTATTTCTTTATACTCTTATTTTCTCCCTGCCTATTCTATGCTTATCCTTTAGGTTTGTTCCATCTATTCTGTGGCTTGCCTGCACCAACCAAGGTATTATTCAGATAGCACTCAAAATGATTTTTAGCCAAAAAGGTAATAATATCTACCTTTACCAATATTTTCAATTAATATTTTTATATAAAGGCAGCAAAAGCAAAGTAGCACATCATTATACTAGATTTGTCTTTTTTCAACTCTATCACTGTCTTTTAATTGGTACATTTACATGTAACACATCTAGAGATAACTGATACAGTTACAGTAAACTATACCATATCATAACTGGTTTCTTTTTTCCTTTTTCTCTTAGATTTGTTTTTATGATGAACCACAAATTATTAAAGTAAGAGGTTTGGAGAGAAAGCAAGCATTTAAGAATAGTAAGCCAGAGAATTTTTTCATAAAAATTTCAGGATGCCAAGTGGCAAGATAGGTGAGGGATAGCTCAACAGATGCTGGGAAAGATGATAGTTAACATTACTACAGGGATGGCAGCTGTCTTTGAAAGTCCTGGTTCATGTCTTGAATCAGAAAAAAATATAATATTACAAGCATTCTGAACAATGGAACTTGACCCTATAATAGTAACAACAAATGACTGTCAGGTATGTGAGTATATTGCTTTAGGTCTGGAGTTGCTTTTGCAAGACTAGGGCTATGCTATCATCTCAGCTGGGAAAATTGCTATTTCTAATACAGAGAAAGGCATGCTTACCCAAGTAAGGGACTAGAATGAATGGAAATCTAAGATCATCTTCATCTATAATTCTTTGAAAGGAGCTTAGAAGGATGAACATTGAAAAAAGAATAGGCAACCATGAGTTACCTATGTTAGAATCTATTAAAATTAGAAATGCTGATAAGAACCAGCTGCTGCCTTACTCTTGAATGTGGTCTTACTCAGAGAGAAGCTGACATTTCAGGAGATATTTGCATTTTCATACCACTACTTCAAATATTCTTAGGCTTAAAAATAGATGTGACACAAGGCCCTGAGTTCAAACCTCAGTACAACAAAAAGGTTAAAAAAAAAGTAGCAAGTGCAATGGCTGAGGCAACAGGGATTTATTTTATTTTATTTATATTCTTTGTGGGACTGAGTTTTGGCTCAGGGCTTCGTGTTTGAGCCATGCCTCCAGTCCATTTTGCTCTGGTTATTCTGGAAATGGAGTTCCATAAACTATTTTCCCTGGCTGGCCTTGAACCATGATCCTCCCAATCTTAGTCTCGTAAGTAGCTAGGGTTACAGGTTTGAGCCCCTGGTGCCCCACTCAGGGATTTGTTTTTTAAAAATCGCTATCCCTGTGTTTGAAGATCAACAACAATATGCTCACCAAGTCTGTAACATAAAAAGAAGGGAAGCACTTCTCCAGAAATTAGGAGAGTGGCCTTGGTCACTCTATGTCAGGTTTACACAGAACAGAATGAGCTTATGGAATTCATTATCTAAGAGATGGCACTGGATCTACATATTCAGAAGTTTAGAGGCTTTAGGAAAATTCATGGGACAAATTAACATTGGGATTTTAAAAGAAGTTTGGATATATCAGTAAGTCATATTACTGATAATCATATTCCTGTTTGATGACAAATCAATAACAAAATGACTCAATGTGAATATTCAGAACCCAGGAATTAAGGAGAAGGATGTGTGTTCCACAAGAAAAACTCAGGTTTCAAAAGGGAGGGAAGTGGGGACTTACTGGTTACTTCTTAGATGCTGTGTGTGAACCAATTCTAAATATTTACAAATGCATTAACATGCTTTTAAATCCGGGTGTCCTTGTATAATTCATAAAATTATCTTGCATTTTCAAAGCACACAAGCAATGTCTATTATAAAGGAGGTAGATTAAACAGAAATAGATTAAACAGAACAAAGTATCCCAGGGTAGAAATACTTTTGAAATGTCCTCAAATACCCAATATCCAAATATCTAATCATAGGAGAAAGTTGTCCTAATGACATGTGTCTCATGCATGAACTATACCATCACTACAGTTACATTTGGTTAGTGCTTACCAGGTACTATCCTAATGTTTTTACATAAATCAAGTCATTCATTGGAACCTAGTAAAAGTATACAAAGTAAATACCACCATTATCCCCATTTTATAGATGAGAAAACTGAAACACAGAGATTAACTAACTTGCCCAAGAAAGAGCAAGACTTAGACCAGGTGCGTGTCCATGCCTATGATCCCAGTTATGCAGGAGGCATAGGTAAAGGAATCGAGGTCCAAGATTGGCCCCTGGCAAAAACATGAGACCATAACCTAAAAAAGAATTAAAGCAAAAAGGGCTGGGAGGATGGCCACCATGAAGCCCTGAGTTCAAATCCAAGTACTGCAAAAGAGAGAGAGAGAGGGAGTTTTGTTTGTTTTGTCAGTACTGGGACTTGAACTGCAGAGATGCCATTTAAATCCAGGCAGTCTGGCTGCAGCATCAGGGCTCCTAGCCACTAAAGTATGCTAAATTGTCCATAAGAACTGAATATAACTCCCCTGGGAAGTCTGAAAGATGGTATTTGCTGTTTCTGCATTAGTCAAATCATAATCCAGTTTTGTCCACTATCTTTGATATGAGCCCACTGAAAGTTAAGTTAGACACAATAAACTCATAGTTTGCCCACTAACTAGTCATTCCAGTTACAAATCTTGGCCTGAATTACTTTTATTAATATTTCAAGTCAGTTTTGTTAATCTACTCAGCCTATCTTGTTTTGATTGGAATATTTCTTAAATAATAAAGAATCAGTCTGGGTTTGATATCTTGTGTAGAGATGATCTCCAAGTTTCAATGGTTCCAACTCACTATTTTTTTTTCAATGTTATGATGGTGTGAGAGTGATATGCATTCAGTAGATAACATACTTTGAATTTAGAATGTTTATTTTTCCTGGGCTAGTGACTGATATACAGTGCAATCTTCTCTCGAGATGCTTGGGCATGGGCAATGGCGGTGAGCTGCAACTCCCTGTCAGCCACATGATCACAAAAGGAAATGGCTGTTACACTAGGATGTTTGGTAGTCTGGGTACATTAAATGAATTTTTGCCTTACAAAATTTTCAACTTATCATGGGCTTATTGAGACAAAACCCCACTGAAAATCAAGGAACATCTATATCATTTTCTCCATGTCAAAAAGCCAAAAGAAATTAATGTAATGCAGAATGTAATGAAAAAGATCAAACCTGCTGTGGAACAAACCATTGGGGGAGCTAACTTGGCAGTTCAGACAACCCAGAGCTAATCCTCTCCACCACTTGAGGGCTGGGTCTTGCCAATGGCTACAAATGTGTCTGTTCTATCTAAGAAAAGAAAGTAGGAAGTCCAAAGCCTTTGTCACTGACCACATTTGCTGGAGCAAGCAAAGGTCAGGGAATGTCAGAGGCAATTCATCAGATGGCATCTGAAAGAATGGAACATGTCTCCTATTTGTCTATTTTTCTTGTGACCAAACAACATCCACATAGAAGGGCCTGCACAGTTAATAAACAGGAAGTCAGGATGCCATGTGATTTTATTATAAAATAAAACAAATCACAAATTCTACTGCACCCTCCATTTTTTTTCAGAGGACCATTTCCTTTTCCTTGAGAGGACTTGGTTCCATTTGAAGGACAATACTCTACCTATGAAGAATAAGAAGCACCAGATTTTTGCCTTGGGTTCTCACATGAAACACATGGTAGAACTTTAGACTTCTCAGTCATTTCTCCTGACACTCTACAGTAAGTTCAGTTTTCTTTCTTCTGTTTTTAGCCTGCCATAATGGCTGTAGTAGAGGAAAGGTAGCTTTTAGATTTCATGGGGCAGGAGGAGTTCTGTGCATTCCTCTCAAATCTTGGGAAAAACACCCTATTTCAAATAGAAATTGAACAATATTGAATGATAACCTAACTTTCACAACAATGCCCTCGATGCTGAAAGAATCAAAGAAGAAATAGCTGTCACTGACAAGAGTTCTCTTTTCTTAGAGAGGAAACCATAAAAAAGAAAGTATCTATAGTTTCACAGGCAAAACATAAATATATATGTAAATTTAAGAACAATTAGATTTGGTGGCTTTTCAAATGCAAAATAAATTAAATAATGAAGACAGTATACTTTTAGGCAACCACTGACATACTGACATACTGGATTTAGGATCACTAACAGACTTCTCAATACCATTGGATAGTGTTGAAAAAAAATCAAAACAGCTATACATAATTTTTAAAATGTAAAGAAAAATTTGCTATTTTAGACTGGAGTTACGTGGGGAGGTCAGAGATAAAGATTAGATTCCTAATAAAAGTAGAAACCTGAATCATTGCAGAATTTTCTGATTTGAAAAAAAGGATAATAAAAAACTAAAAAGTATTCTGTGCAAAAACCCACATTCTTCTGACAGACTAATAAGGACTTTAATATGATAATCTGGTGTTTATCTGTGATTTGCTTATGCGATTGCAGTTTTCTCAGCTATTATTCAAGAACTGTAAAATGAAGAATACCTAATTTCCTCCTGGAGAAAAGTACTACTCCTAAAATGACTTAAGCAAACATATTCTGCACTAACAAAGTATTTTAAAATAATCTGAACTGAAAAATGAATGACAACTAAATGACTGCCATTAACCATTCTACAGGTGCCCCTAGCCATGGCCCATTTTGGATTTATCGAACACCCACTGCCTTCGGACAGCTTTCAATGGCAGCGTGTCAAATGCTTTGGTAACTCAATTTTTCCTTCTTACCTACGGCAATGCCTGTCAACTTGGAGTACTGCTCTCTCTACTGTGAGGTGAACTCAGAAGTGCGTAGCTTCTGATGTGATGTTACTTCAGTTGTTTGAGATTGGTTAAATAAAATGGAACAAGGGAAAGGTGCATTTGCTAAAAACAATTATTTAGGCAATGAACAAAACAAAAGCAGGAAAAAAGCAAACTGAACTCTCTCCTGTCTGACATGAGTAACTTTTTGGGGGCATAATTTTCCAGTTTCTAAAAAGAATTTATGTAATATCTTTGCTCATAAATTGTATTGGAAAGACATATAGAGAGACACAGTTAATACATTCTCATATAATTTGGGAAGAAGTCTTTCATTTATTCTATGCAAAATATTTTTAAAACCATAAAAAACAATGATAAGAGTAGAGAAATAAGTAATAGAAATATTTCATTAAGAGGGTAAGCTGGATGCATACTAACTACTTACAAACCATCTTTCTTTCAGCCTTTGTGTGTCCCATTCCAATCAGATTATCAGATGCACCCAAATTACCCAGGGAAGTTCTCAGCTACACCTAAGTTACCCTGGTAACTGCCTCAGTGTTTACGCAGAGACTGCTGAACTGAAGCAAGCTGCCTCTTCAGCCATTGAGGTTTACCTTAGGAGTGGTTCTGTACATTCATTCTCTAGTCTCTTGTATGCCTGGATCCCAACTCTATCTCCTGGTTACTAGCATTCTAAGCACCTTGCTTCTCACTTAACTGGTATCTTCAGCTGCTTCACTCAGGCTTGTCTGCTAGCCGTACTACTGACTTCTGAGACCTCCAATACTGCCTGGCCCTACCTTGGTACAGTTTCTTGTTTAGTGTGCTCAGCCTTTATTTCTTCACTTCTGGGCATAATACAGGTAGATCAAAAGCAATTCATTCAAGTTTATTCAGGGGAAAAATTAGTGTGAGATTTACCACTTCCATATGGGAAGCATGACTACCTATATAAATCTCTCTCTCTCTCTCTCTCTCTCTCTGTCTCTCTCTCTCTCTCTTCCTCCCTCTTAAAAAAACAAGACTAGCATATCTGTGAAAACAAACTTATCCCATTGAAATATTGAAAATATTTGCACAGGAAACTTCAGTTGGATTGTGTCTGTAAGTCAATTTCACCACAGGGAATGCTAATTTGGCATTGGATAATCTAGTACTTGGTTAGTCTAGTGTATTGCATCAGCAATGACAACACTAGGTTAGATTTCTAACCACTTCTAAGGAGCAGCCTCAGATAATAACCCTAGACCAGGAGTAGTAGTCCACATTCTCCTCTGCTTTTAAAAGCATTATTCAGAATAAAAGTCATGTTTAGCAGCTTTACAAAACAATCCTAACTGGTTTCTTTCCTACATAAGAATCTTGAGAGCTTCTTATTGCCTAGGGATCTATAAAGTAATGCACATGAAGCCAGGATATCCAAGATAAAGCATGGAATACAAGACAAGAACACTAGACTTATATTTTCCCACTCACATTTCCTTTTTTTTGGCCTATTTTATAGTGAATATAGCAGTACAAATACATAATTTATTAATAAATGAATTTATATATGTTTGGGTAAATATGAAAAAAGGTTTTACAGATGGAATGTACAATAAAAGAAGTTTGGAGGCCAGAGGCTTTCAAGATAATCACAAACCCCTTGTAGTGTTTGAGGCAATTCATACTCTGTCTTCAACCTTCCTTCTGGCCATATTGTCCATATCTAGGCACCCTATGCTCCCCTGACTCCACTTTGAACTGCTAGACTGTATGCTGTATGAAGGTAGGAATTGTGAACATCTTAACACATTGTACAGCATCTAGTAGACACTAAATATGTATTATAAAATGAATGAGTTAATAAAGCTACCCTTATAAAGGTATTGTATTATTTCATACCTCTGTACCTTTCTATTCACTGTTTCTCTACTTGGAATTTCCTTTATGCCTGCTTTCAACATGGAGAACACCTATAAAACTTGGTTAATTTCTTCATTTATACCTCCGTACTACACCATATAGTTATGTACTCTTTTGGGCTCTTATATACCTTTCTAATTTTTATATTACATGTGTTTCATCTTTAGTTCACTCAATTCCTTACAGATAGGCAGCAAGATTTATTGTTTTGTGTCAATAAATCACTGTGAGATAGCATATAAATAAATTTATAAATAATAAACTATTCATCTAAAGAAATTAGAAGGCTTCTGCTGTTACTAATGACTGAAAATTGGCACCAGATTTGACCACCCAACTATAAACAACTAGAAAACTGGACAAAATATATGAAACCATTGTTTTCACCTATTGGACAACTGGCAACATAGGATTGGGATCTATGAGAGAAAAGAAACAAAGGAAATAAATCTTAAGACCATTCCAAACAGAGATGGATAACTTGCTGAGTTGAGGAGGTAGAGTTGAATTAGGGGAGGATAACATGTCTGAAATTTGCAGGGCAGAAGACCAGAAAGAAGAGAAATTAGAATGCATACATAGTGGAGCTTTAGAAATTTGAATAGGATCCTCTCAATCTTTTCCTGAGCACCAAGCTATGCATGCATAAAGTGAGACTCCAACAGGCTGAGCAAAGAACACCAATCTAGAAGATGTTCCTGTTCCATAGTGAAAAGAGATCATTAGATAATGCGGATATTTGGTGCAGATCCCCAAAAGTAAGGCCATGGAAGAAGGACGAAGCTATCCATAAAGTGAAGGCTACTCTAATCGAAGCTATTTGGGAGGCTGAGATCAGGAAGACCACAGGTTCCAGGCCAGCTCAGTCAAGTAGCTGGAGAGACCCCCCCCCCATCTCCAAAATAACAAGCAAAATGGACTAGAGGCGTGGCTAAAGCAGCAGGGCACCTGTTTTGCAAGTGCAAATCCCTGAGTTCAAACCCCAGTCCCACAAAAAAAAGTGAAGGCTACTCTAGACATGTCCCTAACAAAGCTAAAAACAAAACAAAAACAAAATTTGAAGGAACCACGATGATTCACAAGCAGCTTCACTGACTACCAAGGGAAAACAAAATTCTCTCAACAATGTAATAGTCACAATATCTTGCATCCTCAAAAACTTACAAGCAAGGAAAAACTAGTTTCAAAAAAAAAAAAAACAGGAAGAAATTTGACCAATAGAAAAAGATTCAATATGATAAAAAGAATAAAGATGGATAGAGCAGAAAAAGGGAATTACACAAAGATATTACAGTACTGGCCTAAAGGAGTCTGTTCACACGAGGCTGTGAGAATGGGAAGTACCAGGGGTGAGCTGATGGTACCGTGGTTGGTGTGATACCCAAGGCCAAGGACAAGACTTAGAAGCAGAAGTTCAGGTACAATGTTAAGAGAAAGAGTCTGAACTGGAATGCTCCACGTGGGGCAGGGCCAGGGATCAAGTGCTCCCACATCCGACATGCCTGGGAATGCACCAAATTGGTGTGGCAAAACCTGGTGGAGATGGGGTTGGCCATGGACCCCAACAAGGCAGTTCCCTTCTGTAAGAGAAAGGTGAAGTTTATGGAGGTGGACATGGAGGAGAGGCCTAAAGAGCCTGTGCTAAATGACTCTATAGGCTAAATGACCTGGAGGCAGAAGCCAGCTTCCCAAGACCCTACCTTGGGACTTCATTGACTATATACACTACATGGTGGAGAACCATAGGAAAGACTATAAGGCCATGGCCTGGGATGAGAAGAATTACTACCAAGATACCCCAAAACAAATCTGGAATAAGATCAACATCTATAAATGTTTCTACTCAGCAGAGTAGCAAGCCTTCACCGATTCTTTGCAAAATAAGATTGAAGTTGAGTGTCTGATTTACACCTGCCTCAGGTTGAGGCCTCCTGGACCAAAAAAGCCAGAGTCTGGGAAAGGCAAGCAATATATAGCTTTAGTTGAGGCTGGCCAAATCAGGTTGTACACGTACACACACCCTAGAGGTTCTACTCTATATTCTTTTGAGGGCTCACAGAAAAGCTGGAACTTGCTGTTTTGAGTGGGTACTTTATCTGAACATAATCTGAACATAATAAAAACCAAGGGTATTTTACTTCTCTAAAAAAAAAAGATACTACAAACATATTCAAAGGTTAAAGGAAAACATAAACACAATGAGTAAAGAAATGGAAAGTATAAAAAGGAAGCAAATAAACTCTTGGAGTAAAAAATATATAACATATGAAATAAAAAAGATTCCCTGGAAGGGCTTAACATTAGATTAGTCATTGTAGATAAGAAGATTGGTGATAATGATAGAAACTAACCCAAACTGAAGGAGACAGAAAAGAGTAAGAAACAAAATAAAACAATAAAACAGAACAGAGCCTCAGTGACAAGTCAAACAATATTAAGTGACAGTATCAGTATCAATCATACATACCATTGAAGCCCCGAAAGGACTTGTGAGAGAAATGAGGTAGAAAAATAGTCAAAGAAATAAGCCCACAACTTGATAAAAAAAAAATGATAAATCCAAATATTCATGGGGTCAGCAAGCTCCAAGCAGGCAAACACAAAGAAAATCACTTTAAGGCACCTTATAACCAAATTACTGAAAACCAGTGATAAAGAACAGTTCTTAAAATCAGCCCACCCCTCCCAAAAGAAAACCCTACAGTGTACTTAGAATAACAAAGATGCATCTTTGACTTCTCAGACACAATAAAAGCCAGAGGACAACGTATGCCATTTTTCCAATGCTAAATAAAACAAAACATCAAATTAAAATTCTTTATCCAAACAAAGGTGTTAAAGAAAAAAAATGTTATTAACCTAAAATTCTATGTCCAGTAAAGATAAACTTCAATCATGAAGGAAAAATAAAGTCTTTCCTGATAAACAAAAAATGAGAGAAGTCATTGTCAGCAGACCTGCATAATAAGAGATGATTGAGGTCTTTAAGTGACAGGAAAATGATACTACATAGAAACTCAAATATACATGAATGAATGAAGAGCAATGCAGATGGTAAATATAAACATTTTTCTTATTTTTAAGTTAATTAAAAAGATACTTAACTGTTAAAGCAAAAACAGTAACACTGTATTGTGAAGCATATGACATAGGTGGAAGTAAAACGTATGATAACAGCATAAAGGAAAAGATAAGAGAGTGGCAGTATATTCTTAAAGGTCCTAACATTGTATATGAAATGGTATAGTATTACTTGAAGGTAGATGTAAGTCAAAGTTATATACTTTAACCCTTAGAGAAACTACTAAACTTTAAATAAAAAGTATAGCCACTAGATTAATGGTGAAGTTATTTAAAAAACGAAGTAACAATATGAAAATAAAGAAATGGTGAAACAAATAGCAAGATAATAAACTTAAACACAACTAAATCAATAATTAAATATGCTCCAATTAAACAATCTATCAGATGGGCTCAAATCCAAGTCTCTACTATATGGTATAAAAAGGCATATACTTGAAGATAAGACAGGTAAAACATAAATGAGTGGAAAAATATTCCATGCAAACACCAGTAGAAAGTTAGATATTTATATCAGTCCAAATAGACTTCCCACAGGAATATTTCCAAAGATAAAGTAAGATAATTCCTAAGTATAAAGAGACCAATTCACCAAAAAAGACATGACAATCATAAATGTGAAGCTAAAGTATAAAGGAAAAACTTGCAGACATGAAAGTAAAAATAGATAAAACCAAAATTATAATAAGGGATTTCACTATTCCCCTCTTAGTAACTGATAGAACAAATAGAAAATTAGTAAATACAAAATATGAGAATATATTATCAATCAACTTGACTTAGTTGACGTCTGTAGAACAGTACATCAAACAATTGTAGACTACACATATTTGTCAAATGTACACGGAACAGTCACTGAGGTAAACCATATCATGGGCCATAAAGTAAGTGTGTGTATTTATTTATTTATTTATTTATTTATTTATTCATTTATTTATTTACCTTGTGTATTGAAATATTGAAATTATCCAGAATCCATTCTCTGACCAAACTAAAATTAAGTTAAAAATCAGTAACAAAAAAATGTCTTGAAAAATCTTCAAATACTCAAGAATTAAACAACACGATAATAAGCCAGGATGATGGTGCGTGGCTGTAGTCCCAGTACTAGGGAATCTGAGGCAGGAAGATTACTTGAGTTCAGGAGCTTCAGACCTAACTGGGAAACACAGCAAAACATCTTGGGGAAAAAAAAAAAAAAGGGTTGGGGATGTAGTCAGTGGTAGACCCTTGCCTAACATGTGGGCAAAGGCCTGAATGAATTCCATTTCCAGGACTGTAAAACACCAACAACAACCATACTGATAAATATCAACAGGTCAAATAAAAATCACAAGAAATCTTTAAAAGATCTGATCAGTAATCAAAATAAAGCATATCAAAATTTGTTGAGTATGGAGTGTAAGGAGGGAAATTTACAACTTTGAATCCTTGCATTAGAAAAAAATAAACATTTGAAATTAATTACCTAACCTTTCACTTTCAGAAACTAGAAAAAGAAAGACACATTAAACACAAGGTAATTAGAAATAAAAAGTGAAAAAGATAAAAGGAGAAAGCAATGAAATGTAAAGCAGATATTAATGAAAATCAATTAAATCAAAATTCAGTTCTTTGGAAAGATCAATGAAAAAAATAAACCTCTAGCTAGACAACTCAAGAAAAACAAGAGTTGAAAATATGAATTACTAGCATTTGAAATGAAATAGGGGGCATTGATACAGATCCTACTGATATTAAAAGTCAATAAGGGAATGTTAAAAGTAAATTTATGGTAATAAATTTGAAAACTTACATGAAATAGACATAAGTTATCAAAACAGACACAAGAAGAAATAAAACATCTGAAGCACTCTGTGTCTATTTACAGATAAAATTCCACAAAGAATACTCTGGTTTCAGATTGCCTCACTAGTTAATTCTGTCAACCTTTTAGAGAAGAATTTCTAGCAATCTTACACAAATTTGTTCAGAGAAGAACACTTTCCAATTTATTTTATGAGTATAGCAATATCCTAATACCAAAAGTAAACAAAGAAACTACCACAATACTTCAAGAAAAATACTAACCATTATAGCTAATATAAACATTGATGACATAAGCCTTAATAAAATAGCAAATCAAATCTAGCAATATTTAAAACATTAATCTCTTGTGATAAAATAGGATTTACCTATTTTAAAGGCTACATTAACATTATTATATTGAAGAATCAATATAATTTATCACATTAAAAATATAGGAGAAAAATTACACAATCATCTCAAAAGATAAAGGAAAACAATGCAACAAAGTTCAACACATATTCTAGACAAAAATTCCCAATGATTCAGCAATTCTACCTCTGGGTGCACATCCAAAGGACTAGAAATCAATATGTCAAAGGAATATCTGCACTCCCCTTTTGACTGCGACATTATTAACAACAGCCAAGACATGCAATCAAGCAAAGTATCCATCAAAAATGATTCTATAAAGAAAATGTGGTATATATATATGTATGTGTGTGTAAGAATATATATATGTATGCATATATGTGTGCAAGAATAGATACATACATATATATAAATAAATATATATATATACACACATATATATATAATGGAATAGTTTGTCATTTCTGACAATGTGAATGAACTTGGAGGATATTATGCTGAGTGAAATAAGCCAGGCACAGAAAGACATATACTGCACGATCTCACGTATATGTGGAATCTGAAAAGTATAATTCATAGAAGTAGACAGTAGAATCATGGTTACTAGATCTGGAGGTGTAGACAAAGAAAATAGGGAGTTGTTGTTCAAAGGGAGTAACTTTTGAGATCTATTGTACAAGGTGACTATAGTTAATAATCATATATATTTCAAAATCACTAACAGAGTAAATATCAAATGTCTCACCACAAAAATAACTGAGGCAATGGATATATTAATTAGATTGATTTAGGCATTCCACATTATATCCATACACATAGCACTGCACCCCAACTATATGTACATAATGATTTTTTCAATTAAAAATAACACTAATTTTATAATAAAATTCTAAGGAAATAGGATACTTTAATACACATCTATTAAAATCACACACTTAACATCTTAACAGTTGAACAATAAATGTTTTATCATAAGATCAGAAACAAGTCATGTATATTCACTCTCAACATTTCTTTTCATTGTTTCATGGAGGTCCTAGCCAGTGCAATAAAGCAAGAAAAGAAAATCAAATCATACAGACTAGAGAGGATGAGGTAAACTGTCTTTATTAATGGAAGATATAGTCTTGGGCTATGGTCTGAATGTTTATGTCCTTTTCAAATTCATATGATGAAATTCTAATTCCCAAGTTGATCATATTAGGAAGTAGGAGCTTTAGGAGATGGTCAAGTTATGAAGGAAGATGAGTCATGAATGGAATTAGTGCCCTAATAAATGAGAAGAGACCCCAGAGAGTTAGCCTGCCCATTCTACCATGTAAGGACACAGTGAAAAGTCACCATCTCTGAAGAATAGGCCCTCACTAGAATCTGTTGGCTCCTAGATCTTGAACTTCTCAGCCTCCAGAACTAAGAAATACATTTCTATTGTTTTTATGCTACCCAGTTTATAGTATTCAGATATAGAAGCTCAAATGAGCTAAGAGAGTCTGGAATATTTTTTAAAAATTCTATGAAGTACTCACAAAGCTATTAGAATTAATAAGTGAATCTGTCAATGTCACAGCATTCAAAATAACACACAAAAAATCAATTATATTTTACATGTCAGCAAAAAATAACTACAAAATGAAATAAAAATGCAATACCATTAATAATAGCACTTTTCAGACTGATAGAAACCTTTTATGACTTTATTAGACTAATAGTTATACAAGTGTATACGTTTTATAAAACTCTTAAAATGTATACTTAAAATAGTATATTGACAGTATGCATTACACCTCTGTAAAGTTGCTTTTTAAAGTTAAAAAAGGCATTAAACATAAGTAGATGTTTCCATGCTATTTACATTATGAGAAATGAGAAATCAAGGCCATTTTGACATTAAAGTGAATAACTTTGTGATTATTCTTTTTTATAGTTTGGATCTTGAATCTTCCCCAAAGGCTATATATTGGAGGCGTGGTCACCAGCCCATGATGCTATTGGGAGGTGGTGGACCTTTAAGAAGAGGGGCCTGTTGGAGGGAAATTAGTTCACTGGGGGTGTGATGCTGAAGGGGAAATTGGGACTCTGGCCTCTCCCCCCTCTCCTATTTAATCTTTCCTCCTTTTAAGTAGATTATCTTGGGTATTTTGTTATATCAGTATAAAACTATCTCACACTTGGATTATTTCTTATCTTTATTTTGTGTGCCTGGAAATTATTGACTGTGCTAGAGAATGACTTATGTAAATGAACTGACCATCTGCCTTATTTTTCAGGCCAGTAACTTAGAAGTCATGCTTGATTCTCATCTTTTCTTCACCATGGCCCACTTCTAAACCATCACCATGTCCTGACTTTTACCTCTACTTACATCTTTAATTCATCTATTTCAATCCATTATACTGTCTCAACCACAATCCAAATTACCACCATTTCCAGTTTAAAATAATGCAATAGTCTTTCAGCATTTTTTTTCTCCATTCTATACTTGCCTTTCTAACAGTTAATTCTCCATGGAGAAAAAAAAGTAGTCTTCAAAAGATACAAATTTGATCATGCTATTCCTCTGGCTAAAACTCTGCAATATCCTGCTATTGTGCTTAGAATAAAATCCATATCCTTTCATTTTCTCAAACAGACTAAACAATGGCCTTCTTTGGGGCCTTTGCATTTGTTTCTTCCTGAATGGTAGATACAATTCTCATCCTTAGATCTCAGCTCGCTATCACATCCTCAGAGAGGCCTTCCAGGCTACTCAGTGTAAAGAAGCCTTCCACTGTCCATACTGACTATCTTGGATGGTATCAAGAAATTATTTATTGCTAAGTATTTTTAGATGTGTTAATGGTATTGTAGTTATGTTATCTTTTAGCTATAGATACTGAAATATTTATGGATGAAATTTACATGATTATCTTGGATTTGCTTTAAAATGATGTAAGAGAAGAAGTAAGTGGTGTTTTCAAGGGGACAATACTGACCATAGGTTATTGCTTATTGGAACTGGATGATGATTATATGGGGATTCTGATGAATGGCTATCTCAAAAAGTATCTGGAAGAATCCATTTGCAAAATGATTCTGATATTGAAATATTTATTTCCTACATATTATAATTGCTATCCAGAGCACTGTATAGGTATGAAACAATAGATCAGGTTTCTAAATGCCATGTTAAATACATACACCAAGATGCTTTGTTTGTAAATAAAGTTCTTCAAAAAGAATTTAACCAGTGTAGATCACTATAGCACTACTTACAAACTTTTGAGTTTAGTTCAGCAAAAGTACTCTTTATAAATGGAAAATATTTTAATTTCCACCCCTTTTGAGGAATTGGTATTTGCCAATTAATAGCACCAACAGCAACTGTAGAAAGTACAGAACTTTGTTATAAAACATAAATTACTCAGTTGATCTACCCACACAAACTTATACAAACATATGTTTGCAGACACAAATATAATTATATAATATACACAAATATAATCATCTAAAATCATTCCCACTCATAAAAATGTGAAGGTGTTGAGTGCCACAAATTATAAATTGTCTTAATTATATGCCAGGTAACTCTGCTAATATTAAAAACTAGGGCTGAGGACGTGGCTTAGTGTAGTATTCTTGCATTCAAAAAAAGTGAATAAATACGAAAAACGTTAAATATGCTCATTTAAAATCTCTGTTACCTACATAAGGTAGTACACTCATCACAATTTTCTGAGGCTAGTGGAAGATAAGACTCTTCAGTAATCTTTAAGTACACATATAGACTTGAGTAATTGTACTTTTCAATACCTCAAATAAGTATCCTGTATAACTTTTCCAGGGTCAAAACTGAAGCTTCTCAAAGATCTGCTGCTTCCATCATTAAAGCTCAATTAAAATAGTATTATATCCATGCTTCTATCCTTCTGTTTATACTCTTCCATTAAAAACTGCCTTGGTCTTCTTGGATCAAAGGTTATTGAGTGAAACAACAATGCCTTTCCTAATCCCCAATGGTTTTCAAACTGTTATGAGAAGTAGATCTGACTTTACAGTAGTCAGGAAGAAAAGCATGATGTCAAAAAGGCTCCTTAACTTTATCATAAATGAAGTTATCAATAATTACATGAAATATTGTCATCAATTAAACATGAAATAGAATAAAAGGTGGATGTACAAAATAACTGCTTAGAGAAGCAAAATATAAAAAATAAAAAGTAGGTAGAAGCACCAAGAACCTTACTGCTGAACTCTGCAGAAGGCGCCTTCAAATAAATATTTCAAACCCTCATATGAATATTTTAAGCATGACAACTACACATAAACACACAGCCAAAGTGCTCAAATCCACTCAAGAAAGACTATTAAGTCATCAACTTGCTCCTGACAGGATCCACTGAATATGGCAACAGTGAGAAGTCAGGAGACAGTTGGAATCATTTCAAGACTGCTAATTTAACTTGTCTTAAAACCAACCAATGCTCAACGTGTCATCATCAATGTCATCTCATCGCAGTCTGAAAAGCCTTCGACCTAAAGCAAAAAGGTCCCCAAGTGCCACCCTTCTTGTCTACTGGTTGAAAATCTAATTGGTTCTGCTGACAGGCTTGGGAATTGGTAGGAAGGCTGTTCAGTTAATCTCCAAGGGCCAGCAAAGAGCTCAGTATCCATCTCTGAGCTTTGCTCCCTAGCTGTCGTAAAATGACTCTGATGGCAGTGCAAGCTCTTATGCTTCAGCTGTCTCCTGACTTCTGTTAAGTCAAATTCAATAAAGTTTGTCACTCAATAATCTGAGAGCTACCCAACAAAACCTCTTTGATCAATAACAGCTTGCCTGCTTGCACTTGGGAAGGTGACCTATTAAAGATTAAAAACACACCTGCTGCTTGAAGCAGAGAACATCTTTTTTTACTTTTAAATGAAAACTCATCCATTAAAAATAATTTTAACTATTAGAAGTGTATATAAAGAATTGCATGGGAGAAACAGGAATGAGATGAAAAAGAACAGCTCGGATATGATGTTTTCTTGATGTCTGACTAAAGAAAAGTTTGAATAGTTGTAGGCTTCCACTACATTTGGTTCTTTATCACATTTTTACATTCAGTATCACATATTCATTTATTTTGTTGCATGTGTACAGACAAAACATTGGTACTGTAACATTAATTCAACCCTCAATCAAAACAAAGTAATCTGTTGTCCTATGTCATTTACCATCCTGCAGAAAATCATGAATGCTCATTCCAGGAAAATGTACTATATTCTTTAAAGTCACAATACCCTTTTTTAGTTAAGTGGTTTTCTTTACCCAAACACATACCTCAGGCAAGGCTACAACCAGGTGGAACTCCAGGTAACTTCAAAGTTAGTAAATAAAGCTCAGTGAGCCCAGGAAAGACTACAAATTATTGGGCAAAATAAGAGAAACGTTTATATTTAAATCTAACATTCATGCCTCCTATCTTGAAGACCAAAATTCTTATAGAGATGAAGAATTTAAAATTTAATCAGTATAATCAAAATGTTGGGATTTTTAAAATAAAAGCAAAATTGAATAATTCTTTTTTTACTCTTTTCCAAGGGTACAGGACAGCATACCTTGGACCTCTTCCCTTACCTAAGAAATATATGTACAGGGCACATTTTGTTTGCAATTTTACAATAATAATTTTAAGATGTATTGTCATATTATAAAGGACATTACATAATAGAATGAGATAAAAACTTCAAGAGACACAATTATAGGTAGATATTAATAAAAAGGTTATGCTAGCATATGGCTCATGTGACTTTGAGTTTCCTGATGGGCAGCTGCTCTCACCATGTAACAGATGAATTTCCTTATATACACAAATATGCCTACCTCTGAATGGATACATATCAAGCTCTTGTGCGGGCATTTTTCCTAAGGTTTAAACATGTTTATTTTGTAAGGCATTAATTTTCTCCCATGACATTCCTGGCACTATCACATAGGACACATGTGACAAGGCGATATGGATTACATCTCTAACAGCCCCTAATAATTTCATCATAGTTTCTTTGAACTCTGCAGCTTTTTCCTGATCTGAATTAATCACTTTTCCCCTTCATTGGCCATTATCTCTAGTTTTGTGTTTCTCGTTTTCTGGTTCCCATTTGAAATATCTTCATCAAAGCAGCTGTGTATGGAAACATGAGTTCATTTCTGCTTTCATTTGTTTTCTCCTGATTTGTGTGACATGCATAGATCAAGGTTTTTAACTCCTAGATGTAGCAACACACAAAGTTCAGAGAGGCTAACAATATCTAATTAAGGTTTTCTGACTGAAATAAAGTAATTCTTCATGTCAGTTGAACTCTGGGATGAGGTGATTCATTTCAGAGGATATCTTAGCTTGCTAAAATATATAGTTACAATGAGGTTGAGCTAAGAACAGGAGACATGACTACTGTGATCACCTTTCCTTGTGAATAAAAAATATTTTTGAAGATTGTTCTATTAGCGTATATGTGACTTGTAATAAAAAGATTTTATCTTACTAGAACTCTTCCATTTATCTCCAGAAAATGAAAAAATTTAAGTCTAAAATAAGTGACTAAGAATCTTCAGAGAAGCTTCTTAAAGTATGTTTGTAAAACTACATTGTGAGGAGGGTAAGGACAAACTTGCATCTTTTAAAGATCACTCAATTGAATATGGAGATTATTTTGGAAGATCCCTAGAATGAAAGCAAGGAATTAGTGGGCTGCTGCTGCAAGGCTCAGGAGAGAGAAAAGGAAGCTAAGACATAAAGGAGATGAGGTGGCAATTTATTCCAAGGACAAGTCAGAAGATGTGTGTTTGAAGATCAGGGGAGCAGTGGTGTTCTAGTTGACCTCTGGGTTTTTTAAGCACACAGCTGGCTAGATGGAGGGCTCCCCTCTGATCCAGGAATCTTGAGGTAGGGCAGGGGTCAGAGTTCAGATTGTAAATCAGTTTTGAGAATTTGCAATGGAGACATGGGATGAGTGGTGATGTGCCTGCTGTTCCCTGCTTGGAGTCCTCCTTCCCTAACTGCATCTCATGCTTCAGGTCTTACTGAAGGCCACCACCTTCAAGAAGCCTCTGAAGGGTTCCCCTATCAATCTCTCTCTCAAGATCCTATGATAACTTACATTAAATTACAATAAGTGATTAAAATGTATTATAATACCTTAAAAATACTGATAAGAAATGAAGTGGGCATTTTCCTCTTTAATCTTTATGTTACTTCCTGCCCTGTCCATTGCTCCTCAAATGTAATATGCTTCAGTCACATTCATCATCTCTCATGAATTGTCATTCATCAGGCTACCCAAAGCAGAAACTAGGAATTACCTTGAGTTTTCCCTCTCCTTTGGCTTCCATATCCAAGCAATAACCAAGTTCTAGGGATTTTTTTTTCTTTCTACATATCTCTCTCAGTCTGTCCACTTTTCTCCATTCCCTCAGCTATAGCCCAAGTTCAGGTGCTAATCATCTATTTCCTTGATTACTGCTCTTCCCCCACTCCAAATGGTCTTTTTTAGCTTTGGGCTTACATCTTTCTAATTCATTATTTATATGGCAACCAGATATGTCACTGCTCTGCCTAAAGTTCATCAATGGTTCCTTACTACCATCAAGATAAAATTAAGCTTCTTAAAAAAATTTAAGAAAAATTTACAAAACTCTTCATGATCTTGTCTTCTCTCCAAAGTCATGTCTCAGAATACTTTATACATACCAACAACTTATTCCTCTTTCTTTTACATCAACAATCTACTACCACTGTCCTCTGACTCAATACAACCTGCCATATGGTCTCCTTGCTATTCTATGAGCATGCCATGTGACTTTCACTTCCAGGAATTTGCATTTGGCATTCTTTCTACATTGAACATTCTTCCACTCTTTGTAGGGCTGGCTCCCTATATGGCTTTCAGAATTTTATTCAAATGTCTCCTCAATAAGGATTTTTTAACCTATTATTGAAAATTGCAACCCATTCCTCCCAGGTCCAGCAGACCTCATCCTCTTCCTCTCTTGTTTTGGTTCATTGCACTTATCACCATCTATCATGTTTTATATCTTATTTATTTGTTTTCTGTTTATCTCACTCAGAAGAATCTAGCCCTTATGGGCTGGGGATGTAGCTCAGTGGTAGAGTGCCTGTCTAGCATGCACAAGGCTGTGGATTCAATCCTTAGCACCAGGATAAAAAGTGACATAGGACTAAGGGTATAGCTCGGTTATAGAACACATGCTTAGCAGGCTCACGGCTTTGGGTTGCATTCTCAGCATCAAAAAAAAAAAAAAAAAAAAAAGGAAAGCAGGGATTTAGATCTGTTTTTTCTTTAGTATATATTCAACATTATCAACATGACTGGAAAATACACCCATTCCATAAATATGTGCCTTCCATAAATACAAAGAATGCAATGCACCTTTTCTGCAGCCACAATATTACCACTGCAAATCTATTTCTCTGTCTTCTTCACTAGACAGGAAATGTACTTCAGTCAGTTTCTGGTGCCTCACTAGACAGAAAATGTACTTCAGTCAGCTTCTGTGTCCCTGGCACAGAGAAGACTCCATAAACCCATCTCACACTTCTCCAGAGAGGCACTTACTGGTTCATGCTATTCCTTTGCCCCAAATATTCTCCCTTCCATTTTTTCACCTTCAAGATCTTGTTAAAGCACTACCTTTTCAAAGAAAATTTATGATTCCTTCATACTAGGAATTATTTTAATTGAAAAGGAGAAACGGGAGAAAGAAGCAATTATAGGTTTTCCGAAAGCAAAGTATATATAACCCCTATTTTACTGTGCATTTATCTCTTTCATAGAGTTGTCAGCACTCTGACTTGAGTTGTGATTGGTTTTTTTGTTTGTTTTTACAGTACCAGAGGTTGAACTCAGGGCCTCTCACTTGCTAGGCAGATGTTCTATCTACCTGAGCCACAGCCCCAGGGAATTGTGATTGTCCATATTTGTCTTATTCCTTCTGTAGAAGCATATATTTTTCAAACAATTAGACATCATGTAATTCAACCTCCACATTCCAAGATGAGCCTGGAGACCAGGGATTGCACAACTAGTGTCAAATGAGAACTTTGATACATCCTCCAGTGCACTTTAAGGAGTCAGACTGCATGATATGTATTGTGGCCACTCCACTAAATGTATGATCTTGGAAACTTTACTTAATCTCCCCATATCTCAGTTCTTTCATCTGTAAAAGAGAAAATCAACTCCTTAGGATATCACAAGAGTTAATTAAATGATATATGAAAAGAGCTTAGAATAATGTTGGCTTCTAGTAAGTGCTCAGTAAATACCAGCCCTTGTGATATTTATTACTACTGATTCTTCTGTAAGCTCCTGAGAGCAGGTATGTGACTTAGTCACTTTTTTATTTCCTGATGAGTTAAGCACAGTGCTTTGCATATAGCAAAAGGTGATATCAAATATTCTAACAACTGGTACAGCATAGAGTCGTGACCAATCAGAATGATGCTACCTTGGTGCTAGATTGGGTTCTGAAGACCTTATGCTATGCTATTCATTTTCCTTATGTTTATTGGAGCATAGGAAGATCTTAGGTTCTGGAGGAGGATCTGGGACTTCCAGAGCATAGGAGATGGAAGATGGCATCCAGAGAGTGCTGTTTTTCAACTGTTATAGAAATATTTCAAGATTTTAACAACCAGTATGCTTGTTTTACTGTGAGGCAGCATACAACACTGTAAACAGTAGATACTCAAATGCTCATTGAATAAATAAAAAACAAATGCATGAGTTAAAATTTAAGCCAGGAGCCAGTGGCTCATGCCTGTAATCCTCACAACTCAGGAAGGCAGAGATCAGGAGGATCACTATTGGAAGCCAGCCCAGGCAAATAGTTTGCGAGACCCTCTCTTGAAAAACCCTTTAAAAAATAGGGCTGGTGGAGTGACTCAAGGTGAAGGCCCTGAGTTCAAGTCCCAGTACCACACACACACAAAAATTTAATGTCAGTGACACGTCTGTGTTATTAAAATAATGTCAAATACAGAAATATTATATTGCTCCCTAATGACTCACTAAATCACATGTAAATTTAAAACATGTACCACCGATTTTTAAAACAACATTCTTAAACCCATTCTTCTTTTCCTTTCCATGTTACCTGTATTGCTAAATAATGTGTCTGGAAGAAATTTATATTGCAGATATAGTAGACTACTAAACATCTATTCATATGTAAGGGAAATCTTGATATAGGTTTGAAAAGTCAGTGATGTTAATGGAAGAATATAAAAAATGAGCCCAAAAACAAATGAAATAGTCTTACTACTTATCAATTATATGGGTCTTGAAAGCACTTTTGAGTCCTGTTATGACTTTAATATACATGTTTTAATAAACTGCATTTAAACTCTGGAATGAACTTTTCATCTGTACTTGGCCAATGTTGTTACTGATTTTTTTGGTGGGCTGGTCCAATTGCAAGTGAGTCATTTTCTATTAATGGACCATAGTATAACAAGAAGTAATAAAGTATCTCACTGTACTTCCAAAGATGAGTAACTGCTAAATAAAAATTTAGTTCTTAAAAGTAGGGATACATCCAAAACTGTAATGTTTTTCAGAGTAAGAGGAAATTATTACTACTAAAATTCCATAATCAGTACTACCTCAAAGTTAACTCTTCTTTTTGCTTTTTCAAAGTTCTGAATTTAGTCAATAATATATCATTTCTGACAACTAAAGCTATGGTGAAGTTTATGATGCTGTCTTTATTGATTGTCAAAGAGCTATTAGAAATTCTCTGTAAACCTTCACCTATCAATAGCACATAATGCCAGGCATTCCCTTTTTAAAATGGCAATGCTGTGAATGTTAGTTATTCTATTTCCTGAATGAACATTTCTATGAAACTTTGTCTTTGTATAATATTATGATGTTTTGACCACTGTAATGACAACAGCTTCTGATAGGCTTAAAACATAATTCTAGTTCTTAAAAGTAAAGTAAAAGGCTTTTAAAATTGCACGTGTTGTTACTGTGGCATCACACAGTTTATTTAAACATTATCTAGGCTCACAGGGCTGAAGAAAAGAGTTATTTAAACTTGCTTTCTGTGGGTGCTTCAGAGTACAAGTTTTTTTAAATTAAAACTGTCAAGGATTGTATATCATACTTTGTAATTTTCCTCATTTTTTTAACTGTTAAAGTAAAAACTGCTCCAGCCAGGCACTGGTGCCTCACACCTGTAATCCTAGCTACTCAGGAGGCAGAGATCAGGAGGATCATGGTTCAAAGCCAGCCTGGGCAAACAGATCCATAAGATCCAGTCTCGAAAGAACTCATCACAAAAAAGGGCTGGTATAGGCCCTGAATTCCCTCCTTAAAGTATCTGAGAATACACTCTTTAAATGGCTTCAGCCTAATAATGGATATGATTTCAGGAGCACATGAAAGCCTGGTCTTAAATAATACCCTGGAACCATCAGGCTCTCTAGAGCTCTCTCCAGCTCATTCTACTCAGACCCTCTATACCGAATGCTCTATTCTCTGCCCATTAGCACTGTTTCTTGTACCCAGTTGTTAAATGTCTACAACTTTGAGACTACTGCCCTTCTTACCACTTGAGGGGGATTGCAAACCTTGGTTCTGTCCTATTCTTATATGTCAAAATTCTCAAAAAAGGAGGTCAATAGATAAGACTCAAGGGACCCCTAACTCACTGAAATAATGTGCAATATTCTGCATGTAAATAAAAGTATTTTTCAGGGGAAGGGTTCCTTAGCTTTAGTCAGTTCTTCAGAATCTCCAACCAAAAAGGTTAAGAACTATCATGCTTCTTTACCACCCTCACATATTTTTACTTTGAGATATTTATTTTTAGCAAACATATTGCAAATGTAGCTTGTCAGTTTAGTTGAAGGAGTTATATTATTTGGATTGTACTGACAGTTTTTGTTCATTGGAACTGTAGATTTTGGTAATTTAGGTAATTTTGTAGTGTGAATTTTAAAAAATGGAAGAAACTTAGATGCTGGGAGTTAGAATTTTACTTCAGATGATAAAATTACCACCTTCCAAATAAGAGAGGTCCCAAACTACCTTAGAAATCCTTTGGTCCTTATTTTCACTTCATTCTGCTTCTGCAGACTTTATCACCTAAAATTCTGATGCTTAATCAAATATCATCTTTGATATTTAATATTTTTTTTCCTTTGATACTGGGGATTGAACCCAGGGCCTATGCTTACTAGGTAAGTGCGCTACCATTTGAGCCACACCCCCAACCCTTTTGTTGTTACTTTGTTTTTTGAGATAGGGTCTCACTACCTTTGCCTGGGCTGACCTCAAACTTGAGATTCTCCTGTCCCCTGGCTCCTGAGTGGCTGGGATTACAGACAAGCACCACCATGGCTAGCTTAATTTACTGTGTATGTCTTATTTCTGTATGTCTTTCTCTTCGACTACACTATAAGCTTACTTTAAATTTTTATTTTCTGTCTTCCTCAGAGATTTGCATAATTCTTTACCCAGTACATGCTCAATAAATCTACACTGAATGCATAAATACACTTCTCTAGGCAGAAATGCATCCTTATCCTTAATCTAATCTAAGTACATCAAATAAGCTTGTTTCCTAGTAGAGGAGAGGTCATTATTTTCTATGACATTTTTGTTTTCTTGACAATCTCTTAGACTAGGATGCCTTTGGAAGTCAACTAGCTATATTGCAACTTTATATAGCAACTTTCTCATGACAGTCTTCCATAAGTAAACTGTTGACAGTGGTTTTCAACCTTTTTTCCACTTTAGCACATCTGAAGGACGCTTTGAGATTCCATCACTAACCCAGTTCATCAAGGGGTGTGAAAATGGGAGATGGAGAAGAGGAAGGGGACATTAAAAGCCCTATGAATAATTCTGTTCCATCCTCCTGGAAATGAGTCATCCCCCACCCCCCCTAGCAATCAGAGAAACACTACATTAGAACAGTTATGAAGAAAAGAGTTATTCCATTACAACAAATTTTGTAATTTCAGAAAACAAATTCTATAGAACTACAAGGGTTAACAATGGTTTTAGTGACTAAGAAATTATGATCATGTTAAGGGTTTCTTTTGAAGACTCACCCACATGGCTAAAAATGGCCTTTGTACTCTTCAGTGAAACTCTGTGCCACTCAAAAGTAAGAAAAGAATCTTTTTTCATTGATCATCTGTTTTTGAGGTCTAGGAACAAATGGGAAATCACTCTATTTGTATGTAATTTTCTCTTCTAAAATACCTGCAGGCCTGACCTGAGGAGAGACATGGCGGGCGTCCCCAAAATATCAGGTCCTCAGGAGAGAGAGAGAGAGAGAGAGAGAAAGAGAGATGTGGAGCACCCAGAGGGAACGTCTTCACCATGGGGGTCCACAGTCCCTAGTGGGGAACCCGGTTCCCAGGGACGGGAGCAAGCCGAGACCTAGCACTAGGATTTTGAGGAAATGAGAGAGAGATCACAGCTCTGCCTGCGATGACTCACTGACAGAGGACCTTGAGGGAAGATTAGCTGTTGATGGATGGTGGTTAGAGGCAGGAGGAATTTTCCTGTGAGCTAGTGAGGGAGCAGCACTTTCTAGGATTGGGGGTTCCAGTGTGGCTTTTATAGAAGGAGGAGGTTAAGGAAGTTAATATATGTGCAGTAGTCTCTGGTAAGGGTGGGGCTTTCTTAGAGCATGGGAATTTCTGTTAAGGTGGGACTGTCCTTGGGAGTTTCTCAAGTGAGGTCTGAGGATAAAATGGCCGCTGATTTACAAATGGCAGCATTATTATTCTATCAACAAGTTTTTCTCTTTGTTGCTCAATATACACACATATACACAAGCAAGAATATACACACTCTTTTTAGGTTGTTGGATGAAGTTAATTAGTATTCCCACCACTTTTGGTATCAAAATTTATTTTAAAAAAAAAACATCCATTGGGATGTCTTCTGGCCAATCTTGGGCCCCTATGCCTCATGCCTGATCTTAAGCCCCAAAAGTTCATTTTTCTCTGTAATCAGGCCTGGCCCCAATATCCATTAGACAATGCCTCCAAATGGCCACTTAATGGCATTTTTGATCCCAATATTTAAAGGGATTTATACAATTTCTGTGAGTGCACTGGTAAATGGAAGGAACTTCCCTACGTCCAATCCTTTTCTTATCTCTGCACCAAACCCTCCCTCTGTACCTCCTGTTCCCCTGCGCAGGTTCTAAGAGCCTCTAAACCAGTCTCAAAACCAGTCAAATCTTCTTCTGAATCCCCTCCTGACTCTAAAACTTTCCCTTCTTTCAACCCTGCTAACAAGCCTCCACCTTATCAGAGATGAGCTTCCATTGTTCAACTCTTGGCCCCCACCCCTCCTTCCGCCCTTTCCTCCGCCCCTCCTTCTGCCCCTCCTTCCACCCTTCCCTCTACCCCTCCTTCCACCCATCCTTCTGCCCACCCAGAATCACAGGATCCCATGAGCACCCCACACGCTCACTCTCACGGACCCTCCAGTCAGCCAGTTTCCATCTACCCTCTCCAGGAAGTGGCCAGAGTGGAAGGCATTGTGAGGGTCCATGTCCCCTTCTCCCTCACTGACCTCTCTCAGATACAAAAGCACCTTGGCTCTTTCACCACTAACCCAGATTCTTATGTTAAAGAGTTCCAATACTCGGCTCAATCCTATGACCTTACTTGGAATGACATCTATCTCATTCTTTCCTCCACCCTCCTTCCAGAGGAGAGACACAGGGTCTGGCACGCGGCTAGGGTGCATGCAGATGAGATCCATTGCACCACCCCCGCCCATCCTGTAGGGGCTACAGCGATCCCTACTGAGAAGCCTTATTAAAATTACCAAACCAGTGGTAAAATGCTTAGGGATTAGATGGTTACTTGTTTAGTGACAGGACTAAAAAAATGCAGCCCAAAAGGTTGTTAATTTTGATAAACTCAAAAAAATTCAACAACAACAAAAAAGAAAATCCAGCTAGTTTCTTGTCCCAGCTCACAGAGGCGCTACAGCACCATACAAAAGTTGACCCTGAAACTCAGAACGGGACAATTATTCTTATGATCCACTTTATCTCCCAGTCAGCCCCAGATATAAAAAGAAAACTTAAAAGGCTGGAAAATGGCCCTCAGGCTCCAAAGGCTAAAATTTTAAACATGGCCTTCAAGGTCTATAATTACCAAGAAGAACAACAAAGGACTGATAAGAAGAGGAGAGATAAGGCTAAATTCCAGATGTTGGCACAAGCCCTTCAACAAAGGCCATCCGACCTCTAACTCCTGAGGCCAGAAAAAACCCCAAACACTTCCCAGCCCATGTTTTTGGTGTGGCCTTGAGGGACACTGGGCCCATGCATGTCCTAAACCACGCCATCTGCTGGGGCCATGTCCTAAGGGCAAACAGGAGGGCACTGGGAGAGAGATTGCCCCTCCACCCCTCAAGGCAGAGGGTCCAAGCCCCACCACTGTCCCTCCTCTCTAACTGATCTTTTAGGACTGGCGACTGCAGCTGATGACTGACGGAGCCCAGGACTCCCAGGCCCGACAACCATAACTCCACGGGAGCCCAGGGTAACTTCCCTCATTGAAGGTAGGCCTATATCTCTCCTCATAGACACCAGTAGCACTTTTTCTGCCTTGCTGGAGTTCTGGGGACCTACCAAGCCTTTTTTAACCTCCATAGTTGGGGTGGAGAGAACTACCCAGCCCTTAATGACTTTTCCTTTAACTTGTATACTTGGGAGACATACTTTTTACTCACTCCTTCCTAGTCCTCCCTAATGCCCCATCACACTCTCGGGAAGGGACATTTTGTCAAAGTTCCAGGCCACTCTCACCTTACACTCACTCCCTCTTAAGCCACAACTCATTAATCCCTAGTCGCCATCCTCACAGCCCTTCCTTGATGTTATGGGTGCCCTGCTTCCACAAGCCCCTCCTGACCCCTTGCCCTTACCTGCTACACTGGTGGACCCCGTTGTGTGGGACCTCCAGAACCCTGCAGTCACTACACATCATGAGCCAATTGTTATTACTCTCAAGGATCCCTCTATTTCCCAAACCAACCTCAATATCATATTTCTCTAATCCACTTACAGGGATTAAAGCCTATCATTTCAGAGCTTCTCGATAAGGACCTGCTTCGCCCAACCACTCCTTGTATAACACTCCTATTCTGTCTGTAAAAAAGCCCAATGGGTCTTACCGGTTGGTACAGGACCTCCGCTTAGTCAACACGGCAGTGACTCCTATACACCCAGTGGTGCCCAACCTCTATACTCCTTGTCTCTCATCCCCGGTACCACCACCCATTTCACAGTCCTGGACCTAAAAGATGCTTTCTTCACTATCCCTGTCCACCCATGGTCCCAAAACCTCTTTGCCTTCACCTGGACTGATCCAGATTCTCATACTTCCCAACAATTGAGCTGGGCTGTTCTGCCTCAGGGGTTCCGGGATAGTCCCCACTTCTTTGGCCAAGCTCTGGCTAGGGACCTCCTCACCCTCCATCTCTCCCTATGTAAACTCCTTCAGTATGTAGATGACCTCCTGCTCTACAGCCTCTCTCTAGAGGATAGCCATCAACACACTGCCCTCCTGCTCAATTTTCTGGGAAAAAGGGATACCATGTGTCCCCTAACAAGGCTCAACTGTCTCTCACCCAGGTGACTTACCTGGGCCTATCTATCTCCCCTAACTCATAAGGCTATCACCCTAGATCATAAGGCCTTGTTAGCCTCTCTCCCTGCCCCCACCACCAAGGCTGAAATTCTCTCCTTTCTCGGCCTGGCTGGCTATCTCAGAGCCTGGGTGCCCAACTTTAGTCTAATGGCCAAGCCTCTATATGAGGCATTCAGGGGTACCATCCAGGAGCCCCTGGACCCCTCTCTGCCTGTGTCAGGTCATTTTAAAACACTCTTACAAGCCTTGTTACAGGCTCCAGCGCTTCGCCTGCTGGACCTCACTCGTCCCTTTTTCCTTTACATTTCTGAGAGGCAAAGGGTTTGCCCTAGGAGTTCTGGGACACAACATAGGGCCCTCCTTCACTCCAGTGGCATACCTCTCCAAACAGTTAGACCCCACAACCAGGGGATGGGCCCCATGCCTTAGGGCCCTGGCAGCTGCCTCTCTCTCGATCCAGGGAAACAAAAAGCTTACCTTTGGGTCCCCCCTTACTGTTTACTCTCCCCATAACCTCTCAATACTCCTCACATATAAGGGACTTTACTCTATGCCCCCCTCCCATAACCTATCCCTCCAGGTAGCCTTGGTTGAGGATCCCACCCTAACTTTCATCTCGTGTCCCCCACTTAACCCAGCCACTCTTCTTCCTCTCTCATCAACACCTGTTGTTCACTCCTGCCCTGAGATCCTTGAGGAGCTCCTCCCCTGCCCAGACCACATTCAGGAGGGCACCTTTTCTCAGGTGACTACATTTGGTTCATTGATGGCAGCTGCTTCATTCACAATGGACAGCGAAGAGCTGGATACGCTATCATGTCTGATTCTGCCATCATTGAGGCATGCCCTCTCCCTTTGGGTACTACTTCCCAAAGGACAAATTGACTGCCCTGGCCAGAGCTCTAACCCTGACAAAAGACAAAATTGTCAACATTTACACTGACTCTAAATATGCATTTCACACTTTATTGTCCCACTCTGCTATCTGGAAGGAAAGGGGATTCCTAACTACAAGAGGAACTCCCATTATCAATGCTGCCTTAATAGCCCAGGTCTTAGAGGCTTCATGCCTCCCTTCCCGGGTAGACATTACTCATTACAAAGCCCACCAAACTGATTCTTCCATAATTACCAGAGAAAACAACCAAACGGATACAGAGGCCAAGCGGGCAGCCCTTCAAACTGCACCCCAATTGGCCATGTATCCCCTTATCCCAGCTTCTTCCCCCCCTCCTCTTCTCTCCTATTTACATATGCTTTTTCATCCTAATCTTCATACTCTTCACACCTTTCTCTGCCAATCCCTTTCCCTATCTCCAGGAGACATACAATACCTTAAGCAGATTACCCAATCCTGCTCAATTTGCCAGCACACAAACCTCAACTCCAATATTAGACCCCCTCCCTTTCCTACCCACCAAGCCAGGGGATGCCTCCCTGACATGGATTGGCAGGTGGACTTCACACCTATGCCTCCAGTAAAGAGGATCAAGTACCTCCTGGTATTGGTAGACACCTTCACAGGATGGGTGAAAGCCTTCCCTACGACCAATAAAAAGGCCTCCACAGTAACAACAATTTTGGTCACAGACATCATCCCACGGTTTGGTCTCCTGGCCTCCATCCAGTCAGACAACGGGTCTGAGTTTGTTTCCTCTATTTCCCAAAAACTGGCATAAGCCTTAAATATTCACTGGAGATTTCACATTCCCTATCATCCCCACCTCCAGATGGAAGGCGAGGTGCCACCTCCAATGGATTGATGGGTCCCAGCCCCCTGTCCACACTTTCTTTCTTTTTTTTTTTTCTTTCATTGAACTTTATACATATAATTATGGCAATCTGAAGAAAAGTTTTAAAGACAAAATAAATAACAAAGCACAAAAATAAGTAAAAGCAAAGCTATTCATTTCACTTGTTTTTATTTCTATTTTATTGCTATTTAGTAGCTTGTACTTTAATCATCTGATTACAGTTCTATTACATCTTATATAATTTTTTGATAACAAGCATATTTTAATAAAACCAAAATGTCTGCAAAAAGTACAATTTAGGCAACAGCTAAGTGATAAACAGAGAGAATGCTTTGTTTTCTTGATTTTTTTTCTTGTTTAAAAATGATTACTAATTTAAACAGAATACATTTAAATTTTTAAAGACATTATTCAGTGTGGATGGATTAAAATTTGTATATAGCAAAAAAAAGTATCACACCTCATGGTCACACTGCCTCCCTTTTTTAATGTTTTAAACACAAATGTAAAACCAAATGGTCACATGAAATGACAGAATTCAAGTTCTGATTCTTCGTCTTAATACTCACTGTGCTGTCATTGTATATATACTGAACTTACTATTTAAATGAAAAAGTTATATCCATTACCCAAAGTGAGCTCAAATGTGTTCTGAACCATTAAGTTATTTTATTTTATTATTATTATTTTTTTGACATCAATGTTGAGGAGCCTTAGGGTAGCCATGATGACAAACAAAACAAAACAAAACAAAACATAATTTTCCATCTAGACAGTGGAGCTCATTTCTCTGTTTTACCTTTCTCTCCGGGTCCCTGGTCTAATGACAAAAGTTATCATTCAGGGCAAATCTGGCCAGCCCCTAGAGCGCTAGTTTACCCAGCCTCTGGCCTGCTCTTGGGGAGACCTCCTCTTTTGTCACCCTTTCCTCATAGTTTCTGAAACTCCACTGACTCTGCTGGGATGAGATTTACTATCTCAATTAAAAGCTCAAATTCTCCTCCCCTCAGGCAGCCATCTCTGCTACCCCCTCCTTCAGGAACAAATAGATCCCACAGTGTGGACTGATGAGGTGAATGTAGGGCAAGCTAGGATGGCCCTCCTTATTCAAATAAAACTCAAAAATCCCTCACAGTTTCCAAACCCAAAACAATATCCCCTCAAGCCTGAGGGACCATGAGGCCTTATGCCTATCATAAATTCCTTAAAACAACAAGGGTTACTAATTAGTTGCTCCAGCCCCCATAATAAATTCAAAATTCATATAAAGGTTAATTTTAAAATACAAGTTACAAAGTAAACAACTAAAAAAGGATATAGATAGGTAGTAAATGTATTTTTTAAGAAGTTAAAGAAAAAATAAATGTTTTTAGATGAGAAAGGATTTTGTAAAGAAGGGTTTGTCCTAAAGATTGTTTCAAATAGGAAGGATAAGGACAAACCATAAAAGGGTTTAGTATGTTATATAAAGGTCTGAGTAAGTTGTAAAAGTGTATAATAAAAAGCTTTGGTGTGCAATAAAGTTAAAGTTGAGTATAATCTAAGAGTTGCCTAAAAGATTTTTAGGGTCATGTCAAACTAAAATCAAATTTTCTATGTCTATAAAATAACAAGGTTATCTTAATATTGTTCTACTCTAAGCAACATCTACAAAAAACTGTTACAGAAAAAGATTTTATCAAAGAAATTATTTGTGTTTTCTGCTGAGCTTGTCAAGCTTTAAGTACTACTAAATCAGAGTTCATTTACATATTTGCTTATGTGTCTTAAATGACCAACTTGTAACAGTGTGATGTCTATACTTTATCTAAATATGGTACAAACATTTACAAAGTTAAAAATGTAAAGTTATATTAAAAATAAGCTAGAACTCTCTTTTATCCAAGAGTGTTACATTTAAATCTTGACATCCCCTGCCTCCCACACGTCACCTACCTAGGTGGGGCCTTAAAGGGACAGACTTACTCCCTGAGTCATGAGTGCATCAACCAAATCTTCCATTTCCCTCCCCCTCATAGTACAAAACAGATTACAGATTTCTTGGGAGTTACAGGATTTTACAGAATGTAGATCCCTAGGTATGCAGTCCCTTAGCAGACACCTTTTTATACTCCTCCTAATATTCCTATTTGGGTCTTAAATAATGTATGGCCACCCATTTCTCTTAGAAAACTTGCCTCCAACAGACCCTGCTCCTCTGGCTGACTACCTACCTTATCTTAACCTTCTCCGGGAACTTCTCAGAAAGCATGCAGACCAGATCCTGCCCCACCCTATAACAATTTCTATTAAACCAGGGGATCTTGTTTTTCTAAAGGATCTTCTACCCTCTTCATTGGGATGTCGGTGGACCAGCCCTCATCTGGTCATTGTCACGACACCCACTGCTGTCAAGTTCAATGGGATCCCCCAGTGGCAGCACCTCTCAAGAAACAGTTAGAAAAACAGAGAAGAGAGTTGGAAGACTCTTGGAATCCCCTAGGGAATAACATTTCACAGTGGTTCTCCTAGCTAATGCCCATCCTAATGCCTATATTTCTTGCTCTCATATTCTTAAGCTTACTCCCTTGTATCATAAAAAACAGTACAAAGATTTCTTTTAGACCACATGTCTACTATTACTAATCAAAAGTTTAACCAGTTGTACCTCCAGGGATATCAGTCTCTCTAAAACCGTCCGAAAACTACTGTGAAGGCCCCATCCAGGACACACAGGAGCCTGAGGATCCTGCCCCATACAACACCCCCTGCCAGCAGGAAGCAGCTAAGACACTGACACTTCACCCCAATTCCTGATCCTCAGCCCCTACGCTCATCATTATTAAAGAAAAAAATGGTGGAATGATAGAACAATAACATCACCATTTGTAAATCGGTGGCCATTTTATCCTCAGACCTCACTTGAGAAACTCCCAAGGACAGCCCCACCCTTAACAGAAATTCCTGCACTCTAAGATAGCCCCACCCCTACCATAGACTACCTTGCATGCGCTAACTTCCTTAACCTCCCCCTTCTATAAAAGCCACGCCTGGCCCAGAATCTATGCTGCGCCATCTTTCCTCGGCCAGCCTGGCAGTCCGAGCCTGCCATTAAACCCTGCTCTTGGACATGAGATTTTCTCATGAGCTTTCTTTGTGAGTAGCATTTTTCCTAACACTTGTCAATGTTGAAGTACCTAAATACAAAAGTGCAAAGCATTTAGGGGGAAAAAGGTTTCTGTCAAAAGCTTGATCTTAAACTAGTGGTGGTATGTAATGGAGTGTTGAAGGTGGGGACAGAGTATGGTGAACAGAATTTTAAATTGTGGATCTGAAAAGAGGATAATACTTTTTCCATTTCAATTCAATGATAAATACAAATTTCAGAATATGGAAATGAGTATCAGACTTCCTAACAAAATTCTTCAAACAACATGGGCTTTTCATGAAGTACAACATAGGTTGAAAAGAGAACATGGAAACTTTTCAGCACTATTCATGAATTGCAAACTAAAATATTTAAAGCCACTATTGGAAGTCCATAGAGCGTTGAATTGTTTTGAAGAAGAAATTATAAATTTCCTCATAGCTTCTTAAAGAAAACAGTGAGAAAAATATACAAGTTGCTTTTATTGACCTTGTTGAGGTATCATCTCCACTGTTAACATAAACTCCTCCTCGGGAATACTGTCAGCCCTACCCATGCTTGATTATTGCACTATTTTAGAACCCACATTGGAAAATAATACCTAAAAATATGTGTGAATCTAAGCCTGAGATTCCCATTTCTGAGATTTTTAATGAGTATGTTTGAGATTTTTTTTTTTTTAAATCTATGGTTTCTTTTAAAAAAATTTACATAGATCTTCAAATTTTAAGAAATGATTCTGGCAAATTACTTTTCATTTCCACAGAGGATAATGGCCCTACTGAACAAAGTAATAAGAGGGGGTGGATTAAATGGGCTCTAAAAGAATATGATATTGATGTATCTGCATTTTCCAGATCATTCATTGAAAGGATTAGCTATAACCAGTATAGTAGCTATATAATGTAGAGAGAGATTGGTTCCTAAGAACTTACAGATGGTCAGAACAAAATATCTTACAATAGTGTTATTAGAGCTCAGGACAGATATAATCTAGTTTTGAAAGCTGCCAGGTATTATGAAGTGTTATTTTCCATTGGTAAATAAGCTATAAGTTATTGTCACAATGTTTGAGAAATGGAATATATCAGAATTTCCAACAAAGTAATAAAACTTCTCATACGTACGCAATTCTCACTAGGTAGAGTGTTTTTTTCCTATTCCATCCTAAAGGTCAAAGTTAACTGTTTAGTAAACAATGACTAAGAATGTACATGTGTCAAGATCCACAGAAAATACAGAATTTTACTCTCTACATTGCTAACAGATTTATAATTAATAAAAATTTAAAAGACATACTAAAAGGGTGAGGCCTACACAGAATAAAATGCATACATTTTTCTTAGGTAATTACGGCTTTTTACCAACACATACAATTCTCAATCTAATCATGCATTTCCAGTTAGCAACTTACAGATATGTGGTTTTGAATACCTGTGATAGGGTGTAGCTCTTTTGAGCCTCATATTTTAAAAACTTGACTTTCTTCCTTCTTTTCATTTCCTTATATCTTCTCATTACCAACTCACCACTCAGAGTCTTTGACAAGATCCAAAGGAGTTCTGATTTTAGGGTCCCAAACTTACTGCCAATTAGTCTTCTAAGCTGGGACTTCATCATGGTATATAATTTTCTCCTTATATCACTGTATTTCTATTTTGTATTCACATTCTAAATAGGTTTCACAAATTAAAAGTGCTCTATGATTAAGTCGTACTTGTCAGGCTTTTCATTAGTGGCTCATTGAAGAGGACAATGCTAATTCTAGCAGGAAGTAATAGAATGTAAAAAAGTATACATAATGTTGAATAAAGCCTTTCAACCAGATCTACAAGGAAACTGGAGGAACTTCATTTTTTCTACTCATATTCCTCCATAGTTCATTTTTTCCTAGTGTGGTTTTTCTGTGATTCAAAACTAAGTTTTCATTAAAATTTAAAAGAAGATAGGCAAGGGTTCTTAGAATTCATGGACAGAATCTATAGTTCCATAAACTTCAAAGAAAAAAAATCCTTATTTCTGCTAATCTAACCAAAATTTAGCATTTCCTTCTATTACAAGGATAGGCTACAAACAATATTCTCATTCAACATTATAGCTTCTGCAGCTGCTTCAATATGCTCTGTAGTAGCTCATTCTTAATGAAAAATTATAATAGTTACCACAACTACAACTAGATCTTATTAGTTTATTGCATTAGTAAGGAAGCACATATTACTATATCACAACTAAATTTTGAATATATTTTTATAACTGCATTTTAATATAACTTTTTGTATCTTTATATTTTAAATGTAATCCTTTTTTGTAGGACTAGGGTTTGAACTCAGGACTTCACACTTGCAAAGCAGGTGTTTTACCACTTGAGCCATGTCACCAGTCCTATTATTTAATATATTTAAAACTCTATTTTAAGAAAGGATCCATAAACAGCAGCATTAAAGGGACTCATGGCACAGCAAGAGTTAAAAACCTCTGAGCTGGAGGAATTATAATATATATACTTACCCATCACCCCCCAGATAATACTACATTACCATTATTACTATTATTATTATTATTATTATTAATTATTGGCAGTACTGGGGTTTGAACTCAGGGTTTTGTGCTTGCTGGGCAGGTGCTCTACCAGTTAAGCCACTCTACCCATGACATTTTCATTTTTTTACTAGCATGTAAAGTAGGATTAACAAAGAGCCCAGAAAATAACATCATTCCTCTTTAAGGTGGTAATGCTGTTGGCTTGTGATATTATCGATTATAGAATCACCACAGATAATTATGGATATTAGATTTTTAAAAATGATTCTATATTTAGTAAACCAAAATAGAGGTATGTAAATGGTTAAGGGAAATCCATTATTCACAAATTAGTATGACTAATCAGAACTGATTACACAGTTAGCAAGTCGATGTGAAAGTTGAACTTTTGTGAAAGCAATCAAATCCACTGTGGCTAAATCAACTAGTCTATCCACATGTACTAGGGAGCTTACCACTACTGATACCCCCAAAGACTACTGTATAATAAACTGTCTCTAAAGTGACTTTTATCAGGGGATATTTCACAATTATTTAAAAGGATTTTAATCATTCCACATTTTAACAGGCAAGATGTGATTAAAAGCATAGAATAACACACTTTCTTATTAAAAACATAATTTTTTTCTAAAAAACTTCATTTCATGGCAGGTTAAACCAATATTCAATTGTCTATTGGTTATGAAAATAGAATGAGACCTATATGCAGAATTCTAATTACCATGTGAACATGAGAATTTTTAGAATTCATGGCCTCCTGCCAGAGTTCACTGCATGGGATTTCCTGGAGATAGGAGCTCCACTGTTTGGCAACACAGATGTATGGTGACACAGGCACAGTTTGAAGCTGAAACTCAGGGGCTGATCATGACTTCATTGGCTCTTGAGAAATGTTACTTCTCTGGCTACTCAATGATAGGACTGAACTTTAAAAGATCCCATTTCATCAAATCAGTAGTGCTGATCTGATAAATCATAGAATCAGAAGAGGTGCTTATTACAACAGATTTCTAGATTCGCTCACAGATTGAAATGCAGTAGGTCTTGTGATAGGCTAAGGATTTTGTCTTTGTAAAAATTTCACAAGAGAGATTTCCGCTTTTAATCAATGTAGTGCATCAGGGACCAAATCTATTCTCTTGCCTGAAAGAACTGTATTCAGACGTAACAAAAAACTCTGGTATTAAGACAGTGGGCATCCGGCATGAAGGACAGGGACCCTGAGAAACAGAACACACCAATTGGAGGTGAGCATACCAAGTGCCTCAAGTTTACAAAGGTTTCAGGTTGTGGCACTGGGACAGGAAATCCTACAGGGCACCTGAGAGAAGAAGACTGAGCTAAAAGCCCAGAAAAACAGAGTTTAGAGTTTGCAGGGTTGAATTTAGAAATAAGAGAGCTGTGTAGATAGAGAACTCAAGAGATATGAAAAGTGCTCCCTTTGAGCACTCATCAGAGTACTGACCAGCCTATGTATGAGAAAACTACCATAAAGATGCATCTGAGATTAGAGAAAACTCAATGCAGAGCATACACAGAACCAGGAATTACGCATTTCTACTAGTCAGATAAGGAAATCGGCACAATTCATTGAGTATTGGGTTGAATACACAGAAGAACTTGATACAAACACTTTTGTGGTCCCACAAAAGAAATTTTTTTGTTGGTGGTACTGAAGTCTGAACTCAGGGCCTTGGGCTTGCTAGGCAGATGCTGTACCACTTCAGCCAAGCCACCACCTCTTTTTGCTTTAGTTATTTTTCAGATAGGCTCTTGGGTTTTTACCCAATGTCTTCACACTGATCCTTCTACCTATGACTCCTGCATGCTGGGATTACAGGTATGAACTACCATGCCCAGTCCCCTAAACAAATCTTAAAAGCAATATCTGAAAGGATCAGGCTACTTCCAAGTGACACATCTGCTACTAAAAACAAAACTCAGAATATTTACTATAAATAATTATAATTATGGTCAAATTTCAATGTTATAATTGATATAAAAAGTATATAGAAACCAACAAGGACATTGTACTAGTATATTTTCTCTTACTGTATACCAAAATACTTGAGGCTGGCTCCTTATAAAGAAAAGAGGTTATTTAGCTCACAGTTCTGGAAGGTTCAAAGGGATGGTGCCAGCATCAAGTCAGCTCTGGTAAGGACTTCATGGTAGATGGCATCATAATGGCAGGACCACATGTGAGAGTGAGAAGTCACAACAGGAGATAAGAAGCCAGACAGCAACAAGGAGACTTAAGTTAACTAGAATCTCATGAGAACTATGGTGATCATTTCTGAGGGCAAACTCCTAAAACCTAAGGTCCTCTCTCCCTCCAGGCCTTACCTCTTAAAGATGCTACTACTGCTTAATATAGCCATGCCGAGGACCAAGCTTCCAACAAATGAACTTTTTTGGGAACACACTTAAACCACATCCAAACCATTGCAGGCATAGAGGCTTGAGCAACACTACCATCCAACTTAAACTAACTGGTGTTTATAGAACATACCACTCAACCAGGCTGAATAAACAGTCTTTTGAAATGCCAATAGAAGCTTTACAACATATTCTACGCCATAAAACATATTTAGTTAAAGTGAAAAATATTTAAGGAATATAAAATACATTTTCTGTGGATGTAGCTCAGTGGTGGAACACTTGCCTAGCATGTGCAAAGTCCTGGGTTCAATCCCTAGCATTGACAAAAGAAAAAAAAAGGAAATCAATAACAGAAAAATATCTGTAACCACAGTCAATTTCAGAATATCATTACCTTAAAATTAAGCACTGTACCCTTCTTATCTACCTATTCAAAAGCTGATTCTTTAAGAAGACAAATATGATTGCTAAAATGTAGTCAGGCCGATCAGGGAAAAACAGAAGATAAAAATCACCAATAGTGAGAATAAGCAAGGAGGCATCACATAGATTCTATAGATAGTAAAAGGATAGTAATGGAAAATTGTAAATAACTTTATTTTAGATCAAACATATTTATTAAATAGACAAATTCTTTGGAAGACAAACTATCAAAGCTTACTCAAGGAGAAATAGACAAACTGAATCTCCTAGCATCTATTAAAGAAAATTAATTTGTAGCTAAAAATTTTAGCATAAAGAAAACTCTAGGCCAGCAGATAGGATCAGGAGAATAACGGTTCAAGGCCAGCCTAGGCAAATAGTTTTACAAGACCACCATTTCCAAAATAACCAGATCAAAATGAGCACAGCTGAAGCAGTTGAGCAGTTGTGCACCTACCTTTTAAGAGTGAAGCACTGAGTTAAAACCCCAGTCCCACCAAAAAAAAAAGAAAAAAAAGAAAGAAAGGAAGGGAGGGAGGAAATGAGGAAAGGAAAGAAAAGGAAAAGAAAGAAAAAAAATCTAGGTCCAGCTGGCTTCACTGGTGAATTCTACCAAACAGCAAAGGAGAAATAACACAGATTCTTCTTTGTCAGAAAGCTGAAAAGGAAAACTCCTCCCCAACATATTTTAAGAGGATAGCATTACCCTGATACAAACACCAAAGATGTAAGAAGACTACAGACCAATTATCTCTCATGGACATGGGTATTCTGTTACTACTTCTATTAAACACTGTACTAACCATACTGCAGTATGGGAATAGAAAGAAATAAAAGGCATCTAGATGGAAAATGAATAAGTAAGGCTGTCATTTATTATTATTATTGTTGTTGTTGTTGTTATTATTGTAGTACTAGTGTTTGAACTCAGGGCCTACACCTTCAGTCACTCCACTTAGCTCTTTTTTTGTGATGGGTTTTTTCGAGATAGGGTCTTCTGAATTATGTACCCAAGCTGGCTTCAAACCACAATCCTTTCTGGCTCCTGAGTAGCAGATTACAGGCAAGAGCCACAGCAAGCACCAGGCTAAAGCTGTCATTACTAACAAACAAAATGATTCTCCAGAAAATGTTATGGAATCTATTAAAAAAAAGTACTAGAAAACAAGTTCAGTAAGGTTGCAGAATACAATGTCAATATACAAAAATTGGTTGTATTTCTGTATACTAGCAACAAACTATTGGAAAATAAAAATTTTAAAATTCACAGCAACAAAATATATTTTTAGTGATTAATGACAAAAGATGTATAAGACCTGCCTGTTTTTTAAAAGCTGCAAAATACTGTTAAGAGAAATGTAAAATTAATAATGAGAAAATATGCCATATTCCTGTGTAGAAGATTCAATATTATTAAGATCTTTCTGAATTGATCTATTGATTCAATGAAATCTTCTTAATCACAATCTTGGCAGCCAAAGAGAAATTGACAAGCTGGTTCGTGGCAACGCAAATTTATATGGAAATACAAAAAAGACCTCAAATAGCCAAAATATCTTTGCAAAAGAAAATCAATGTTGAAAAAGAAAATCAACTTTGAATTAATACTACCTGATTCTGTATTACTGTAATGCTACCATAAGAAGAAAGTGTGATTTCACTGTAAAGATAAACAAGTAAATCAGCAGAACTGAATCCAGAATCATCCAGAAATAAACACACACATATGTGGACAACTGATTTTCAACACAGATTCAATGAGAATTCAGTGCAGAAAGGATGGTCTTTTCAATATATAATGCAGAAACAATTAGAAATTCATACAGAAAATAAGAACTTTCATTCATCCTTAGCACCTTCTATAAAAATAGAGGTGCTCAAAATATTATATATATCTAACTCTAATATATAAAACTTTGAGAAAACGTTCATAAACTTTAAAAACTTTTGCTCTATAAAAGATTCAGTTCAAGTGATATATTGCTTGCCTAGAAGGTGCAAGGTCCTGGATTCAGTCTCCAGTACTGACAATTTATACATATATATATATATATATATGTTGTATATAAATAAGAGAATGAAAGGGCAAGCTACAGATTTGAGAAGGTATTTGCAGGCCTTGTATTCAGACTATATAAAGAACTAATAACAGTAATAAGTAAACAAATGACAAAATTTAAAAATAGGCAAAAAATATGAACAGATACTTCTCTGAAGACATATGGAGGCAAGCAAGCACGTAAAAAGATGCTTAACATCTTTGGTCATCTGGGGAATTTAAATACAACTACAACAAAATACCACCACATGCCTCTTAGAGTGGCTGAAATTAAAGAAACTTGCCATCCAACTCTCTCTCTGTTGGGAATGTAAAATAGTCACTACTTTGGAAAACAGTTTGGCAGTTTCTTAAGAAGTCAAACATATACTTATCATAGTATTTAAGCATTCTACCTCTAAGTATTTACCCTACAGAAATGACAGCATATGTCTATACAAAAACTCATGTATAAATGTTGCAACAGCATTTATTTGTAATAACCAAAAACTGGACCCAAATGTCCAGCAATGAATAAATGGGGAATATGTGTGTGTGTATATATATATCACATATATTTTACAAAATGATACTCAGTAGTAAGAAAAGAATGAACTACTGAAACATATTACAACATGGATCAATCTCAAAATAATTATGTTGATTGGAATAAGGCAGTTAAAAAGAGTATAAATCAGTTCTATTTATGTAAAGTTTTGGAAAATGAACATTAATTTATAGTGACAGAAAGCAGATAATGTTTGCCTAAGGAAGGGTAGGAATAAGGTCTTATAAAGAGGTATTTTGGTGAACAAATTTTGGGGAGGGTAATAAATATGTTCATTATCTTTAATGTGGTGATAATTTCTTGGGTATATATATTTTGTTTATTCATATGAGCATACAATGTTTGGGACTTTTATCCCCCCTACCCCCTGCCCCCTCCCTCTTCCCCCCTACCCCCTTGCTTCCAGACAGAAACTATTCTGCCCTTATCTCTAATTTTGTTGAAGAGCGAGTATAAATAATAAGAAAGAGCATTTTTGCTAGTTGAGATAAGGACAGCTATACAGGGAGATTCCTAGTGTTTCTTCCATGTACAAATGTGTTACAGTCTAAGTTCATTCTTCTCGAACTGACCTTTTCTCTAGTTCTTGATCTCTTGGGTATATAACATGTGAAAACCTATCAAATTGCCACTTGAAATATGTGTAATTTATAGTAGGCAAATTATACTTTAATAAAGCTGTTTTTTAACAAAGTTCTACCCAAGTGATTTTGTCGCTGACAGATTTTGGAAACACTGAACTAAATCAAAGGTTTTGACATTTTTGTCCCCTTGGCAAGAAGGGTGTCTATTCTGCTTTCAAGAAAAACACATTTTAGAAATCATTTGATGATATATTTTAGCTTAATGACTTTAATAGTGAAAGCTCTTCCTTTATCTAACTAAACCCTTGCCTACAGTGAAGCTTGTTTGTTTAATATTCTTCCCTGTGAAAACTAAAACAAAACAATTGCTCTAGAAACTTATGACAAGCTGCCATGCAGCTGGCTACCCAATTAGTTACTATAAAATGAAATAACACCTTTGTACAATTTGAAGAATGATCTCTCTTCTCTAGTCTGAACTTTAAAGAAACATCTGTTCATCCTCTTGTATATTTAGAATGCTTTTCTCTGAGCCCTCCAGCTTCCCTGCAGTGTAAGATTAAAATAGTCTGAGACTTGTGATTAAAATGGACTATTGCAGAGTAATGACTTCTGGGCTCCTCATGCTTGCTAATCATGCTCATCTTTACACACCCTAAAATTATGTGTTACTTTTAAATAATCACACAGAATTGCTCTCTGATATATAGAGTTCCACTATGGCTCCCAAGTCATTTTCTTTGTCATTTTGATGGCCAAACCTCTTTCATATTGTATCTATCTTTAGTACTGCTTATGATGACTACAGAATGTTATACTGGTCCTATTGCTCCTCAGAGAATAGAAAATAGTTCATTTTTATGCTTTCAGTCTATAACAACCTTCCTAAGTTCTTGTATCAAGACTTTCCTCTGACAACACATGAGTTTATTTTCAATTATTTATCCTTGACACAGAAACAGAATAACTCCAGCATTAGGATATGTATTTATAAAATAATATTCATTGTCAACACTGAGCCCTTGATAAAGCTTTTCAAAAGTGGCCTGTCTGTGAAATAAGCCCCCTTCCCATAGGAGGATGTTTTGGACTACACCACATCCTTTGAGTTTAGTGCTAAAATGTCATGTATGGCTGAATCAAAAATTCCTTCTGAAATCCAGATAAATTACATATCCTTCCTAAATGTCTGTATAAACTGTCAATCTCCTGAAGAAGGAAATTAAATTGATCTGGTACAATTTTCTCTTTGCAATGCCAAGATAGTGACTACTCAATGCTTTGTGCTCTCCTATGTGGTAACTAATTGATTATTCAATGATTTCATCTAGCACAGAATCTTTCAAAGTATAAAATTAACCCAACTAGCTTATATGAGGTATAATTTGCTCCCCTTTTTGAAAGCTGGGCTCTAAAACTGCTCTAGTTTGATCAGCAAACCTTTTTATTGTTTTGTATCATTACATACAGATTTCCTAATTCCCCACTTTAGAAGATAGGGCCTCCAGAGAAGGAACTCCATCTTGCTTATCTTTATTGCCTCACAGACTTGAATACTATGCTTTATGTATAACAGATACAAACAGTTGTTGACTTGAATTTCAGTCCCAAACATTACTGCTGTTAGCCTACAAGTATAAATGTCATCACAATGACATGTCATGTGTCATTTCAGCATTTTACTCAACAACTTAGCAATTAATATTATCCATGAAACAGTTTCTGTAGGTACTACTTGTCTTTATAACAGACTGTCATTTGAGGATAAAAATTATTTCAATGTAGGTCAATACTATTCATATATGTTAAATGTAGTGGAATATTCCAGATACTCTGGTGCATTTCCATGGTCCAACAGAAAAATATACTACTACTTTTATCTTACCTTATAGACAATAGGCTAAGGAGCAGTTTTGGCAATGAATAGGTAAATGAATAAACAAACTGTGGTATAACCATAAAAGAGAATGCTAATCAGTAACAATAAAGAAAACACTTCTGATATACACACAATATGGTTGAATGCAGGAACATCAGGCTGAGCAAGAGCATCAGACACAAAGAATACATACTGCATGATTTCATTTATCTGAAACTCTAGGAGAGAGCTTGAGGAATATTGGTTGTACTCTGGGAAGGAGCACAAAAGAGCCTTGTTTGGGTTATATAAATATCCTATATTTTGGTTCAGGTGATTTATGGCTGTATATACATGTGGACCGATAAATAGATAATTTGGTTTTATATACTTGTCTAAACTCACTGAAATATACACTTACAATGTATACATTTTATTTTTAAATGCAATAAATTTACAGGACTTTTTAAAGTCTTTTTCTTTTTTTTTTTTGGCAGGACTGGGGTTTGAACTCAGGGTTTCGAACTTGGTAAGCAGGAACTCTACTGCTTGAGTCATACCTCTAACCCAAAATCCTTGTTTGGAAGAAGCATAAAATGGTACTTTATTGGAAAGACTCTGTAATGTCTTGAATTTAGTTTAAGCATACAATATTAAAGTAAAAATTGCATTAAATTAATTTTTTCTTGGCCTTTTGATCAAGTGTAGTATCTGTTCTTATCAGTTTAAAATTAATTAATCACTTAATGTCTGTCTTACCCTTTTCCCACCATGAGCTCTTGACAGCAGGGACTGTGCTTGTCTTGTTCATTGACTGTTGTATTTGATGCTTCCACCTTGCCTCATATACAGTAGGCACTCAATAAATACTTATTGTTGACCGAAGGTGCATTTTAATCAATAATTCTTTTATATACAAACCATAGTATTAAGCAATGCAGGGAAATACTAAAATAGGTCAAACATAAAAGGTTAACACTACAACAGAATCAGCACACAAATAATAACTATATTAGTTTTTTTTGGCGGCGGTATCGGGATAATTAGAAGTTCTGAAAAAGATAACCATTTTTCAAAAACTATGACAGTGTTTCAGCAGCCATAAGATAAAGGAAAGGAATATGCACACAAATTTAGGCTTTTCTTAAAAGGCTTAGTCAAAACACAAAATTACAACAAATTTAGTTATAGACTCAAGTAGCTTTTATTTGTGATTCATGAATCAGTGCAAACTCCATTCTATGAAATAGAATGAGAACTGTCACTGGGCAGTAACAGAACAGTGGATTTTGTAAGATAAAACAAGGAAACAAGAGGAGTAAAAATCCAATTTAACATCAAGCTTCCTTTTTTTTTTTTTCTTAAAGGTTAAAGCACAAGGTACTTCCTTGTGGTACTGACTCGGGTAAACTGGTTTTGAGACCTAGCTTCTTCCTTAAACTTACATTTTGATTATGTGGCATTTATCATGAGTGACTCCATTTTGGTTTGGTCTGGTCTCCTAGGGGCTATTGTAAGAGCTCAGTCCAAAACAATAGGCTCCCATAATTTTTGTTTAACAGCTTTAAATTGTAGAAACTGGGAGCTAATTTTTTTTATTATTTATTTGCCTGATTTAGATTAGCAACCTGTTCGAGGAACACTCAAACAGCTGTTTTCTTTGGCACTGACAGGGAGATGAGCTACTAAACGTGCCAATTCTAAGTCACCTCTACATATAACTTTAGTGTGTTTCACGCATCATCTCCTGCAATATTTGGGGCAATAGTTCAGTCATTTGTGTTTTGAAAATAAGAGTCTAAAATAATTTTAAGGACAAAAAAAATCATTGCCAAATCATGATCAACAACTGCAAAATTTAGACCAAAGTACCTTTGGACTTGCTTATAAGACTACTTGCTGTGAGTATGCCTTTAAAATACAATGAACAGGTAACCACTGACCTTTACGAAACAATAGTCCAGGAGTTGGCAGAAAGGAGACCGCTTTCCAGGCATAATTGAGTGTATTTAGCAATGCAGAACTATGTGTGTAAGTATCCCTAAATCTATATTACTATTTGGAGAGTCAAATGATCATTTCCAAAATATTAGTAGCTCTATGGCATTGCATTGTTAGTGAGATATGACCTTTTATATATTCTTTTCTTTTCAGAAGAGAGTGAATAGTTATTGCAAACAATGCCTGGCTTTAAAATATATTGGTGAAATTATCTGAATATAAAAATAGGCTAAAGACATTTTTTTATGCTTCCATGTAGTATCTGAAAAGCCCTATAGACACCTATGACAAGTAGAATGATTCTCTATGCAAGAGAAGACAAAACAAGGATAATACAATCTGGTTAAACAAACAAAATCCACATTACCCTTCATATAAATTGCAATTCACATGGTAAATAAAATTCACATTACTCTTTATAAAAAAGCAATTTTGTCTGTAAAAAGTCATATATAGACACCTTGGCCTTTGGAATGTTACAATTAATTAATAGCTCAAATAGTCTCAAAAATTATCCTATGTAATAACATTTAAATAACATTAAGGTGTCTTTAAAATCTAGTGATGAAACTTTATATCTTTCTGGACACATATATTTAATGGTTAGGTTGGATAACCGAATAAGGCAGAGCAATAGCACAAAAACTCAACTTATAGTCAGAGGAAATAGATGAATAGCCTTGCCACCAATTGACCATGCAATCTTAGCCCACTTGCTTAGCTTAATCTACATCTCAGTGTTCTTATTGGAAAACCAAGAATTATTAATTGACTTGCTGTCACAACCATTTTGAGGTATATCATAAAATGCTATATATTTAGGAAAAGTCTCATTATCATCAGATAGATATAAATAACATTTTAACCATTATATTCATATGGAGAGACAAATTTGCAAATGGTAAAGTCCTTGAAAATGCTTCTATTTGATCTCTTCTGAATCATACTTGTACTGCCTTGTTTCCAGACTAACTATATTCTGACATTTGTGTAGTCACCCACAACCACAGCAAGCAGGATGGCATTTATCTTTTATAATAATACAGACTGCTCTGTCATAAAGTAGGGTCACTGAAATGAGTAATAATCCCACCAGCATCTAAAATACAACCAGCAGGGTCCAGGTCAACAGGCAAGCAGCCAATAATTTGCCCAACAACACTGAATTTCATCTGCCCACAGCCTCTATCTACTGATTATACAATCAATACACCTCAGATGAGAAGAGCTAACAACTGACCGGGGCAGATCAATGCTAGCAAATAAGCGCTTCATGACAAAAAGTTTGATAATTACCATTCTGAAGCCGTGTAAATGTTGTTTCTATTGTAACAACATTCATGATGATACTGCTATGATTGCACTGTTATTATAGGTTTAATGTTAGGCAATCAAGCTACAGTGGTCTAGATATCAACAAACAGCATCAAAAGAAAACATCAAATTGTCCCTATTCTTTTGACACTGTAGCTGAGAAATTTTTCTATGTTAGTGGCCCTAAATGAACAATAATAAGTGACAATTTAGTGAAAAACACTATTTTCACATCTTACAAAAGTCATGCAATATAGATTGATACAAGTATGATTATTTCTAGGACCACTTCAACCAGGGGATTAAAATAAATTCAGTCCTGTGACCATGGGTTTTTCTTTCTTTTTTTCCCCACATACATCATTTAAAGAGGATTTATGTAAATTTTCTTCGTACTCATAATTTTTCAAGCATTAGTGTAGTCATAAGTATAGGGCACCTTGGCCTGATTTAATTATTATCACTTCTCATACAGCACACTTTATTTTATTTTATTTTATTTTTGAGCCTTGATTGCTAGTTCATTCTCAATCATTAGCATTTAGAAGAACTAGTCATTACTGGTTTTCAATAGCTGCTTGGGTTCCTATAAGTACTTAGAGTCTTAAAACACAGAAATGGAAAACAGACATTTCAAAGGTACAGCAAATCATGACTTCTAGAGGAAAGGTATAAGAATCCCTGTGTGCGTGGGCACTGAAGCACACAAATTCTTAACTTTCCCATTTGCTTTTTTAAAAACCACATGGAACTGAATTTAAAAAAAAAACTAGGGCACCTCATTTCTGTAAGATGCTCATATAGAAAAGTGGGAACCGATTCCAAATGAAAGCCTTTTCAAAAGAATGGTAGTCACTTTGGGCCATAATAATCATTCCTATGAGGGTACGTCTGACTTTCAAATTGAGCGACACACATTTTTAATTGTCACTTCCATAAATAATGCCCCTCAGCTGCACCTAGACAGCAATAAACTTACCTGTCTACAACTTGGGTCTCTACATCCTTGAGTGGCCAAATCTCTCACTGTCTATGGTAAATCAGCCGCTTTTCCATGGAGATAAGAGATACAGAGGGGAGGAGGGCAGCAATGCTAAAGAGTTTGTCAATAGCTTGGGAGAGAAAGGACAAACCAAAAACCTTTTGTGGGCAGCAGTGCGAGCAAGATTTTCAGCATGCTCAGGGGTTGCTGTTAATGTCTTTTTCAACAGCATTCTCTTTCCTTCCATGAAGCTTCTACCTTGCAATAGAGTCAAAGAATGTGATGTATATTAAAATGCTTTGCCTCTCAGATGGGGTTCATTTTTATTCAGGGACAATTTTGCTGACTGACAGGTAAGCGTATGGTGATGACATTGGACCTGCACAGGAGCTTTGCATTTCATTTGCTCCATTACACCAGTGCATGAATTACTGGGCTTCCACATTGGCATCTTTCCATTACTTTCAAATATCTGACATGAGCAAAATGACTTATCTGACATTTCATGTAACAAATTTGTTCCAAAAAGAATAGAACAGTATTATACTATTTTATATACGCGGGTGCCACAAACTTCCACCCTAAATCTGACCAGAAATTGTAAGTGTATAAGCAGTAGCAGATATCAGTTGAAGAAAACACAATCCCAGTGACAGATGAAAAGTATCATGGCAAGAAAAATGTCTGCTTCTTCGTATTACCCCCTCTCACTTCAACCCACTTCCTGAAATGTTAGCAAACTCCAGCCAAAGATGTAGCTCTATGTCTTAGCTTCATTTCTACCACAGAGTAAACTTTGAGCCATTCTTTATTCCATGCACAGAGTCAATTTTTTCACTTTTAATATGTGTTAATTTTTTCTTACAGATACATGTCTCTTAAATCAGTATAATAAATAATAGAGTCAAGGAGAGGCCATAACACTATAGTTTGCTGACTAGTACAGAATTATTAAGTCTTTAAATCCTTCTAGCTGTCACTGTGCCTTTGAATGCTTTTTGTTGTTGTTTAAGCAACAATTCTACAGGCCATGACTTCAACCTAAATGCATCTCCCCATTCCACATACCTAACATGCCACCCAATTGCCCCATTTGCCTGGTGGAACTATGAAGATGTTTCCATTCTTTTGCTAAAGGCCAGTATGATCCTGGAGAGCCTTGGCAGAAGATTAGGAAAAGAGAATTCTCAGCTTCATGACTCAACCAGGAGTTTTTTTTCCCACCTCCTCACTTAAAAATATCTCAGTAACATGTTACAACCTGCCATCTAAAGCTGAAGAGCACAGATCTACATTCAAAGAAGGATTTTTCTAGGTGACAGTATAACATTTCATAAAGTATCAGCATAATTATGTGACAGCAAAATTTTAAATATCATGTTCACTGTTAGTATGAATACATCAAATTAATACAGTATTATTTCCATAGGAAATTATGAGCCTCATTATTACATAATGGTATTTTCTTTAATAAATAGTCTCTCACATTATAAATGTTAAATTACTTTGTATTATGGTATATCCTAATGTTAATTTACTTTCAAGCATTATTCATATGCTGAATTTATATAAAGCTATAATAAAAAATGAGACATTATAAAAGTGTCATTACTTTTATCATTATAACTCATCTGTATTTAAAAGGCATCCAAGAGTTCATAGCATTTCCCTGGGACAACCAGGATTAAAGTGACTCGCCCACCCTGGGCAATCAGAACTTAATTGGAATGCTTATAGAACTACTACAGACTTGGATAACACATTTTGAAGAAATAACATTAATAAATGGTTCAAGAAAGTTAATCTTCTAGAATTAAACTTGAAAACTTGAAATCCCTGTATCTAACACAGGCATTTTTTCCACAAAGACTGAATGAATGAATATCGTTTGCAATATTTTTGCTTTGGTTATGATAGATGTGAAGCTGGGAGTGCTATATCAGCACTGGTGATGATATTTGGAGCTCCATTTTTAAAACAGGACAAGTAAGGTAATTTCTAAGCAAACTGTAAGCACTCTAGCCTCAACAGTGTGATTACTATTATTTTTGACCCCTCTCTCACACTTACGCTAACTTGCTGCTCTTCAGGCCTGGATAGTATCACCAACCAGGTTCTCTTTACCTACTCCTATGGCTGATGAGTGCTATCAGGGTAAGCCACAAAATCATATTGACTTTGACCATTGATCACAGTCATACTAAATTCAAGTAATCCAACAAACTTTCTATTTTGATTACAACAAATACTCTCCACCATTCACACTTGCTCCTGTCCCTCGTTTTTAGCAGATGATGGCATACTAAATTATTGAAATATTTAGAGGTTACTGAATATTATGACCATAACTTCTGTCCTCCTGAGTTCCGATTCTCTGTCTTCCTTTGCCTCTATCCCTTCTTTCTTGTATCTGTATTTTTAAATAGTAATTTACTTTAAGGAGCATTAATGGAATAGATTCTTTTAAATTTTTTTAAAATTTATTTTCATTATTGTTGTACTAGGGATACACTGTGACATTTACCAAAGTTCTTACAATATACAATAGTTTAATTTACCCCCTTCATCAATCTCCTTTATTCTCCCTACCCCCTCCCTATTCCTGGAATAGTTTCAAAAGTTCTCATTTTCCCATTTATATACAAGTGTACATAATATTTCCACCATATTCAGCCTCCTACACCTTTTTCCCATATCCTCCCCCCTTCCACTGCTACCTACCCCCCTGACAGGACCTGTTTTGCCTCCGGTTTCTCTGAAAAAGTATACCCCAGGCTGGCCTCAAACTTGTGACTCTCCTGCCTCATCCTCTTTACCTACTTGATTACTGGCATGCACCACCACAACTAGCTAAAATTTATTTTTAACTAGTATATAAAAACATAAAAGTTGCACATATAAGTGGAGTACCATATAATATTTCAGCACATGTATACATTGTGCAATATTTAAATCAGGTTCAACATAGTGCCTCAAACATTTATCATTTCTTTATGGTAAAACACTCAAAATCCTTTCTTCTAACATTTGAAATATATAGTTTATAGTTGTTATCTATAGGCACTCTACTGTGCATTGTACACCAGAACTTCTTATTCCTAACTAACTATAACTTATACGCATTGATCAACTTTTCTCCATCTCTCCCTCTGCCCTACTATCTCCAAACTTTGGTAACCACCATTCTACACTCAACTCTGAGATCAACTTTTTCAGATTCCTTATATGAGTGAGATTATGTGGTGCCTGGCTCATTTCACTCAACAAATGATACCAAGTACCATTCATATTGTCATGAATAACAGGATTTTATTCTTTTTTATGTCTGAATAATATTCCATGGTATATATGCACTACATTCTCTTTGTCCATTCAAACATGTAGGTTGTTTCCATTGCTTGGCAATTGTAATAAAGTACTAATATCTATAAAATATAAAGAACTCCTATAAAATAGCAACAAAAGGTAAACAACCTGATTTTAAAAACTGAAAAAATGAAACACAAAATAACACGGATTAACAAAGAAATAGATAAATTTGAATCCTTGTGGATTGCTGGTAGGAATGTAAAATGATATAGCTACTGTAGAAAGCAGTATCATGGTTTTTTATTTTTTCATTATTTTTTATTGTTTTATTATTCATATGTGCATACAAGGCTTGGGTCATTTCTCCCCCGCCCCCCCCCGGCCCGCACCCCCTCCCTTACCACCCACTCCGCCCCCTCCCTCTCCCCGCCACCCCCTCAATACCCAGCAGAAACTATTTTGCCCTTATCTCTAATTTTGTTGAAGAGAGAATATAAGCAATAATAAGAAGGAACAAGTGTTTTTGCTGGTTGAGATAGGGATAGCCAAACAGGGAGTTGACTCACATTAATTTCCTGTGCGTGTGTGTTACCTTCTAGATTAATTCTTTTTGATCTAACCTTTTCTCTAGTTCCTGGTCCCCTTCTCCTATTGGCCTCAGTTGCTTTTAAAGTATCTCCTTTAGTTTCTCTGCGTTAAGGGCAACAAATGCTAGCTAATTTTTTAGGTGTCTTACCTATCCTCACCCATCCATTGTGTGCTCTTGTTTTTATCATGTGCTCAACTCCAAAAGCCTTGTTGTGTTTGCCCTTGATCTAATGTCCGCATATGAGGGAGAACATACAATTTTTGGTCTTTTGGGCCAGGCTAACCTCACTCAGAATGATATTCTCCAATTCCATCCATTTACCGGCAAATGATAACATTTCATTCTTCTTCATGGCTGCATAGAATTCCATTGTGTATAGATACCACATTATCTTTTTTTTTTATTGTTTTATTATTCATATGTGCATACAAGGCTTGGGTCATTTCTCCCCCTGCCCCCACCCCCTCCCTTACCACTCACTCCTCCCTCTCCTCCCCAATCCCTCGATACCCAGCATAAACTATTTTGCCCTAATCTCTAATTTTGTCGAAGAGAGAGTATAAGCAATAATAGGAAGGAACAAGTGTTCCTGGTTGAGATAAGGATAGCTATACAGGGAGTTGACTCACATTAATTTCCTGTGCGTGTGTATTACCTTCTAGGTTAATTCTTTTTGATCTAACCTTTTCTCTAGTTCCTGGTCTCTGCATTAAGGGCAACAAATGCTAGCTAATTTTTTAGGTGTCTTATCTATCCTCACCCCTCCCTTGTGTGCTCTCGCTTTTATCATGTGCTCAAAGTCCAATCCCATTGTTGTGTTTGCCCTTGACCTAATATACACATATGAGGGAGAACATATGATTTTTGGTCTTTTGGGCCAGGCTAACCTCACTCAGAATGATGTTCTCCAGTTCCATCCATTTACCAGCGAATGATAACATTTCGTTCTTCTTCATGGCTGCATAAAATTCCATTGTGTATACACACCACATTTTCTTGATCCATTCGTCAGTGGTGGGGCATCTTGGCTGTTTCCATAACTTGGCTATTGTGAACAGTGCTGCAATAAACATGGGTGTGCAGGTGCCTCTGGAGTAACCTGTGTCATAGTCTTTTGGGTATATCCCCAAGAGTGGTATTGCTGGATCATATGGTAGATCAATGTTTAGCGTTTAAAGTAGCCTCCAAATTTTTTTCCAGAGTGGTTGTACTAGTTTACATTCCCACCAACTAGTATGAGGGTTCCTTTTTCCCCGCATCCTCGCCAATACCTGTTGTTGGTGGTGTTGCTGATGATGGCTATTCTAACAAGGGTGAGGTGGAACCTCAGTGTGGTTTTAATTTGCATTTCCTTTATTGCTAGAGATGGTGAGCATTTTTTCATGTGTTTTTTGGCCATTTGAATTTCTTCTTTTGAGAAAGTTCTGTTTAGTTCACTTGCCCATTTCTTTATTGGTTCATTAGTTTTGGGAGAATTTAGTTTTTTAAGTTCCCTATATATTCTGGTTATCAGTCCTTTGTCTGATGTATAGTTGGCAAATATTTTCTCCCAGTCTGTGAGTGTTCTCTTCAGTTTAGAGACCATTTCTTTTGATGAACAGAAGCTTTTTAGTTTTATGAGGTCCCATTTATCTATGCTATCTCTTAGTTGCTGTGCTGCTGGGGTTTCATTGAGAAAGTTCTTACCTATACCTTCTAACTCCAGAGTAGTTCCTACTCTTTCTTGTATCAGCTTAAGAGTTTGGGGTCTGATATTAAGATCCGTGATCCATTTTGAGTTAATCTTGGTATAGGGTGATATTCATGGATCTAGTTTCAGTTTTTTGCAGACTGCTAACCAGTTTTCCCAGCAGTTTTTGTTGAAGAGGCTATTTCTCCATCGTATATTTTTAGCTCCTTTGTCAAAGACAAGTTGGTTATAGTTGTGTGGCTTCATATCTGGGTCCTCTATTCTGTTCCAATGGTCTTCATTTCTGTTTTTGTGGTATTGAGGCAGGGAGGGAGAGGGAGGTGGCGGAGTGGGTGGCAAGGGAGTGGGTAGAGGCAGGGGGGAGAAATGACCCAAGCCTTGTATGCACATATGAATAATAAAACAATAAATAAATAAAATATTAGCTCTAGTTCCCCCAAACAAGTGTATCTTTTAACCTTGCCAAGTTCTAAATCTAAGTACTCATGAGTTCAGATTATCTAATCTTCAGTTCAAAACATTTTTTGTTAGTTTGGGGTTTATGGAAGTGTTTCGTTTTATATGAAAAAAAAACTTTTATGACTAAAAGTACACCATGAAAATAAAGTTTAGTTGTCTTTTGAAGTTAAAATATACAATGGTGTGATATCCTACCAATTCCCTATAACATTAAAACTTGGTCCTCAAATTTGTGCTTTCAAAACTCAAGTGAAAGACCACATTCTACAGTAGTACAGCCTGTCTTCAAAATAGCACAGTGCCTGTTTTTGTTGGTTTGCTTTTCACCTTTTAAAAGTAGGATTATTCACAACAAACTAAACAGTAGGCAACTTTGGCCAAGTTTGAAGAAATAAGCAGCAGTCCAGAATCACCATCAGCATTAGCAGTTTCCACTACACACTACTCTTTATTGTGGTTAGCTTTGATAGCACTAAACACTTACTCAGCTCTGACTGCACAGAAGAATGGTCTTCCAATGTAAATGACTAGATATCTCTGTTACGATGAGATTCCAATACTAGAATTTCTGTTAAGTTCCTAGAATGCAACTGTTTGAAAGAAGATGCTAAATCTATTCTTCTAACAGATTTAGTATTGCCACAGGGATTTCATTATAGTTCAGTCATAAATTAATTGCACAGTAGATTTATTCATCCATCATTCTCCCATAACAAGTCTGATCATTATTGCTTTGTACACCTCCATTTGGCACACTGGGGTTTTATTCATTTAACAGGATTATTTATTAATCAGGCATTTATTGAATAGGGTTTAAAGGAACTCAGTGGGTCTGATAGAAAGTGCAATAGACCTATCATTAGGATTATTTTTTTTTCAGGTATCCATTTAAATGGATCTCATTGCATTTAGGGAAAATATTATTTATAAAATGGATATTTGCTGTTAAATACTTTTGTCCTGGCTTTATGAAATGCCTGATATGGAGATAATCTAGTTATAAAGAAAAAAATTAACTATGTAGCCTCCCTTTGAATTTGGTATTTAGAGAAAAAAAAACTCCTAAATTAATATCCGATAAAAAAATAATCCTAGTTAAGAAATAAAACTCCCTTGATTCAAATGGCAACTTAAAAAAAAATCCAACAACTATAAAAACTCCCCCAAATAAAATCTGCCAATTGCTATAAAATCCACATCATCAGACCCATAGGTCATTTTGCCTTATATTAGAGAAAAATTGTCATTGCAACAAAGAGCATTTTATTTGAGTACTAAATGAGTAATGACTGCACTTGAAGCTAATGCACAGAGGAAATTGAGGAAAGAAGATTGGCAATGTCTGAAGCCCAGGTTCTCCTTGATAACTACATTCCCTGAGCATCCCAACTCACATTTATCATGCTAGCCACTACCTCCACAAAGAAAGATAGAAAACTGGGAGAAGTGATGGGATGAAAGATAATAAGAGAGGAAGCAAAAAAAAAAAAAAAAGAAAAAAGAAAATCATGAAATCTGGGAGTTGAGAGAGGTTTTACACCCTCCTTCAGCATTTTGCAGCAAAGGGAGAGTAATAGTGGTAATAGTTTGTAGATTAGGAATGTAAAGTTATTAAGCAAAACTCATTTTTCAAATAGGAAAAAATAAAAATGACTCTCAGAATCATTTGAAATGAATATATTCCATTGGATTACATATGCAAATTCAGCAAAATAATTCCAAGAAAATAGCTATTCCTATAATAAGCCATAAGAAGCCTAAGATATTTGCATGTTGATTTATAGACCATCATCATGTAAGCAGAAACACTGCAAGTAACTGAACTTAGAACTTTTGAAAATGAAAAACATTTATTTTGACTCAGTAAGATGATATTATCACCCATTATTAATAGTTTTCCTATTGAGTTGTCTCTAGGTACAAGTGTTCCATGAATAAAAAATCACAGGAGAGTGTGATTTTTATTCATGAGGTAGAGCCTCTTGGAGCACATACTTAGTTTGGGGCTCTAGTTGTCAAGCATTAACTCAAATAATCCAGAAAGTGAGATAAGATGGCCAGAGCAGTCAGGCGAAATCCTGAGACTGCCTAGAGACTGTCATTTCAGACACCATTATTGCATCTAAGCCAAGGTCTGCCCGCTGCATCTTATAAATATACCCTGAATGTTTCCACTCATCTTCTCTACCACCATCTCTTTTATCCCAGTTCTCTGGTCTCAGCTTCTACAGTATCTTCCACCTGGTTCTCTCAGAACCCACACCTCAATCTGGCCCTTTCTTTCATGCTCTCTTTCGCAGAAGGTTCTTTAAAACTTCCAGACTGCATATATCACTTCCCTGCTTTTTATCTTCAATGCCTTTCCATTGCTTTCAGCATAAATGCAACTCCTCCTGCCATGACCCATGCAGTTCTGTACAGTTTGGCCTCTTCTCTTTCCTCTCCTGTTTTGCTGGCCTGCTTTAGGCCGAGTAGCTTTTTTAGACTGCTAGTTCCTTCAACACCAGTCTCCTTGCTACCTCCAGCACTTTGCACATGCTCTTTGTTGTCTAGAGTACTTTGCTCCCCACACCCACCTCTGTCTCCAGTGCATCCTTTAGATTTAAGTTTAACTGTTACTTCCTCAGGAATGCATGTTTGATCACCCCATCCCTGCCCTGGCAAAGTTAGGTTTCCTCATTATACGATCTAAGTACACCTTTATCACAATTGCAAGTAAACACTTAACCTCAGTCTCCTGGGTTTACTTGGAAACTCTATACATGCAGGAATGGTATTCTGCCTTACTTCATCAGTCTTCCCAGTACTAAATAAGCACTCAGTACATACCTGCTGAATGGATGACTCTAGATCCACAGAGCACAGTAACTGTCAACTCTGAAATCAGCTGTGCTATTGAATAAACACTGTCAATGTCTGCTTTGGCTTCCAAATTTTGGATTCTGCTAAAAGTTGTGTTGTCAGGATGTGTCAGAACAGACACAACTGTAGAAGAAACTTGGCAAGGAAAATCCTCTCTTTTACTTTTTATCTCCTTTCAGTTCTCTTCCCTTCCATGTCATCTCTAACAGCAATCTTTGGTTCCCAGAACACAAGCTGAACTCTAAATTGAGTTTTCTCCAAATGGGAGCCTCCTTTCATCAATGCATCTGTTTGGAAACATACTCAAAAGGATAGGTATATTATATCATTTCCCTGATTCTATTACAAAGAATTTACATAGGGGAGAAGATTCTCCAAATGAAATTATTTTTTTCCAGCATGGCTGATAATCATTGCTCTGTATGAAGCACAGAAATATAAGTATTTCTGCTTGGCAAACATCATGCCCATGCAGAGGTTGCCCACAGAGTTGTGGTCCTGTGGAAAGCAATTAGTGTGCCACTGACTGATGGTTGGATTGCATATGTCACATACGCCTGACAGAAGGGTTGAATTAATGTTAATTAGGACAATCAGAGTTCTTTGGATGACCCTAGGCCAAACCAGCACTACTAACAGAGATGCAGGAAAACTTATGTTCCTCCATGACATCATCTTAGTAACTCCTCACTGCAAACTATGTCACTCTTTACCAACTCACATAGACATCTTTTTTTTTAATTTTTATTGTTTTATTATTCATATGTGCATACAAGGCTTGAGTCATTTCTCCCACCTGCCCCCACGTGCTCGATACCCAGCAGAAACTATTTTGCCCTTATTTCTAATTTTGTTGTAGAGAGAGTATAAGCAATAATAGGAAGGAACGAGGGTTTTTGCTAGTTGAGATAAGGATAGCTATACGGGGAGTTGACTCACATTAATTTCCTGTGCGTATGTGTTACCTTCTAGGTTAATTCTTTTTTATCTCACCTTTTCTCTAGTTCCTGGTCCCCTTTTCCTATTGGCCTCAGTTGCTTTTAAGGTATCTGCTTTAGTTTCTCTGCGTTAAGGGCAACAAATGCTAGCTAATTTTTTAGGTGTCTTACCTATCCTCACCCCTCCCTTGTGTGCTCTCGCTTTTATCATGTGCTCAAAGTCCAATCCCCTTGTTGTGTTTGCCCTTATCTAATGTACACATATGAGGGAGAACATATGATTTTTGATCTTTTGGGCCAGGCTAACCTCACTCAGAATGATGTTTTCCAATTCCATCCATTTACCAGTGAATAACATTTCGTTCTTCTTCATGGCTGCATAAAATTCCATTGTGTATAGATACCACATTTTCTTGATCCATTTGTCAGAAGTGGGGCATCTTGGATGTTCCCATAACTTGGCTATTGTGAATAGTGCTGCAATAAACATGGGTGTACAGGTGCCTCTGGAGTAACCTGTGTCACAGTCTTTTGGGTATATCCCCAAGAGCTGGATCAAATGGTAGATCAATGTTTAGCTTTTTAAGTAGCCTCCAAATTTTTTTCCAGAGTGGTTGTACTAGTCTACATTCCCACCAACAGTGTAAGAGGGTTCCTTTTTCCCCTGCATCCTCGCCAACACCTGTTGTTGGTGGTGTTGCTAATGATGGCTATTTTAACAAGGGTGAGGTGGAATCTTAGTGTGGTTTTAATTTGCATTTCCTTTATTGCTAGAGATGGTGAGCATTTTTTCATGTGTTTTTTGGCCATTTGAATTTCTTCTTTGGAGAAAGTTCTGTTTAGTTCACTTGCCCATTTCTTTATTGGTTCATTAGTTTTGGGAGAATTTAGTTTTTTAAGTTCCCTATATATTCTGGTTACCAGTCCTTTGTCTGATGTATAGCTGGCAAATATTTTCTCCCACTCTGTGGGTGGTCTCTTCAGTTTAGAGACCATTTCTTTTGTTGAGCAGAAGCTTTTTAGTTTTATTAAGTCCCATTTATCTATGCTATCTTTTAGTTGCTGTGCTGCTGGGGTTCCATTGAGAAAGTTCTTACCTATTCCTACTAACTCCAGAGTATTTCCTACTCTTTCCTGTATCAACTTTAGAGTTTGTGGTCTGATCTTAAAACCTTGATCCATTTTGAGTTAATATTGGTATAGGGTGATATACATGGATCTAGTTTCAGTTTTTTGCAGACTGTTAACCAGTTTTCCCAGCAGTTTTTGTTGAAGAGGCTGCTATTTCTCCATCGTATATTTTTAGCGCCTTTGTCAAAGACAAGTTGGTTATAGTTGTGTGGCTTCATATCTGGGTCCTCTATTCTGTTCCACTGGTCTTCATGTCTGTTTTTGTGCCAGTACCATGCTGTTTTTATCGTTCCTGCTTTGTAATATAGTTTGAAGTCGGGTATCGTGATACCTCCAGCATTGTTCTTTTGACTGAGTATTGCCTTGGCTATTCGTGGCCTCTTGTGTTTCCATATAAATTTAACAGTAGATTTTTCAATGTCTTTAATGAATGTCATTGGGATTTTGATGGGAATTGCATTAAACATGTAGATTACTTTTGGGAGTATAGACATTTTTACTATGTTGATTCTACCAATCCATGAGCATGGGAGATCTCTCCACTTTCTATAGTCTTCCTCAATCTCTTTCTTCAGAAGTGCATAGTTTTCCTTGTGGAGGTCTTTCACATCTTTTGTTAGGTTTACATCTAGCTATTTGATTTTTTTTGAGGCTATTGTAAATGGAATTGTTTCCATACATTCTTTTTCAGTTTGCTCATTATTAGTGTATAGAAATGCTAATGATTTTTCTATGTTGATTTTATATCCTGCTTCCTTGCTGTAGCTATTGATGAAGTCTAGAAGCTTCTGAGTAGAGTTTTTTGGGTCTTTAAGGTATAGGATCATGTCGTCTGCAAATAGGGATATTTTGACAGTTTCTTTACCTATTTGTATTCCTTTTATTCCTTCTTCTTGCCTAATTGCTCTGGCTAGGAATTCCAGTACTATGTTGAATAGGAGTGGAGATAGTGGGCATCCTTGTCTGGTTCCTGATTTTAGAGGGAATGGTTTCAGTTTTTCTCCATTAAGTATAATGCTGGCTGTAGGTTTCACATAGGCATCTTTAGGTCAACTCAACTCTCATAAGCAGAATTTGCTTTGGGATTGCTTATTCCTAAAGTAGTTGTCCTTCTCCCTCAAGCTTCTGAATTTGGCTTTAAAATGACACCCCAGTTCTGCTTTTTTTGCTACCTCTAGGCGTTTTACCCTAGAATCATGTCTCTCTGAGCAATATTTGCGGACCAGTGCCCAACTCTTAAAAACACATTTACATTAACCCTTGTTATAAGCATGAGAGACAGTGTCAATTGAGATGTTAATACTTGCGAGTTTTCAATTTATCTTAAGTATTTTTAATTAAAGCATCCTTGAACAGACTAGTCTTACGTAATTCCTCAAACCTCATCCACTCAAACAGAATTCTCAGATTGTCAGTAAAAAGACCTAGATTTGTCTCAATTCTGCTACTTCTTAACATCCTTTCCTATGGCTGATTAAGAAAAATAATGATGTTAACATCATGTTTTGCTATGGTGAAGAGGGCTGCTTGATCTTTCTATCATCAACTAGAAGCCCCCACAGTGGCCTTGTGGCTTGTAGGCCTTTAAGATTGCCCTGTGTGAGCCAAACAACAGCTCATGGTAGATCTAGCAGCCAGGCTGAAAAGAAATTCCAAATTCTTCCCCAAAGGACTAATTGAACTTAGCAATTTGTTCTTTTTCATAAAAAATATTTGTAGTGCCTTTTTGTAATACAACAATAAGCTACCATGTGGATTTCTGCAGAATTCTGGAGTAAAGCCAAAGCAACAATAGCTGTTTCTTTAGGCATAAGACCCATATGTCAAAATTTATCTAGAAACTCAATTTGGCTTGCTGCTTCCTCATGGTAGGAGAATAACTACAAGATTATATTACTGTTCATTATGTCCAGGGGGAATCCCAATTTATTATGATTCATGTCAGGGTAGTACAGTAGCCCCAGCAATGGCTATCGCTCTATGGAGATGTGCCAGTCTCATGATAGTTATGAGAGGATCATATACCTGGTTTTTTTAACAAAGGTTTAATTGATATGAAATATTTAACAATCAGTAGAGATAATTTGTAATCCTTAATTCCTTTTTAGCTCCAATTTACCCAACAGATTTATGCACCACACACACACACACACACACACACACACACAAACACACACAAATGCACTCATATAGAAAAACAAGGTTTTACATGACAGTAAACTACACAGAAAACTACTTCTGTGTGAAAAGAGCTGAAATGGTATCGCTAACTTCAGAGAATTCAGTCTTACTATTTATTTTTAGGGTCAAAATAGCAACACCTGTGGCATGTCCAGGAATGATTACTTATTAATAAGATAATAGGGAAACCTTTGAAAACAGTGGATTTTTGGCTGTACACAGAATCACCTGGAGAGTTTTTTTTTTTCAGACTTGTGTCAAACTTCAGTTCACTTAGATCGGATCTTCAAGGTGAGATCCTAGCATCAGTTTTATTTTTAAAGATCCCTAGTGATTCCAGTGTACAGCCAAATTTCCAAAGAAGTGCTTTAGAATCCATTTATTCCTGAGATCTTTCTCCTTCTCCTTCTAACATAAACCCAAGCTCAAGCAATATTAAATTATGGAATCCTCACATATGCCTTCTAGAAAGGATCTAAAAATCATTTTGTGTAATACTTTCCTTTTGCAAAAGGAGGAGACCCAAACAAGTTAAATAACTTTCCCAAGTTCTTTCAGCAAATTAGTGGCAAAGTTTTACAGCTACATCTTTCTGAGGCTTGGATGTAGCTCAGTGGTAGAGCACTTGTCTAGTATGTACAAACAAGGCCCTGGGTTCAACTTTCAGCATCACAAAAGCAAAACAGCTATAACAATCCTGCACCAATCCAGTATTCGTTCCAAGATATCACATTGCCTCAATACGTTTTTTTAAAGTCTTACTTCTTTTTCTGGGCATTCTTGCTTCAATTTGTGAATTAAATGTTTATGGGTAGAAATGTTTGAAGACAGTGCATTAAGCCACATTAAGTGAATATAAATTAATCCTCCACTTGCTGGAGGATTCCTTAGACTAGCACTATGCTAGAAATATGACAGATACAAAGGTGGGAAAGGTGATGTTTTCTCCAAACAGTCCTCAACCTAGCAGAAAAAAATTAAGACAGGAATACACATGACTCTGACAACAGGCAGACGAAATGAGGAAAAAATGGATTACCTTGGACAGGTCTTTGAACTTTCATTCCATCTTTCACAGCCCTAATAGCAACAAGTGGGGTAGACTAGTTCATGAAATTCACTTACAAATGATAATGGTATATACTTGCACACAGGTAATGATACAAGTCCAATAAAAAATTAAAATATCATCAACTGGATAAATTATAGGAAGGTAGGCCTTTCTTCACCCTGAAGAAAATTATAATCAGTTAATGTATTTTGAACCTCAACTGTGTGAATAATGTGAAACTACTGATTCTATGCTCTTTCTTTATATTATTACGTTTACTTTTTTCCCCTATGAGACAGTATGAGAGCACAAATGGTAATATCCACATAATGGAAAAACAATACAACTGATAAGATAATATTGCAGAATATTTGATTACACAAAACATGTTCACAGTATATTTTGAAGTTAAAAAATCATATCATAAAATAGTACCTGTAGTATGCTACACAGTATTTTTTTTTAAATGTGAATTTTATATACACTAGCGGGAAATATGTTCCAAAAAGTTAAAAGTGGATATTTTTAAGTAGCAGAATTGTAGGGTCTTTTTTTTTATGAACATATGATAGCTATACATAATTATGGGGTAAATGTGATGTTTATATGCATATATATATAGTGCAATGATCAAGGTAGTTAGCATTCCATAACATTTCTTTATAGTGAGAGTATTCAAAAACCTCTCTTCTAACTACACAGAAATATACAATACATATAGTTGTTGACTATAGTCACCCTACTGGAGAATAATAGAACACAGAAGAATTTTTTTATAAGAAAAAAAATTTAATTCAATAAAAGTAAACCTTTGTGAGGCTTAATTTAATCTCTCAGTATATTTTTTTCTTCTGTAAAATAGGAGTAATTCTAGTTACAGTGCAGGACTGTTGTTTCAATCAACTTATATAATATATATTTAAAAACCTTATATATTGTGACATGCATACTTCATTAATATTTTATCCATATCCTGGCATCAACACCAATACTGCTAACACTGCTGATTCAAGTAATCTTAAGCCAGGTAGGCATATTGCAAGATGATGTTAAGTACATGGTTTTGATAAGGTACAATTGCTAGCTTATTAGTTGTGTGGCCTTGATCAAGTATTTACCTCTCTAAACCTCAGTATCCTCATCTGTGAAATGTAAGTAATAATACCAACCTTGAAAGCCATGATAAGGATTAAATGAGTTGATACTTATATTTGGCATGAAATGAAATCTCATAAAATACTAGCTCTCTTCATACATTGTTGTTGCTAATGGTTATGCTACTGTTGCAATATAACTTGAATAAGCAAATGGATTAGAAAAGAAAGGAAAATAAACAGAGGCTGTGGATAATGTCAAGAAGATAGAATTGGTCCTTTGTAAAAACTATTCTGGTTCCAAAATTCTGATGTATAACACAAGGTACAGTGGGAAGTAGGGTCTATTTTCCACTGTCACTAGCACAGAGGATTCTTCTCAAAGATAGCAGCTAGGTGGCAAGTTATAGAGTCCTTGACAGAATACTCCAGTAAGTCTCTCACCTCCCAATCAGCCCTTAAGCATCAATGTGATCTTGAAAGTCTTTTTATTCTGTACAAGCTGACCATCTATGGCAATCAATTCCACCATCATCATTCTAAATAGGGTTCAGTTTTCTCCTCCCTTATACTCTCCAGTCCCGTCCAGGGCTCATTTCCTTACTTGGTCATTGCCTGGTGATTTGCCAGATTTTCCTAATTAATCCACACTGTCAAGAGTCTCTCTTAGATATTTCCACTTCCTTATTCAATATAGCAGCATCAGATTTATTTTATTTTCTCTGCCACAAATGTGAGGGGGTACAAGGGCACCAGAACTTAAGAGGTATCATCAATGTCTTGGTTGCCACTTGCCCCTGGACTCCACACATTATTTCTGTCTATATATAGCTTAAGCTAGCGAAATTTAAAACTCCTGATGAGAGATATGATTCACCTCCTAAAGACAGAACATGTTTAACAAAAATCTGGCTGAACTGAGAGAAAATGGGAACATTAATAAAAAGGAATAAAAGCACCTACCTGGATAACTTAGACGAATTATATTGAGAGTGGTCATCAGGTCATCTCAGAAGAAAACAAGGAAAAGAAAATCAAATGCCTAAATTTCAATTTATAGGAATGTATAATAATAAGTAAAGTATATGTTAAAAACATTCATTTACATGAAAATGGAACACACAGGAGGAAAGAAAAAAACTAGAGATTAAGAAAGGAAAATAGCAGCGGTGGTCTGATGGGAGTATGTGTGCTAGAAACTACCAGTCAGATGGAGAATTGAGATGATCTAATTCTAAATCTAGACACAAAATAGACATTTTGATAAGATGTAATCCTGATGTAGAGCTTCACCTCACAAGACTTATGCTGCAAAATTTCTATGAACCTTTATAAAACAGTACCACAAAGGATTAATTCCAGAATGCCAAAGCTTGCAGAAGCAAAGAAGGGAGCAAAAATGATAGATGCATTCTGGACAAGAAGATAAATGAGGATGCCACAAAAGCAGTGCTCAGGATTTATGCCATAATAAAGAATGACAGGAAGGAGGCAGTGTTTATCAATTCCTTTTTTACTCTTGACTTAATTTTCTTTCTAGAAAGGGTAGAAAAAGAATTTTAGAAAGGATTCAAGATGGTGATAAAACATCATGGAGTCACTTCAAGTGAAGTGAAGTTTACAAGCTGAGACAAATTACATCCCAGTGTAATAAAAGAATTCAAGGGCAAAATAGGTAGACTCAATATATTAGCTTTTAAGACATCTCAAAGAACAGGAAGATTTCCAGGAGAATGGAGGTGACCATAGGGTTTGTTCAGATATTTTTTAAAGGTAAAAGTAGCCAGGTATGGTGGTGTACTCTTGTAGTCTCATCTATTCAAGAGAATGAGGAGGAAGGATTGTTTCAGCCTGTGAGTTGGAAATCAGCCTGTGCAACACAATAAGACCCCATCAAATAAGAGTTAAAAGTAGTTTAAGGGACTAGGAGAATGGCTCATGTGGTACAGTACCTGCCTAGTGAGCATAAAGCTCTGAGTTCAAACCCCAATATGCCAAAAAAAACCCCAAGAGTTTAATTATTCCACTCCCTAAACTATGGATATTAATAAATGAAAGTATATTAAACTCATTTCCTATAGATAGATATAGATATAAATATATATATATATATAGATATAGATATTTTACTCTTTAGACAGATCAAACAGTCTATATTAGCAGAATGTCACAGAGTATCTCTTAATTTCTAATGGGCATTTTACTAAGCCTTAGGAAAATCCTTATGGAAAGATCAAGAGCAACCAGTGAAGTTAGTTGATAGACATCAACTTGTCTTAGCAGAAACTCCCAGGATCGTATGTTTAGTTAGTTAGTTTTTTGTCACTGTAACAAAATACCTGGGAAAATCAAGTTTAAAAACTGGCTCATAGTTTCAGAGGTTTCAGTCTATGGTCACTCGTTCCATTGCTTTTAGGCCTGACAGAAGGGCATGGGGGAGGAAAGCTGCTCACCTTATGGCATCCAGGAAGCAGAGAGAGCAAGAGAAGAAGTGGAACGGACAACACATATCCTTCAAAGGCATGCCCCCAGTGACCTACTTTCGCCAACTAGGCCCATCTCCTAACTTTCACCACCTCTCAAGAATGACATCAAATTATGAACCCATCAAAGGATTAATATTTTGACAAGGTTAGAACCCTTATAATTCAATCACACCCTTGTAATCCGATCACCTCTGAACATAGCTGTGGGACCATACATGAGCCTTCCATGGGGACACTTCATATTTAAACCAAACACTATTCTAAAATCTTATCAACAACTTGGAAAGAGACTTCAAAGGCAGACATCACATATTTAGTAGCCAAAGCAAGCATGTTAGTTAGTAATCTGGATGGTGATTAAGAATTTGAATTGATTTTGATTCGCACAGGAATGAATTTTAAAACCAGGATTTAAATTCAAATGAAATTTAGCAGGCAGAAATATAGAGAAGCTTATTTATCTTAAACAAAAATTAAATCCCATGTACAAATTAGAGAAGACCTAGCTAACTGGCAGTTCAAATAAAAAAATACGGTGATTTTTCAGTGACCGTAAAGAGCCAATAATTATAAATCAATGAACTGTTTCAGGCATTGTACTCTACTCTTTAATTAGGCTACAGTAAGCACTTTAGATAGAGGGTCTAGAACCACAGACCTGGTAAGTCTTCTATACTGTACCCTGTGCAAGACATAGCTTACAAAGGGATGACAGACTTGGTAGACAAGTGGGTGAAAAGTATGAAGACTATGTTTAAAAAAATGTGACTAAAAAGAATTCTTAGTCTCAAGAAATGAAAATTCAGAAAAGCCATAGAACTGCCATGAAATACTTGGAAGAATCTCATGAAAACAGGGTGGTATACTACAGAGCAGAATAAAGTGTGTGTATTGTAATAGAGAGGTTACATGTAGGCTCACAGTGGGTGACATTTCCTCATAGCTACACTAGTTTAACGAGGTAAACTAGAAGCTCAGCTCAGAAGTAGTGCACTTCCTCTCAGTGAAGATGCTCACAAATCTGTGGAGATGCTTCCAGAGAGCTTTCTGCATTGCAGAGAAGCTGGTCTCTATGGCTATGAAGCCTCTTCCAACACCATCATTCATGGTTCTGTGAATAGTGTGTCCTAATGAAGATAATGCCATCAATAGATTGTGCCTCTAATCTAACAGTGCTCAAGTTAGATGGCTTTAGTGGTTCTATGACTTTGAAGAATCATCTGGTGTACATACTGAGAATTAATTAATGAGTCTCTCTGAACCTTGTCTATTGATGATGGACTTCTGCCTTAGGAAATATCCTTTGAGGCTGCAACAGTATTGCCTTGTATATGTAAATTGGCCCATCCCAAAGCTAAACTTAGCAAGCACCAAGGAAGATGTGACAGTGCAACAAAGCTACTAAAAAGCTCACAGGAGCACTACAGTTGTTCATTCCAAGGGAAAGGCATTACCTAAGTTTTCCTTAATGCCACTCAGGGTTCTGCTCACAGATATTTCAAACTGACTGATATGTGGGATGGACAGTGTGTGTGTGTGGTGGGGCGGGGAGGCGCCTAAATTGTCAGAGAGCTTCTGGCTCAATACCATTGCTCTTCAGCAACAGCTAATCTAATTCTTAACTTCTTCCTTTCTCTATCCCTTAAATTACAAAAATAGCAACATGGAATGGAAAAATCTAGCAAACTATTAACAGTGCTAAAAGTAAATGGACAATGACTTGGAAATACGATACTAGATGCTGGGAGTGTGATGCAGTGGTAGAGTGCTTGCTAAGCATGCAGGAGGCCCTGAATTTATTCCCCAGCACCCCCTCACAAAAAAAGAAATATGATATCGACCATCATTCAGTTATTTAGAAGTTTTTATTTTTCTCAAGCATCTCCTAAAGAGATTACTATTGTTACTGTTTCTGTTCGTACATGAAGAAAAGAAGGGAGGAAGAAAGGGAGGGCATAGAAGAGGAGAAGAGAGGAGGAGAAAGAGAAAGGAGGAGTTAACTGATTCATTTAAGTATTCCAACAGATCAAGATCAGGACATTACCAGACCATCCTACTAATACTCTCCTTTAAAATGTTTGCCCTCTGAGCCAAAGGACTGCCTTTATAGTACCACAAAATCAAGTGCCTTATTAAACACTGTTTGGTACTGCTTCCTATTTGTTTCCTCAAGCAAGAAAAGGTACTAGATAAAGAAAAAGCCTAGAAACAAACCCAGAAAATGTTCACAGTGCTTACCTTTGCTAGCCCCCCAAAGATTTATTAATAAGATTAAAGTGATGCCAGAAAGAGGACACAGTTATTGTCATTATTATTTCTATTGGACACTTCTGTGACACTTAACACTTGCAGACCAGATTGTCATTTAATTATGAATGAATCCTATGTCTAGGTAAATTAATAAACTATTTCCTCAGGGAAAAGAGTTGAATCTAACTACGTGAGAGTTAAAAGGTAAACTTTTCTTGCTGTTGTATTCATTGGGAGGAGGGATATTTTCTGTGCATTTTCTTGCTGAAATAAATTTCCCTCCTCTCAACTTCTACTTATTTTTAATAGCCTTTCACTTTAGAGTGGAGATGCCACCAACAACACAGACAGACATAACCCTGCAGTCCCCTTTCTGCTGCCTGTGTCTTGATTTTTCTTTACAGAGGAGCTATACTTCCGCTCCTCCCATTCACTCACTCCTCAGCCCCAGCAATCTGGCTGCCACTCCTTTTTCCCCCCTGGAAGCCTCTCTGGCCAAAATCAATAATGACTTCTTTGTTGCTAAATTCAATGGACACTTTTCTGTCCTCATCCTACCCAACAGCTCTGCAGGATTTGACATGGTTGACCACTCTTTTGCTCTTGAAAGTTTCTCCTCCCTTGGTTTCTATGACAACACCTTCTCCTAGTTTTCCTTCTCTCTGGGCATTACTTTTCATTATTTCTCATGGTGTGTGCTTTTTTTTTAAATCAACAACTTCTTTTCCTTTTTCTTTTCTGCTACTACCTACCTTTCAAATTATTGATCACTAGGAATCTATCCTAAATTCTGTTCTTTATTCCTCTTCTTAAAGTAATGTCACTCACTTTCATGCTTTCAACTCACATTTATCTGAAAACTCCCAAACCAAATTCTCCAGCTGAAACCTCTCTCCTGACCCCCCCACTCCCCCCAGACCATCTCAACAGCTAAAGGCCCACTGGAGCAGTTTTTCTAACTGTCCCAAGGACAACAAACACTTAAAATAACTAAAACAAAACTCACTACTCCTTCCCCATCTTCACCTTAATCTGTTTTTCCTGTATCCTCACTACAGCTTTATCTTTCAAAGAAGCCAGACACCTGGGAGTCACATCCAATTTCTGCTGGTCCCTTATCCCATACTATTGGTAGCCAAATCCTAACAACCCTACTTAACAGCTCATTCATTAGTTCCCTTTTTCTCCATTCCTACTACCAATAACTCAATCTTTTTTTTTATCTGAACTACACCAACAGCCTCTGACCAGCCTCCCAGCCTCCAGAACATCCTCTCTTCCAATCTGTCTTCCATGCAAATATTGTAAGAAATCAATCTGAAAATGTAAATTATTGCCATGCTTTCGCACAAGGCTGTATAATATAGCTACTGCTTACCTCTGCAGTTTCTTTCTCACTATTGCCCCCTTCCTACCTTTTCTGGCTCCAAGACCATCTTTGCCTCCTCCTTCTCTGTCTGTAGTTTCCTCTGCTGGAACTTCCCTATTTTCCCCACTCCTGCAGCAACCCAATTCCCTTCATCTGCTCTGTTTTAATTTTCTTATCAAACAGGCCCTGAGCAGCATTTCTTATGCATCAGGTGCTGTTCTAAGGGCTTTACAAGTCTTAACTCATTTAGTTTGCAACACAATCTGTGAGATTGGCATTAGTACCTTTATTTTATGGATGCATAAATGAGTCACAAAAAGGTTAAGTAACTTCAATGGCAACACAGCCAACAATCAAGCAGCCAACCCAGGATTGAAACCTAGGCCATCTGGATCCAGCTGGCTTGTCACCAGGAAGACTGGTGCTCCCATTCAATCCAGCACATACTTTTATCAGAACACTTAACTATTGGATTCTCCTACTTTCTTCCCCATTGCCCCACCAAATAGCCTCTTCAAGGTAGAAACTATTTTTTATTTGAATGTCTAATTTTTAACTTAGTTACTACTATTGAGAAAACAGACATTAGATGTTTGTTCAATGAATGAGCAAAAAAAGGTGATGATGAACAAGAAAACATTTCAAAAATTGTGTTCTTGGAAGAGATAAGCAGGTATCCATTTCCTGAGACTATTTATAATTCTTTATTTTTAAGTCACTTAATATTAATGCTGGAACCTTTTCTTTTTTTAAGGGGTACTAGGGGATTGAATTAAGGGCCTTACACTTGCTAGGCAGGCTCCCTACCACTTGGAGCCCTACCATTCCACCAGTCATCTTTGTATTGGTTATTTTTGAGATAGGGTCCTGCTTTATGCCTGGGTCACCCTGGACTGCAATCCTCCTATTTATGCTTCTTTGATAGCTGGGATGACAGATATACCACCACACCCAGCCAGTGGTTGACATGGGGTTTCAAAAACTTTTTGACTTGACCAGCCTTGAACCATGATCTCTACCTCCTGAGTAGCTAGGATTATAGATGTCAGTTACCAGGCCCAGCTTATACCTATACCTTTAAAAAAAAGAGTGATGTCTTAAATTTTAAATTAATTAAAATATCTTCCTTTGGTAAATCATTATTTTTATTTTATTATAAAGTTACATTACAAATTCTATCAGAGCCAAGAAAATAATTGCATCATTTATTAAAATAGAATAAAAATGATATGATCATTAAATATTATACCATCCAACTTTGCTTACTAAGTCACAGAGAGGAAATGCCATTTTCAAAGTACACTTCTGACTTAGAAAGAAAATCATGTCTCATTCTGAACAAAAGGATGCCATGTCCTTTTAATGGCTAAAACTTAGGTAACAGAAGTTAAAAGTCAATTCATCTTTTCTTAGGAGTACTTATAGGTAGTTACCCCAAATCACAGCATTTGTATGAGAGAAAAGACCATATAATGAAGACAGCTCCTGTGCTATCTACACGTGGCCTGTGGGCCAATGGTCAAGAGAGTGCCAGCAGTATAGCATTGTCCTGGTCAATTATAGGTTCTTGAATAGTGTCTGCCACTTGCTGGAGATATTACAGATTTTTCAACAAAAGACTTGGATGTGCCAGGAAACTTTAAATCATAGCATATGTGTGTACTTAATTTCTGTGACAAGGGAGTATTGTGATTTTGAACTCTTTGGTCAGGCATCATTTTATCCTATGTATTCGTCAGATCAAGCAGAATTTGGCATGGGTACATTGCCCAACAAATATGTGCCATGAAGATTTGTTAAATTTTAATGAGTCCTAGACAGAACTTTAATTTTTAGGATAAATGTTTAGAAACCTCTGTCCTGTCAACCAGATTAAGAATCACAAACCCATTCAAAAACTCAGGGTGAGGCTGGCAGAGCAGCTCCAGTGGTAGAGCATCTGCCTAGCAAGTGTGATGCCCTGAGTTCAAACCCCAGTACTAAAGAAAAAAAAAAAAAGCACAGGGTGATTATAGGACTGGTGTGTCTAGGAGAGTTCTATTGTTTACGGCTATTGCCCTAGCATGATGATTAATAGGAACCTCTTGCTTTCTTTCAAGTCTTCTACTCCCTTCCTCTGAAATATTTGTCTCTTTTTTCTAAAGTCATTGCTGAGTTTAGGGGGAAATGTCCCGTCTAAATAACTTAAACCTGCTGTGAATAATGAGAGGCAAGTAACCCAATGGTAAGAGGTCAGCTTTTTGGTCAGACTACTTTTCATATCTCAGCTCTAACATCCTATACTGTGCAATTTGGGACACATTACTTAGTTTCTCTGGGTCTCAGTTTTCTCAGTTGTAAATTAGGAATAATATTAGCAGGACAGTTGAGAAAATTAAATGAGATATGAGGTGACGTAGGTAAATTGCTTAGCATGGCTCCTGAAACATGACGTTTTCAATAAATGGAAACTTTGAAGATGACAGTTGCCTCTGACATCATACCAGATTCTGAGCACTGCTACAGTGTAGTCAGCTCTCCATATTCATGAGCTTCACATCTAGAGTCAACCAACCACTGGTCAAAAATATTCAGGAAAAAAAATTGCATCTGTACTGAACGTGTACAGATTTTTTTCCCTTGCTATTATTCTCTCAAAAGTATAGTATAACAACTCTTCATGTAGCATCTGCATTGTATTAGGGATTATAAGTACTCTAGAGATGACTTAAAGTATACAGATGGCCAGGTGTGGTGACCTGTAATCCCAGCTGCTTCGGAGGTGGAGAGCAAGAGGTTCTCAGTTCAAGAACATCCCAGGCCAAAAAAAGAAAATGTTAGCAAGACTCCCATCTCAACAAGTAAGTCAGATGTGGTGGCATATACCTATAATCCCAGCTATGTAGGAAGTCTAAATAGGAGAATCACAGTCCAAGACTGGCTCCAGGCAAAAATGTAAGATCTTATCAAAAAAAAATAACTAAAGCAAAAGGTCTGGGGGGACATGGCTCAAGTGGTACAGCACCTGCCCAGGAAGTTTGAGGCCTTGAGTTCAAACCCCAGTACTACCAAAAATATTAAAAAATAAAGTATACAGAAGGTTATTAATAGTTTTATATGCAAATACTATGCCATTTTATGTAAGCAACTTGAGACTTGAAGATTTTGGTATTTGCACAGGCCCTGGAATCAATCCCCCACAGATTCCAACATTTCATATGAAGGGATCCCAGTTGTATAAAATTTCTGAATTTTGAAGTTGTTGTGGAGACCAAGTAAAAGCCTCCATTTCTAGAGAGGAATATAAAGCCCTAGAAAGGTTAAGTATCTAGGTTCAGTTTGCATGGCTTGTTAATGAGAAAGCCAGAAGTAAAATGAAAGTTTTCTTTTTAATTTCCCTTCTGAATTTTACTAAGAAGACTCAGAAGTAGTAATGACAACACAGAAAATATATTGCTTATCCCTGTGAACATAATTCCACACTACATGTTAGGAACCCACATTACACTTTTCTCCAAGTAAACTAAACTGGTTCTTACACATGCCACATACGTTATTAAGGAAAGATATAGTGTACAAAGTAGGTTATTTCTAGGCTTCAGTTTTCTCATGTATAAGATGGAAATAATATCATGTGATTCCTAGAGCTGTTGGGAAGATCAAATGAGGTAACATGCATAAACACACTTAGCACAGTACTTTACTGTGATGTCCCAAGTTTACTGGACTGATAATGATCTCTTTCTTCCTTGTAAATTCATCTATAGTGACATGAATTTTCAACTAATCTTTTCCATTGCTGCCATTTAAAAAGCATTCTTTGGTTTAGAGTCCAGCCAGGATACTTTGAAGAAAGCATGGCCCCCATGCTAATGGACTGGCTCTGTTCCAGAATCTTTGTGTTGGAAATTCTCTCTTGCAACTGAATGCTAAATATAGATCTCAGGTGACCCTGATAAAACTACTCAAGAAGGCAAATTTAACATCTTTCTTTCTTATGCATAAAACTCCAGGGAGCTTCAAGGCCCAACAGTAATGGCCAGCATGCACAATTCCCTTCCAAACCTCCAACCCCTCCAACATTATGCATAAGCCATCTGCTTAGAGTCACCTGGATAATAAGAATTTAAGTTCTTCATGCTAGGGTTTCTGGAGTAAATTTTTGAACGCAATGAATATGACATCTAAGGCATGCCCACCCATTGTGTGAAATTGTGTGACGCCCTACATCCAGTTCTTTGTCTCAGCCATCTAAGAGAAAAAATAAAGAGCTTACAGATGTGGGTTTCTGCCCCAATTAATAAGACCACATAATCTTATGATTAGATTACTGTCATGTATTCTACCCGGAACTCTGGAAAACCAGCTGGAATTGAGTGGCTAAGTGGAAGAAGTGGGACTTTTTACAAAACAAAACACTGAAGAAACTGCTTTAAAAGCTATTGGCTTTCAGGTCTTCCAAGTTTTCATATTTGGTGTACAGGAATTTAGATAGAGGGACATTCACGAATGGATAGTTTAAAACTTTCGTCTCAAGCCCCATTCTTGGTTGTCTCTGTAAATATAGACAGAGAACATATAGAACACCCTCAGTTCCTTTGATAACTTGCAACAGTCCTTAGCTTAATCAAGTGTTGAGTGTTCTTCAATCAGTATATGATGTAAACATCATTAATTTATTCTAAAATTATGTCACAACTGTAAGAGGGGAATGAAATAATTTGATTCATCCAGACACTGTACATCCTAGAGAATTCTTTTGGTTCAGAAATCAGTGAGTAGACAGACACTCAAGGGATATTCACTGGTTGAAAGGAATAGGAGGTCTCAGCGGGCCCCAACCCCCTTGTTGGAGAAACCAGTACCAAACATCCCATGTAGATAAGATAAGCAATGCGGCAGGGCTCAGTTAGGGCATATAGAATGTGGGGAATGTGAGCGGGGGGTACATGCAAGATGTGAAGTACGTGCAAGATGTGAGGTACGCGCAAGATGTGCTCTGCCTGCTTGCCCAATGTTGATAACGAAAATATGCATGTCACCGCGGTCTATATAAGATTTCCCCTAAAGAGGCTCAGGGTCGTGTTTTCCTAACCGGTCCTGCGTGTCCGTGTGGGAGCTCGACCCTGGCTAGCCAGCCCAATAAACTCTGCTTTGTTGATTGCATTCACGCCTGGCTCTCTGTCTCTCGGGGGAATAGGATTCCGGGTCCTAACATTTGGAGGTCCCACCGAGATTTCATTTTCTCGAGAGACAGAACCTGCCTGCGAGAAAGCAGGGGCGATCCCAAGTCCTAGGCATTGGGAGGGGATCCCAGACCCTCATTTGGAGGAACTTGAGAGTTCCATTTGGGCCGCGGCGGGGATTCGGCCAATCCCCAGGGAGATTCATTCTGGGAATCTCGCAAGGAGGACCACAGGGTCCTATTGGGAGAGGCTTTCCTCTCATTTGGGCTCGAGCATTTTAGGAACCCTGGCGCCAGGTGAAGAACTAATTGAGCTAGTCGACCGACCACCCATCAAGTGGACGCCTTTCGGCCTGATATCCCAGTTGGACGGTGAGGAGGTTGAATGGGGTGTGCACCAGTGTGAGAGAAGGACCGGTCCGAGCGAGTGCTGGAGAGTGTTGTGTGTGTGTGGAATTATTGTTGCCTTTACCCTTTTTGTTCTATCTCTCTTGGTGTTTGAGTCTCCTTCCACAATGGGACAGGGACAAACAACCCCAAAGTCTCTGATCCTTTCTCACTTTCCAGAAGTTAAAGAAAGGGCCTTAAATGCGGGTCTGGTCATCAAGAAAGGTAAGTTCGACACCTTTTGTTCTGCAGAGTGGCCCACCTTTGGAGTCGGGTGGCCCATTCAAGGTTCCCTCTCCCTAGACCTGATCACTAAGGTTAAAGCAGTCATTTTTCAGCCAGACAATCGAGGCCATCCAGACCAAGTTCCTTACATTTTGGTTTGGGAGGATCTGGTGAGGAACCCTCCCCCTTGGTTAACAGTTTTTCTGACCCACCCCTCCAGTTCGGCCCCCGGGGCTAAAACCCCAGTCACGCCCGCCTTGGTCATAAAGGAGGAGGAAAAACTTCCTCTTCCCACCTTGACCGGTCCTCAAATTAGGGCATCTCCTTCACCATCTCCGGTCTTACCAGAGAGTTCCCCCCTTTACCCATCCCTCGCAGGGGCAGAGGAAGATCGGCCGCCTCCATACGTGACTCCCCCTGGCCAAGCCAGTGCCCCGGAGGAGGAAATTTCCTCATCCTCCTCAACAGGACTGGCAGCAGGAGGAGGAATGGGTCGAAGACTTCGCCCCCGAGGGATCCGGGAAAGGGAGGGGGAAGACGGGCCCCCCTCATCAACACAGGGGGAGGAAACTGTCCCTACACTTCCAGTCCGGATGGTGGGCCAAGGGGGACCAGGAGGAGGGCAACAGTTTCAGTACTGGCCCTTCTCCTCCAGTGATCTATATAACTGGAGGACGCAGAACCCGCCCTTTTCTGAAGACCCCAAGTGTCTCATAGATCTCCTGGAGTCCATCATGCATACACACCGTCCCACTTGGGATGACTGTCATCAGCTGCTCAATACTCTTTTTACGACGGAGGAACGAGAGCGCATCCTCAACGAAGCGAGGAAGAACGTCTTGGGGGATAATGGGAGACCCACAACTCTCCAACCGGCCATAGACGAGGCTTTTCCCCTACGCCGCCCTAATTGGGATTTCAGGACCGCAGAAGGTAGGGAGCGTCTTCGGATCTACCGCCAGACTCTTATGGCCGGTCTCCGAGCGGCCGCCAGAAGGCCCACCAATTTTGCAAAAGTGAAAGCAGTCGTTCAAAGGGAAAACGAAAGCCCAGCCGGTTTCTTAGAGCGCCTCTATGAGGCATACCGTCAGTACACCCCTATTGACCCTGAGGCGGACCTCCACCGGTCTGCTGTGGTACTCTCATTCATTAATCAGGCAGCTCCAGACATTAGGAGAAAACTCAATAAACAGGAAAACTTAGGGGAGATGACTATAAGGGAAATGCTGCAGGTAGCAGAAAAGGTCTTTACTGCTAGGGAAACTCCAGAAGAAAGGGAGGAAAGACAGAGAAAGGAAGACAGGGAGGCCCAGGAGAAATTGAGAAAGGAGGACCGGGAGTTCCAGGCTAAGGAAAACCGAAAGCAACAGAGAGAAATGGCTCGTATTTTCCTAGCGGGTGTCCGGGACCAACCCAGGGGAGGGGGCCACGCCAGGACCCCGGATAAGGAACACTGTTTTTACTGTAAGGAAACGGGGCATTGGAAGAGAGAATGTCCTAAGTTAAAGGGAAGAAGAGGGTTTGGAAGGAGACCGGGGGAAAACAGGGAAAGGGAACGAGCAGTAGAGCAGGCCAGAGTCCTCCTAGCCGGAGAAGAGGACTGAAGGAGACGGGGCTCAGACCCCCTCCCCGAGTCCTGGGTAACAATGCATGTGGAGGGGAAGCCGATGGGGTTCATGGTGGATACCGGCGCCCAATATTCGGTTTTAAACAAGGCACATGGACCTTTGAACAAGGCACGAACAAGTGTTGTTCAGGGGGCCACCGGTATGCAGTTATGTACATGGACTACCAAAAGAAAGGTGAACTTAGGAAAACACCAGGTCACACACTCCTTCTTGGTCGTCCCTGAGAGCCCCGCTCCCCTGCTCGGACGGGACCTACTCACCAAAATAGGGGCCCATATCCATTTTGAACCAGATGGAATAATTGTGACTGATCGAGAAGGGAGCCCGATTCATGTCTTGTCCCTATCATTGGCTGACGAGCATCGTCTGTTTGAGAGTCAACAGGAACCAGGAGGGGACATGACTCATTGGGTAAAAAGATTTCCCACGGCCTGGGCAGAGACTGCGGGAACCGGCCTCGCCAAACACCTCCCGCCCGTAGTTATACAATTGAAGGCTTCTGCTCTCCCCATTCGGGTGAAACAGTATCCTATGCCTGAGGAGGCCCGAAGAGGCATAGCCCCTCATATCCACAGGCTAATAAAGGAAGGAGTACTGCGGCCTTGTCAGTCTGCCTGGAATACTCCTCTGCTCCCCGTCCGAAAGCCGGGAAGCGGGGACTATAGGCCTGTGCAAGACCTACGAAAGGTAAACGAGCGGACGGAGGACATTCATCCCACCGTTCCGAATCCCTATACCTTGCTCAGCCACCTACCCCCCTCGCAAGTATGGTATACAACCCTTGATTTGAAAGATGCTTTCTTCAGCATTCCATTGTCAGAAATTAGTCAGCCGCTATTTGCTTTCGAATGGCAAGAAGATGGGGGGCCAATCCGGACAGCTCACTTGGACCAGACTGCCGCAAGGATTTAAAAACTCTCCCACCCTGTTTAATGAGGCCCTGAGCCAGGACCTGGAACCTTTTCGTCGGAGCCACCCACGAGTCACTCTATTACAGTATGTTGATGACTTACTGTTAGCGGCAGAAACCCGAGAGGAGTGCATCAAGGCTACTGAACACCTGCTAACGGAATTAGGTGAGCTGGGGTATCGGGCAAGTGCCAAGAAAACTCACATCTGTAAAAGGTCAGTGACATATTTGGGTTATCGGATTGCAGATGGGGCAAGATGGCTGACTGATGCCATGAAACAGACTATTCTGGCTATCCCATCCCCGACATCCACTAGGGGGGTGAGAGAATTCCTGGGCTCCGCGGGGTTCTGTAGACTCTGGATTCCAGGATTTGCGGAAATAGCCAGACCCCTATATGAGGCCACCAAAGAAGCTCCAGATTGGAGTTGGGGAGAGAGAGAACAACAGGCCTTTGATCAGCTAAAAGACGCTCTTTTGCAGGCCCCTGCCTTAGCCTTGCCAGATCCTACAAGACCATTCACTCTGTTTGTAGATGAGAAAAAGGGGGTAGCCAAAGGAGTCTTGACCCAACAGCTAGGTCCCTGGAAGAGACCAGTGGCATACTTTTCCAAGAAATTAGACGCAGTAGCGGCAGGATGGCCCCCCTGCCTCCGCATCATAGCGGCCATTGCCGTGCTGGTGAGAGAAGCCGATAAACTAACCTTTGGACAGGCCCTCTGGGTAACGGCCCCTCACCCGGTGGAGGGAATCCTTAAACAACCCCCTGGGAAATGGATGACGAATGCCAGGCTCACCCACTACCAGGGGCTCTTGTTGGATTCCCCTTGGATCACATTCACAGACCCCGTAATCCTGAACCCTGCCACCTTGTTGCCTAACCCGGAACTGCAGACACCTGTCCATAACTGCAAAGAATTCCTCTCCGAAGTTACACAGGTACGGGCTGACCTAAAGGATACCCCCCTGTCCGGCTGCAAATTAAACTGGTACACGGATGGAAGCAGTTTTTTCCAAGATGGAGCCCGAAGGGCAGGGGCAGCTGTAGTCGACCAAGAAGGAAATACGGTATGGAGCAGCGCCCTCCCACCCGGAACATCAGCCCAAAAAGCGGAATTAATTGCCTTGGCAGAGGCCCTGGAGAGGGCAAAAGGAAAGCGAGTCAATATCTACACCGATAGCCGCTATGCTTTCGGTACCATCCATGTCCACGGGGCCATCTATCGCGAAAGAGGATTCCGCACAGCAGAAGGAAAACATCTAAAGAACCTAGCCGAAGTCCAGCGTCTATTAATGGCAGTGGAAAAACCGAAGGCAGTGGCAGTGATGTATGTCCCAGGCCACCAGTCTGCCAAGACGCCGGAAGCTGTCGGTAACAACAGAGCAGATCAAGAAGCAAAGAGAGTAGCAATGGTGAGTCCTCCCATGGAGACAGGGCAACCTTCCACGGTTGCGGCGATAGACGTGCCGGTCCCAGAGCTCCCTCCGCTACCCCCCCGACCAGAATACTCCACAGAGGATTTCACTTGGATGAGAGCCCACTCCCCCTTTAGAGAAGGGGAAGATGGATGGAAAAGCGACTTGGAAGGCAAGTTAATTCTGCCTGAAAAACTCGGACGATTCCTGTTGGCTAACTTACATAAGTCCACCCATTTGGGGCGGAGAAAATTACTAGACTTGTTGACATCTGCGCAGCTCCGATTTCCGAACCAGACCATAGCAGTCGGCCAAATTGTGGAAGATTGTGCCAGCTGCACAATCATGAAACCAGGACGAAGGGAGGGGCACCATACAGGTACTCGGGAACGGGGGAGGGCTCCGGGAAGAAGTTGGGAAGTGGATTTTACTGAGGTAAAACCGGGAAAGTTTGGGTACAAATATTTGCTGGTATTCATAGATACCTTTTCAGGCTGGGTGGAGGCTTTTCCTACAAAGAAGGAGATGAGTCAGGTAGTGGCAAAGGCTTTGCTAGAGGAAATCATACCCAGATATGGGGTGCCCGAGGCAATTGGGTCAGATAACGGTCCGGCTTTTGTTAGTAAAGTCCTGCAGGGACTAGCCCAGACTATGGGGGCCAATTGGAAGCTACATTGTGAATATAACCCCCAGAGCTCAGGGCAAGTAGAAAGGATGAATAGGACACTAAAGGAGACTTTAGCCAAATTGGCCCTGGAGACTGGCGGTGATTGGGTGACGCTCCTTCCCTTGGCCATCTTCCGAGTCCGGAACTCCCCCTATGTCCATGGGCTAACTCCCTTTGAGATCCTGTATGGGGCTCCACCCCCCATCATTCAGAGGACCTTAAGCCCAGAACTAGGTGATCTGGCCCCAAATTACCTGACCATGTTGCAGGCTTTAGCTAAAGTGCAACAACGGATTTGGCCCTTAATTCAAGCATACCACGCTGTTAAGAGGGACCCGGCTCCGGAACATGGCATAGTCCCGGGTGACATGGTATGGGTTAAAAGGCATCAGTCCAAAACCCTAGAGCCTAGATGGAAAGGACCTTATGTTGTACTGTTTACTACCCCTACCGCCCTCAAGGTCGACGGGATTGCAGCATGGGTACACCATTCCCATGTAAGACGGGCTCACCCTCCGGAGAAAAAACAGGAAAATTGGTCCGCACGGAAGCATCCAACAAACCCACTCAAGCTCCGGCTGATACGGGATGCTCCGAAAAACGAGAACACTCCAGATGCTCCGCAGCCCTCCTAGAATGGGATTATCACCTGGGTCCACTACACCCACATCAGACCGGCAGATCCGGTAGCTATGAAGAAAGGCTTCCTGCCAACAAGAAGGGTGTCCCACCACAAGGAAAATTTTTTCAAACTCAAACTTCATACTGGACCTCGGTAACTTTATTCCTTTTTCTAACCCTGTCCACCACTTGCTGGGGGCATACAAATCCACATCAACCTTTTAACCTGACCTGGATGATTGTAGATGTGTCCACAGGAGACATTCTTAACCAGACCTCCAAGGTGACCCCTCCCAGCACCTGGTTCCCAGAATTATACTTTGACTTAAGGGCCTTATTCACTGGCAGGGGACAATGGGATTTGCGCCAAAGTTACTTCTATGTCTGCCCCGCTCCCCAACCCAACCACAGAAAAAAATGTGGAGGAATCGCAGACTATTATTGTAAGTCATGGGGTTGTGAGAGCTCAGGGGATATATGGTGGCCACCCCCCGAACAGGGGGACCTTATTCAATTAAGTAGAGTCTCTCAATCTGGCATTACATACCACCAACCTAGACCTATAAATAAGGGATGCCCAACTCCCCCCAATTGTAATCCCATTATGATAAATTTCACTGATTTAGGAAAAAAGGCAACGAATTGGGAACTGGGTAAATCCTGGGGAGTCAGACTCTACAAAACAAATCATCCAGGAGCCCTTTTTACTTTGCGGCGTGTGCGACAACCAGTCTCTACTCTAACAATAGGCCCTAATAAGGTACTTAGGCCACCCTATGTAAAGCCACCTCCCCGACCTCCCACAGCTCATCACCTTCCCTCAACCATAGCCCGGGCTAATGTTACAACTCCAAGACCATCAGAAACCAGCCCTCCCCTGGTGAGGCCCAGTCTCATGACCGCATCTAAAGACCCCCTCTGGGAGCTAGTGGGTGCTGCCTTCCTGACGTTAAACCACACCAACCCTAACATGACTAACTCCTGTTGGTTATGTTATGATGTGAGGCCCCCATTCTATGAGGCAATAGGGCTAAACACCACTCACGATACCTCATCTGAGGAAAACCCTACTCAATGTTCCTGGGGAGACCGTAAGAGAGGTCTGACCATACAGCAGGTAAGCGGCCAAGGAACCTGCTTAGGAAAAGTGCCAAAGAACAGACGGGACTTATGTACTGTTATTAACGCCAGTTCTACCTGGGAAAATGCTATTAAATGGGTAATTCCAAAGGACAATGGGTGGTGGCTATGCTCGCGGTCTGGACTCACCCGTGCCTATCAACTAAGGTGTTTAACAGCTCTAAAGAATTCTGTGTTATAGTGACTGTGCTGCCCCGCATCCTCTATCATTCGGAAGAGAGTCTATATTCATACTGGAATACAAAAATGGTTGAAAAAAGGAAAAAGAGAGAACCTATTTCCACAGTAACTATTGCTACCCTACTCAGCCTAGGGTTAGCGGGAGCAGGAACCGGCATAGCTTCTTTGGCCACCCAGCAGAAAGGGATGTCTTTGCTGCGTGCAGCCATAGACGAAGATATAGAGAGAATAGAAACCTCCATTAGCCACCTAGAAAAATCCCTCACTTCCCTGTCTGAGGTAGTACTTCAAAACCGACGAGGTCTGGACTTGTTGTTCCTCCAAAAGGGGGGACTATGTGTTGCTCTAGGGGAAGAATGTTGTTTTTACGCTGACCATACCGGAGTTGTTCGTGACTCCATGTCTAAACTTCGAAAGAGCCTGGAACAAAGAAAACGAGAAAGAGAGGCCGGGGAAAGCTGGTTCGAGTCTTGGTTTAACCAGTCCCCATGGTGGCTACCCTTTTATCTGCATTGGCAGGGCCAATAATAATCATCCTATTACTTGTTACCATAGGACCCTGGATTCTAAACCGACTTATGACTTTTGTCAAAAGTCGAATTAATACTATCCAACTTCTGGTCCTCCGCCAACAATATCAGGCTCTTCATCCCCTTGAGAATGATTCCTCAATTTAGGCCGTAAGAAAAGGGGGGAATGAAAGGAATAGGAGGTCTCAGCGGGCCCCAACCCCCTTGTTGGAGAAACCAGTACCAAACATCCCATGTAGATAAGATAAGCAATGCGGCAGGGCTCAGTTAGGGCATATAGAATGTGGGGAATGTGAGCGGGGGGTACATGCAAGATGTGAAGTACGTGCAAGATGTGAGGTACGCGCAAGATGTGCTCTGCCTGCTTGCCCAATGTTGATAACGAAAATATGCATGTCACTGCGGTCTATATAAGATTTCCCCTAAAGAGGCTCAGGGTCGTGTTTTCCTAACCGGTCCTGCGTGTCCGTGTGGGAGCTCGACCCTGGCTAGCCAGCCCAATAAACTCTGCTTTGTTGATTGCATTCACGCCTGGCTCTCTGTCTCTCGGGGGAATAGGATTCCGGGTCCTAACATGGTAACTGCTTTCTCTCATATCCACCACAAACAGATAGCAAAAAGAGATAAGGAGTCTATAATTTCTCTAGGTTCATGTCTCCCCAAGAGCCCAGCCTTAGTATTAACCATACAGTAGACATATCATAATTGATTTAACTCCCTCACCATCTCCATATGTGAAAATTTCCATATATTCATTTATATGTAAATGTACTCTTACATTGCTTTCAGTCTTAAAAATACATATGCTGATGTTCTTTGTGCTGGTATTGGCTCTCCAGCCAGGTATTTCTGTGACTATAACTTCCCATACATACTCCTTTTCTGCGCAGCTCTCCTTTTCTTCTCTGCACTCCTTCTAAAGTTACTTCCAATTCAGATCCTAGGATCTAAAGCTAATCAGAACCATGCATGGAATGAGGGAAGGATGGAAGAAAGAAGCTCTCCATATAACACCATACGTTTAGTATGATGAAGCTATGTCTGGGAAAACAATGTGTGACCAGAGTTTAAGAAAATGATCTATCTTCCTAGAATGAAAGTCCGGGAGGGAGAATGGTTTATAGACATCACATCAGACATAGGCTTACTGGAGTTTGAGGCTTTGGAAGTCCTAAAATAAGCCAAAGTATAACAATCTGCCAAGAAGTATTCTTAAAATATATGGGTAGCCCAAGAGGTTGTGGCAGGACAGGAAAAAAACCGAGTCTTTTGCTATGAGATGATTCTTCTCTTCCTTTAGGGTAAATTACATTCACCACTCCATGTACATTACTAGTTTTGGGGGTTCTTTTTTAAGATTAAGAAAACTGTAATTATAGTACTCCGGCAAAGAATTCCCCCAGGTCATAGGGACAGGGGTGCCTGAGTGATTAGTCACCAAAGAGAATGCAAAGAAGTGATAGAGCTGGTCAACTAGTAAGAAAGACTTTGGCAGTGACTAGCTTCTTAAGAATGCAGTCATCTCTTTCTGCAAATGAATGAAGAATGCTTTTCTGCAGTAGAAAGAAAATCTTAGATGACCCAGAGGGGGACATAAGACTTGAATATAGATAAATGAGATCAAGTATTTTTTTTCCAGATGTAGTAGAAAACTAATTTGGAAATGGCATGATTCAAAGAAAGGGGATATATTGGCTTTCTATTGATGTATAACAAATTACCATGAGTTAAACCAGCACCCATTTATGAGTTCACAGTTCAGTAAGTCAGAAGTCTGGTATGGCATGGCTGAATTCTCTGCTTAGGATATCATGAGGCTGAAATCAAGGTGGTGACCAGGCTGAGGTTTCATCTGGAGTCTCTGAAGAAAAATCTGCTTCCAAGCTCATTCTTGTTGGCACAATTTAACTCTTCAGGATTAAGGTCCACATTTCCTTGTCACTCCTGATATCATCACTATTCCTTGCCATATGGCTTCTTCCATCTTCAGGCCAGCAAGTCTTTCTCCTGCTTCCAGTCTTTGACTTTCTCTGTCTGACCTCTAGGCCAGATTTAAAGGGTTCATATCATTAGATCAGGTACACCCAGATAATCTCCCTTCCTTAAGGCCAACTGATGATCTGCAAAAATCCTTCTTTAACAGTACATAGGTAATATTTAGCCGCATACCTGGGAGCGTGTGGATGTTCATAAGGGCCAGGAATCTTGGAGATCATCTTAGCTTTCTGTCTACCACAGGAGATACCTGCTATCAAAACTAGAAGTCCCACGTGTGACCATGACTTCCTAGCTTTAGAAAAGATAAGCAAAGAACCAGTCAAACCAAAGCACTTAGAGAGAAATGAGTCTTGGGCAAAGGTAGTGCTTTGAGTCTCTGGATTCACAGAGAAATGTAGAAGGGGCATATCTTTGTCTTACTTTCATTCTATGATGCCCAAAAGAGTCAGAGGGAACTGGAGCTGAATGTCCACATAAACAATGTCAACACATAGAAAGGACATAGTAGGTGCTAAGTAAATATTTGCTAAATAAAAGAACTAGCCCATTTGAAGGCAAACATTAATTGTTAGAATTACAAATCTAAAGCCGCACGTTCTATGCTTTTCTTCTTTCTTCCATTTCTGTAAATTAGCAGGAAAATGTCCTAGCTAAGGCTATTCCTTACTCCCCATGAGGACAGAGTTATCAGTATGCCTCAGTGATCAATGTCCCTTTGATAGCCAAGCATCTAGTATTAGGAACAGTATGGCAGGAGGGACAGTCAGAGACAGGTGTTATAATTCCTTTCTTTCCCTATTATATTATAATTAATCAAATTTAGGCCATTAAAGATAAGGAAAGAAGGAACACATCATTTGAATGTTTCCTATGGGCCAGACACATTTCAAAAGCTCTCGGTTAATTCTCATAATAACCTTATAGAGTATTATTTCAAATGAGGAAACTGTAGAGATGGGATTTGAACCTGAGTATTTCCAATTCCGAGCCCCAGACACTGTACTAATCTTATTCTATATATTACTAATTATAAACCTGTAATGATTTCATTCACAGCCTTTGAAGTTTTAGGTTAATTTTTCAACTACCATTTCTTAATCCAGTCTACTTCAACCCTGAGTTCCCAGTCTGAGCAATCCCTGCTGAGACATGGTACTTCCAACTACAAGCTCAGAACAGTTTTTACTATAACTTCTGCCAAATAATTTCCAACCCCAGTTCAAAGACCCAATTAGACTATCAATGCTGCTCTAAAAGAGGTTTCTGTTCCTGGCTAGTTTCTTATGAATTTTAGTGCATTCACAGTAAAGACCTCTGAGCTGAGCCTCTTCTGCCCAGTTAGGTTCTTCTCTACATCAGGCCCCTGACATCAGGCACATTTTGCAGAACCAGGGGAGCCAATCCAAACTTATCTTTATCCTTGCTTACCTTTAGAGATTTGCAGTTTATATTTTAGTGGGGAAATATTACTAAAAAGACAACTTTACTGAGGGAAGGAAATGCAACCAACACCAGGTCATGTGTCATTTTGTCAGATGGTCTTTCTTCACTGTATACTACACTGTATCAGCAATAGGGAAAATTAAGTGAGAAAAACATTACCACAGCCCAGGGACACGTCTACCTAAATTTTGTGATTACATTTTAAGTGCTCTCTGTCACAGATATCATAAACTGATTAAATCATTTCATGCCTGACCCCTACTGCCTATGCTAAGTGAAAAGAGAGGGCTATTAATAACTACCCATTTCTGACAGCTGCCCAGGGGCAATGCAGCCTTTTGCAGCAGTGAAATGACTCCCCAGCTCACTTACTGAATGCTGAATATTGATTCATATTATGAGTGTTGTCAAACACAGAGTGCAGTGCTGCAGTTCTGTAGTGGCAGGTCATCAGGAATAGCATTAGCAAATGTCAGGTCAGGAATCAAAGGCCTGCTGGACTCTTTAGGGATGAGATTTATCGATTCCATAAAACGTGAAACAGATCAAGTACTTGTGATGATGGAAATGGTCATGGCAGAATGAGGCTGAGCCTGCTCTGATGTAGACCTCAGAAGTGCTGTATCACATGAGTGACCACCGAAGAAAGTGGTAAAAGTTGGAATGTCCAGGACAAGGACAACAGCAACAGCAGCTTTGGGCTAAGGAGATTGTAGGGCTAAATGTCAGATCTTAGATGTAAAATTGGTCATAGAAGTAGAAAAGAGATAGAGATAAAGAGAGAGAAATACATACATGTTCATATGCACATTAGCAGTCTAAGGTATTTCTGTTAGCCAAATCCAAAATAATACTGCAATCAAATGCTGATGAATGTTATAGATAAAAGATAATCCTAAATACAAGATGAAATTTGTTATCTTACTGACATATCCTTTTGAAGATACTGAAATTATATCAGGTTTCTGGATTTCCATTATTAGAATTCATTTTTGAATCAAATACTCCCTCATTGTTACTCCATTCTAGTAAATCTACAAGGTGTTCTTTAAAACAATGCCTTCGCAATCTCCTTTTCCCCTCTCATGTCTTCAACATGATATAGTTGAAAAAGAAAAGCCCTAGACTAGAAGTCAGAATGCTGGGTTCCTTCCAATCCTTGTTTTACATTTATCTTGTGACCTTAGACAAGTCACAACCTCCATAAATACTACATGTGTACTTGCTCTGCAAACAGGTTTTATGTAGAGGATCAATAACAGATCACGAGATCCCAAAGGCAGGGCAGGGCACACATATTATGATTCGTTTTGATGTTTATAAAACCTAGCAAAGGGGCAGGATCAGTGCAGTAATTTACTTTTTAATTTAACTAAACAAAAGATGGAATACACTTTGAGATTATAAAGGTTTACTAAATTGTATGTTGCTTTCATTATTAGATGTCTATTTGCTAAGTGCGTAGTATTTGGTTTAGCGTGGCTGGGAATGTTTTGGAACTTACCTTGCTAATGGAGGTTTGCAGAAGTAATCCTTTCCTCTCCTCTCCTAAGAGCAGGCCACAATGCCTTCCTTAATTTTGCCCCATACTGTGCATAAGGGAAAGCCAGCAGCTGCTAAGTTCTAATTCTGTTTATTTTATTTGAATAGGTAAATGTAAGCTGGTTGTTATCTAACTCTTGAAAGAGTTTTTACTCTCTATAGAAAATATGCTGTTTTACCATTGTAGTATGTCCTCATTGATTACCTTTTATTCACAAGGTGAATTTCAGGAAATTAAACAAAACTATTCTCTTAAATAATTATTTGTGAACTACTCATCATTGGCTTATATTAGATCCTCCAACCTTTGAAATACAAATTTCAAGAGAAATTTACTTATTTTTTTCTTTTCTTCAGTCTTAAATTCAGAATTTTCCTCTGTGAAAGAGGAGGAATGGTATTCATAAGGATCCTACAACCTGCCCATCAAAGGATCACTCTAGTCTTGTTCTAAAATGACTGATGAAAGAAAATGAACAGGTGCTACAGGTTACTCAGCTGTTCTAAAATTAAAGATTGATATTTTTCCTCTTGTTCTATTAGCAGACCTTTAGTGACACGTTAGCACTGGATAATGGTTGCAGCAGTTTAAGCCTCATGCTGTGATTTTTAACAGAAAGCTTGGCTACAGCAGCAAACAATGACATCTCCCCATAGCCAGTAACCTAATAAGGAAGCAGTTGCAGCCTTAGGCAGTTTGACTAAACAGCAAGAACAATCTGACTTCCAATGTACTGACTCCACTTTAAAGACAATGGCCTGGTTTAATTAACACTGTATTCATTTGTAACTAAATCAATTTAGAATTTTTGTCCTTTAACATTGACTTTACCAGCTTAAGAAGAAAAATAAAAAGAAGGCTCAAGCTGCTGGAAATCACTTTTGATTTGTATAAACAAGCATTTCTGAGCCAGCAATAGAATAAATAACCCTTGACGTTCATGGCTAAGTTGCCCACACACTCAGGTAATTATTAAAATCATCTTTTAACATAAGAAAATTTCCTCATCTATTTTAGGAATAAATACGGGATGTATTTAATGTAATACCAAATTGAAATTATTTTCTCATATCCCTCTTCTGAGGGGCATTAAATTAAAAATGTTAGGCCTTGCCCAAAACATATATATTCCAAATTATTATTTCTAACAGTAAGCTAGTAGATTTTGTCTAGTAAGTTATGGGATCTCACAAACTTTATTTGACCCATCTTTACACTGTCATCTTTGGTTTGGCCAATATAGATCCACCTCTGAACAGAAACTAAAATATTATAAATGCTAACTCAACCCTGCATTGATTTTCATCTTAAAATAATCAGTCAACAAATAACGAAAGTTTATTCAATAATATGCTAAGCTTAAATTGTATTCTAAATTCTCATAAGTGAGGATATAATTTTAAGAGAAAAATATGTGATTCTGCATTAGATCAACTGTTGTGCAAATATTTGACAATTATTTGAATTGCTACCTTGTAAAACCAACCCCATAGTTTTTCCTGAAAATCTTTCCTTTCTGAAAAATTATACATCCCAAAATAATAGATCCATGAGAAAATAAGGCTGGGTCAAACCACTCAAAAGTTATGAAACAGAACATCAGTTAAAATAATAAGCCAGGTGCTAGTGGCTCATGGCTGTAATCCTAGCTACTCAGAAGGCAACGATCAGGATGATTGTGGTTGGAAGCCAACCTGGGCAAATAGTTTGAGAGACCCTATCTCAAAACACCCTTCACAAAAATAGGGCTGGTAGAGTGGCTCACGGTGAAGGCCCTGAGTTCAAGCCCCAGAACTGGAAAAAAGAATCCTAATAAAAATACTAGCATGTCCATTCTCTCATTCTCTACTGGTATTTACACCCATCACCAGTCTATTCTGTGCAGCCTTGGCCCTTGGGCTCATTATTCCTCCATACACAAACAAACACACACACACACACACACACACACACACACACACACACACAGCATTGGAGGACACTTGATTTTAAAGAGGTCTTTTTAAAATTAAAATTAAAAGTATATTTCAGAGCATATGACCTGCTTATTAATTGGTTGTTTTAATTCAGGGGAATGTCTTTGCAGCCTCATCATCTATACTCACAGATACTCTAGATGGCTTATTATGCTGGAGGGAACAGTGGCTCTTAAAGCTATTAAATGAGCACTATTTGTATTAAAAGAAGGTACTTCAAAACTTCACCTTTTCTCATAGGGTTTTCATTAAATATTTAGGTTTTCTCTTTAATTGGGAGAAAGCTTGTCCCAATCATCAAAAAATGGAAAATTCTCTTATAAACCAACACAATTTCCACATTAAGCCAGACACAGTGGTGCACACTTTTACTCCCAGTTACTAGAGAGGTTGAGGCAAGATTGCTTGAGCACAGGAGTTCCAGCCAGCCTGGACAACATAAGGAGACACCATCTCAAAAAAAAAAAAAAAATCCATGTGTTATTTCTATTTCATTGCCAATTTACCAATGACTAAGGACAAGTTTCTCTATTATAATAAGAAAGTCTGGCTTTTAAAAGCTGAATAAGGTTAAGGAACTACAGGACAAAGGACAAGAGTCTAAAGTCCTATAGAAGGCAGCCCAAGTCTCTCACCATCTGACCATTAGTCTAGGCTCCCTGTTTTATCTCCCATGCACAGCTCACCAGATGAAGCAATGCTGGGATCTTTTTATTTGATCCTTGTCTTATGTATTCCCTAACTGCTATTCTGCTATCTTTTTTAATTACCTCCAAATGCCTACCAGTGTTTATGCATGGAAACAGTTAAATAAGGATTTGTTTTAAATTTCTCTAGTTGGTTTTTTAAACTTAAATATATTTTTTCAGGTATTTGGTCACAATGATGTAAAGCTAACTAATACACTAACTATAATTTGTACCCATTGATCACTTCTCATTCTTCCCTCGCCACAACAGGTATTTGTTTGGGATTTTTCTAATTGATTTTTATATAAAAAATTAGTATATGTATAATGATCACGTTATACTTGATTAGTAACTCCAAATGACTTGAAGGAAGTTATGTGCTTCCTTAAAAACAAAACAGTAGCCAAAAAATGATCTTTCACACAGGGGAGACCTTGGTTTGAGCTAATTATATTTACATGGATACTTTCAGTAGATTTTCTGAAGCAATAGTCTTAGACTAGATATTATAAAATTACACACATAAACTGATAAACTTCAAATACAGGACTAATACCCAGATCAAGGATATAAAACCTCTTTTTTTTTCTTTTATTTTATCATTTTTTCCATTTACTTACATGTGTATACATTGTTTGTGCCACCCCTCACCCCTCACCCCCCACAATCCCCCACTTCCAGGCAGAACCTGTTCTGCCCTCTTCTTTGATTTTGTTGAAGAGAAAACATAAGAGATAATAAGAAAGACATATTGTTTTTGTTAGTTTGGGATAAAGATAGCTATACAGAGAGATTCCTAGCATTGCTTCCAAGCACTTGTGTATTGCAACCCACACGGGTTCATTTCTACCAGAACTCTTTTCTACTTCCTGGTCCCCTTCCCATAGTGGCCTCTGCCAATTTAGGACTATTTTATTCACTACTCTACAGTGAGCACATCAACCACATTTAAGTTTTAGGTTTCCTTTCCTTTCTCTATTTCTCCTGTGTATGTTCTCCCCTTAGTGTGTGACTCACATCCTATAATATTACTGTATTTGTTTTGGGTCTATAATCCACATATGAGTGAGAACATTCAATTTTTGGCCTACTGAGCCTGGATAACTTCGCTTAAGATGATGTTCTCTAGTTCCATCCATTCACTTGCAAATGACAAAATTTCATTCTTTTCTGTGGCCACGTAAAATTCCATTGTGTATAAATACCACATGTTCTTCATCCATTTGTAGGTTGTGGGCATCTTGGCTGTTTCCACAGCTTGGCTATGTAAACAGTGCTGCAATAAACATGGGTGTGCAGGTGCTTTTGTAATAACTTGAGTCACATTCCTTTGGGTATATCCCTAGGAGTGGTATTGCTGGATCATATGGCAGATCTATGTTTAGTTTTTTAAGGAGCCTCCATGTTTTCCAAAGTGGTTGTACTAGCTTACATTCCTACCAGCAGTGTATGAAGGTTCCTTCCCACTCCCCCCACCACCTCCTCCCTCCCAACCCGCATCCTTGCCAGCATTTGTTGGTGGTGGTGTTCTTGATGATAGCCATTCTAACAGGTAGGGAGGAATCTTAGTGTGGTTCTGATTTGCATTTCCTTTATGGGCAGGGATGGTGAGCATTTTTTCATGTGTTTTTGGCCATGTGGATTTCTTCCTTAGAAAAAGTTCTGTTTAGTTCAGTTGCCCACTTCTTTATTGGTTCATTGACTTTGGGGGTGCTTAGTTTTTTGAGCTCTCTGTATATTCTGGTTATCAGTCCCTTGTCTGATGTATAGCTAGCAAATATTTTCTCCCACTTTGTGGGTGGTCTCTTCAATTTAGAGACCATTTCTTTTGTTGTGCAGAAGCTTTTTAATTTCATGTAGTCCCATTTGTCCATCCTTTTTCTTAGCTGCTTGGCTGATGGAGTTCTGTTGAGGAAGCCCTTGCCTATTCTTATTGTTTCCAGGGTATTCCCTGCTCTTTTGTGTATTAACTGTAAGGTTTCAGGTCTGATATTAAGGTCCTTAATCCTCTTTGAGTTGATACTAGTACAGGGTGACAGGCATGGATCTAGTTTGTTTTCTGCAGGCAGACAGCAACTTTTCCCAGCACCATTTGTTTAAGAGGCTGTCTTTTCTCCATCATATCTTTTTGGTGCCTTTGTCAAAAATAAGATGGGTATAGCTGTGTGGATTTATATCCAGGTCCTCTACTTTGTTCCACTTATCTTCTTATCTGTCTTTGTGCCAATACCATGATGTTTTTATTGCTATGGCTCTGTAGTATAGTTTGAAGTCAGATATTGTGATACCTCCAGCATTGCTCTTTTTGCTCAGTATTGCCTCGGCTATTTATGGTCTTTTGTATTTCCAAATGAACCTTAGGGTAGATTTATTAATCTCTATAATGAATGTCATTGGAATTTTGATGGGTATTGTGTTGAACATGTAGATTGCTTTTGGTAGTATAGCCACTTTACTATGTTGATTCTACCAATCCATGAGCAAGGGAGATTGTTCCATCTTCTGTAGTCTTCCGCAATCTCTTTCTCCAGTGGTTTGTAGTTCTCCTTGAAGAGGTCATTTATATCCTTTGTTAAGTTTACTCCTAGATATTTAATTTTTTCTGAGACTACTGTATATGGAATTGTTTTCCTGTATTCTTTCTCAATTTGTTCATTGTTGGTGCATAGAAAAGCTACTGATTTCTTTAAGTGGATTTTGTATTCTGCTATATTGCTGAAGCTGTTTATGGTGTCTAGAAGTTTTTGGGTCTTTGAGGTATAGGATCATGTCATCTGCAATTAGGGATATTTTGATTATTTCTTTACCTATTTGTATTCCTTTTATTTCTTCTTCTTGTCTTAATGCCCTGACTAGGAATTCTAGGACTATGTTGAATAGGAGTAGGGAGAGTGGGCACCCTTGTCTCATTCCTGAGTTTAGAGAGAATGGTTTCAGTTTTTCCCAATTAAGTATGATGTTGGTTATAGGTTTGTCATATTTAGCCTTTATAATGTTGAGGTACATTTTTTCTATTCCTAGTTTTCTTAGAACTTTTATAATGAAGTAGTGTTAAATCTTATTGAAGGCTTTTTCTGCATCTATTGAGATGATCATATGGTTTTTGTTTCTGCTTCTATTAATGTACTGTATTACATTTATTGATTTGTACATGTTGAACCATCCCTGCATCGCTGGAATAAAGCTGACTGGTTGTGGTGAATGATCTTTGTGATATGTTGTCGGACTCAGTCTGCCATTATTTTATTGAGGATTTTTGCATCAATGTTCATTAAGGAGATTGGCCTGTAGTTCTCCTTTTTGGATGTGTCCTTGTCCGATTTTTGGTAGGAGTATAATACTGGCTTCATGGAATGATTTGGGCAGTGTTCCTTCCCTTTCTATTTAGTGGAAACACTTAAGGAGTATTGGTATTAGATCTTCTTTGAAGGTCTGGTAGAATTCAGCTGAGAATCCATCAGGTCCTGGACTTTTCTTTTTTGGGAGACTCTTTATTCCTGCTTCAATTTCATTACGTGTTATAGATCTGTTTAGGTGGCTAATATCTTCTTGGTTCAGTTTTGGATGGTCACAAGTATCTAGAAATTTGTCCATTTCTTCAAGATTTTCAAATTTATTGGAATATAGGTTCTCAAAGTAGTCTCTGATGATTCCCGGGATTTCTGTGGTGTTTGTTCTTATCTCCCCTTTTTCATTGCTGATTTTGCTAATTTCGGTCTTTTCCCTCCTCATTTTAGATTTGCCAGGGGCTTGTCAATCTTCTTTACTTTACTTTTTCAAAGAACTAGCTTTTTGTTTCATTGATTCTTCCTTTCTTTTTGGTCTCTATTTCACTAATTTCAGCCCTTATTTTTATTATTTCTCTCCTGCTTGTTTTGGGTTTTGCTTGCTCTTGTTTTTCTAGGAATTTGAGATGTAGCATTAGCTCATTTGTTTGAGTTCTTTCTGTCCTTTTAATATATGCACTAATGGTTATAAACTTTCCTCTTAGGACTGCCTTTGCTGTGTCCCATAGGTTCTGGTAGGTTATGTTTTGATTTTCATTAGCTTCCAGGAACCTTTTTATTTCCGCTATGACCCACTGATCATTGAGCAATGTATTATTCAGTCTCCAATCATTTGCATGTTTTCTGCTATTGTTTTTGTTATTGAGTTCCAGTTTTAATGCATTGTGATCAGACAGAATGCAGGGAGTTATTTCTATTTTCTTGTATTTCCTGAGGCTTGCTTTGTGTCCAAAGATATGATCTGTTTTGGAGAAAGTTCCATGGGCTGCTGAGAAGAATGTATATTGTGGTGTTGTTGGATGAAGTATTCTGTAGACATCAATTAGGTCCATTTGATTTATGGTGTCATTTAGTTCTAGGGTTTTTTTGTTGATTTTTTGTTTGGATGACCTATCAATTGGCGATAGAGGGGTATTAAGTCTCCCACTACTATTGTGTTGGAGTGTATATGTGCTTTTAAGTCCTTTGGTGTATGTTTGATGAAATTGGGTATGACATTGGGTGCATATAAGCTGATAATTGTTACTTCCTTTTGATGTATTGAACCTTTTGTTAGTATGAAGTGTCCTTCTTTATCTCGTTTGACAAATGTAAGTTTGAAGTCTACTTTGTCTGATATAAGTATTGTTACTCTTGCTTGTTTTCGGGGGCCATTGGCTTAGTAAATCTTCTTCCAGCCTTTCACCCTAAGCCAGTATTTATTTCTGTCAATAAGATAGGTCTCTTGTAAACAACAGATTGTCATATCTTACTTTTTAATCCAATTTGCAAAATGGTATCTTTTGATGGGGGAGTTGAGCCTGTTGACATTCAGTGTTAGTATTGACAGGTATGTGGAGATTCCTGCCATTTAGTTCTTTTTGTTTTGTGTTTGATTGTGTGCAGTTGAATCAATGCTACTCTCTGATTGCTTGTCTTTTGTTTTCCTGTGGTTTGATGCTTCCTGTCCTCTCGTGATTTTGTTTGCTTTCATCTTCTGTGTGCAGAATTCCTTGTAGAATCTTCTGTGGTGGTGGCTTGGTGATCATATACTGCTTTAGTTTCAGTTTATCATGAAAGATTTTTATTGCTCCATCAATTTTGAATGATAGTTTTGCTGGGTAGAGCATCCTAGGGTTGATGTTATTTTCATTCAGTGCCTGAAATACTTCACTCCATGCCCTTCTTGCTTTTAAGGTTTCCATTGAGAAATCTGCTATTTTGACAGGTTTACCTTTGTATGTTATTTGTTGTCTTTCTCTTACAGCTTTCAATATTCTCTCTCTGTTCTCTATGCTTGTTGTTTTGATGATAATATGCTATGGGAAGGATAAAACCTCTTTTGAATAGCAACAAAGAAGATAAAATACAATTAAACATTAGAAATATGCAAAATCTGTATGAGGAAGTTTTAAAAATACTCATGGAAACCCCAAGGGTACACTAGATCAACTGGAAAGACTTCTCTATTCTAGGACCAAATGATGCCCCATCATAAAGATACCTGTTCTTCCTAAGTGAATTTATAAAGTCAGTGCAATCTCAACAAAAATAACAATAGTTTTTTGTTTTCTGTTTTTGTCTAAGACAAGATCTCGCTATATAGCCCAAGCTGGCCTCCAACTCACAATCCTCCTGCCTCTTCTGCCTCCCAAGTATTGAAGTTACAGGCTTGTGGCTCTATGCACAGCCATCAACAGCTTTTTTAACCCCCAATTTATTTATTTTTTTATTCATTTATTCACATGTGCATACATTGTTTGGGTCATTTCTCCACTCTGCCCCTCTCCCTCACCCTCTCCCCTCCTCCCTCCCTTCAGATCCAGGCCAGTCCTGTTCTATCCTTATCACTAACTTTGTTGAAGAAAAGACACAAGAATTAATAAGGAAGACAAAGCATTTTTTGCTACTTAAGGACAGCTATACAGAGAGATTCCTAACATTGCTTTTGTGTACCCATGTGTTGCGACCCATGTTAATTCATCTCTAATTGATCCTTACACTGGTTCCTGATCCCCTTCTCATGTTAACCTCTGTCGCTTCAAGGTTTCTGTATTAGTTCTTCTGGAGTGGGGATATCAAATGCTTTCATGTTTTGGGTTTTCTACCTATTCCTATATCTCCCGTATGTGCTCTCCCCTTGTCATGTGATCCAAGTCCAATAACATTGCTGCATTTGCCCTAGATCTAAAGTCCACATATGAGGGAGAACATACGATTTTTGGTCTTCTGAGCCTGGCAGACCTCGCTCAAAATGATGCTCTCCAGTTCCATCCATTTACATGCAATGATAAGATTTCATTCTTCTTCATGGCTGAGTAAAATGCCATTGTGTACAAATGCGACATTTTCTTGGTCCATTCATCAATAGTGGAGCATCTTGGTTGTTTCCATAACTTGGCTATTGTGAATAGCACTGCAATAAAAATGTGTATGCAGGTACATATGTAGCCTGTGTTGCATTCCTTTGGGTAGATCAACAGGAGTGGGATTGCTGGATCATATGGCACGTCTATATTTAGATTTTTAAGAAGTCTCCAAATTTTTTCCAAAGTTTTACCAGCTTGCATTCCCACCAGCAGTGGACTAGGGTTCCTTTTCCTCACATCCTCGCCAAGATATGTTGTTGGTAGTGTTTTTGATGATGGCTATTCTAACAGGGGTGAGGTGGAATTTTAGTGAGGTTTTGATTTGCATTTCCTTTATAGCTAGAGATGGTGAGCATTTTTTCATGTGTTTTTTGGCCATTTGGATTTCTTCTTTTGAGAAAGTTCTGTTTAGTTCAGTTGCCCATTTCTTACTTGGTTCATTGATTTTAGGAGAGTTTAGTTTCTTAAGTTCCATATATATTCTGATTATTAGTCCCTTGTCTGATGTATAGCTGGCAAATATTTTCTCCCACTGTGGGGTTCTCTTCAGTTTAGAGACCATTTCTTTTGTTGTGCAGAAGTTTTTTAATTTTATAAAGTCCCATTTATTCATCCTTTCTCTTAGTTGCTGGGCTGCTGGGGTTCTATCGAGGAAGTCTTTGCCTATACCTATTAGTTCCAGTGTTTCCTGCTCCTTCCTGTAGTAACTTCAGAGTTTCAGGTCTGAAATTTAGGTCCTTGATCCATTTTGAGTTGATACTAGTACAGGGTGATAAACATGGATCAAGTTGCAGTTTCTTGCAGATGGGTAACCACTTTTCTCAAAAACATTTGTTGAAGAGGCTGTTTTTCTCCATCATATATTTTTGGCACCTTTGTCAAAAATGAGGTGGGCATAGTTGTGTGGATTCATATCTGGGTCCTCTATTCTGTTCCACTGGTCTTCATGTCTGTTTTTGTGCCAGTACCATGCTGGTTTTATTGCTATTGCTTTGTAATATAGTTTGAAATCAGGTATTGTGATACCTCCAGCATTGCTTTTTTTGCTGAGTATTACCTTGGCTATTCATGGTCTCTTGTGTTTCCAAATGAACTTTAGGGTAGATTTTTCAATCTCTGTGATGAAAGTCATTGCGATTTTGAAGGGAATTGCATTAAACATGTAAATTGCTTTTTGCAGTATAGCCATTTTTACCATGTTGATTCTACTGAACCACGAGCACGGGAGATTTTTCCATCTTCTGTAGTCTTCCTCGATCTCTTTCTTCAGGAGTTTATAACCTTTGTTAAATTTACTCCTAGGTATTTGATTTTTTTTGTTGTTGTTGAGGCTATTGTGAATGGAATTGTTTCCATATATTACTTCTCAGTTTGTTCACTGTTGGTGTACAGAAAAGATAATGATTTTTGTATGTTGATTTTGTATCCTGCCATCTTACTGTAGCTGTTTATGATGTCTAAGATTTTTTGGGTAGAGTTTTTTGGGTTTTTAAGGTATAGGATTACATCATCTGCCAATAAGGATATTTTGACAGTTTCTTTACCTATTTGTATTCCTTTTATTTCTTCTTCTTGCCTAATTGCTCTGGCTAGAAATTCCAGTACTATGTTGAATAGGAGTGGTGATAGTAGGCATCCTTGTCTCGTTCCTGATTTTAAGAGGAATGGTTTCAGTTTTTCACTGTTAAGTATGATGTTGGCTGTAGGTTTGTCATATATAGGCTTTACAATGTTGAGGTACATTCCTTCTATTCCTAGTTTTCTTAGAGCTTTTATCATGAAGTGGTGTTGAATATTGTTGAAGGCTTTTTCTGCATCTATTGACATGATCAAGTGGTTTTTGTTTTTGCTTCTATTGATGTGCTGTATTACATTTATAGATTTGCGTATGTTGAACCACCCCTGCATCCCTGGGATGAAGCCGACTTAGTCATGGAGTATGATCGTTCTGATGTGTTGTTGGATTCAGTTTGCCATTATTTTTACTAAGGATTTTTGTGTCAATATTCATTAAGGAAATAAGCCTGTAGTTATCCTTTTTGGAGGTGTCTTTGTCTGGTTTTGGGATGAGAGTAATATTGGCTTCATAAAATGAGTTAGGCAGTGTTCCTTCCCTTTCTATTTTGTGGAACAGTTTAAGGAGAGTTAGTATTAGTTCTTCTTTAAACGTCTGATAGAATTCAGCGTCAATCCATCACGTCCTGGACTTTTCTTTTTTTGGAGGCTCTTGACAGCTGCTTCAATTTCTTTTTGTGTTATAGATCTATTCAGGTGATTAATATCCTCTTGGTTCAGTTTTGGGTGGTTGTAAGTTTCTAGAAATCTGTCCATTTCTTCAAGATTCTCAAATTTATTACAGTATAGTCTCTCAAAGTAGTGTCTGATGATTTCCTGGATTTCTGTGGTGTTTGTTGTTATCTCCCCTTCTGCATTTCTGATTTTACTGATTTGGGTTTTTTCTCTGCTCTTTTTAATCAGGTTTGCCAGGGGTCTGTCAATGTTATTTATTTTTTCAAAGAATCAGTTTTTTGTTTCATTCATTCTTTGTATGTTTTTTTGTTGTTGTTTCTGTTTCATTTATTTCAGCCCTTATTTTATTTCTTTCCTTCTGCTTGTTTTGGGATTTGCTTCTTCTTGTTTTTCTAGGAGTTTGAGATGCAGTATTAGGTCACTGATTTGAGATCTTTCTGTCCCTTTAGTATAGGCACTCATGGCTATAAACTTTCCTTTTAGGACTGCCTTTGCTGTGTCCCATAGGTTCTGGTAGGTCATGTTTTCATTTTCATTAACTTCCAGGAACCTTTTAATTTCCTCTTTTATTTCATCAATCACCCATTCATCATTGAGCAATGTGTTGTTCAGCTTCCAATTGTTTGCAAGTTTTTTATTGCTGTTTTGTTGTTGATTTCTAGTTTTAAAGCATTGTGGTCAGATAGAATGCATGAGAGTATTTCTATTTTCTTATATTTGCTGAGGTTTGCTTTGTGCCCTAAGATATGATCGGTTTTGGAGAAGGTTCCATGGGCTGCTGAGAAGAATGTATATTGTGCAGAAGTTGGATGAAGGAGAATTCCAAGATGGCGGCTAGAGGTAGGAAGCAGAAAGCGACCCTCCTATAGTGAAATCTTGGAGAGACGCTGGAGACACACTTTGCAGGCATAATCACCGAGAAAAGGCATAACTTTGACTCCTCCACATCTCCAGCCGGCGCAGAGAATCTCCACTTCACGTTAAACGGAGAACCGAGGAGGGCCCCCCAGGGCCGCCAGTGGCCGGCGCCCATACGGCTTGGGAAGATGCGGACCAGGTGAGCTTCGCGGTACCGCGGTAGCCCCACAGACAAGCGTGGGCCAGAGCAGCATAGCCCCCTGGACAGACTGACCTCCACCCGGGAAAAAAAGAGAAACTGAGTACTAAGCAATAAGAACAGTTAAGACACGCTGGAAAGAGGGTGGGGTGCCCTGAGCGCTGAAGATTGGGTGAAGGGACTCCTTCCCGGGACTGTAAATAAACAAGCTGGGCGGGCCGGAGAGGCTCTGGCGGGAGCGGGGCGCGCCCAGCAACCAGGAGCGGGGACGCTTGTGAGAGGAGGGAAGACCCACTTCCCACGTGAACTGTAAATAAACACGCAGGCCTGACAACGTGGGGCAGTGTCACCTTTCCCAGTGCTTGGAAAGGGGAAAGGCTGTAGCAGAGGCTTCTGCACAGGAGAACTCTGAGCAAACAAAGCCTGTGGGACCAGGTGAGTGCTAAGCTCACCCCAGAGATCTGCATAAATAACGCCGCCAGCTACAGGCTGAGAGCAGCAGGCAGGCAAGCCACAGTTGCAGATACCACTCTCAGAACTGCCTCCAGACGCTTTTTTTTCTTTTTCTCCCTACCTTTGATGAGAGAACAACCGAATTACACCTGCAAGCCGAAAAACTTACTGAAACTGTATTGCATTTGAACTGGGGACACTTGGTGGGGCTTTTTTTTTTTTTTTCTTCTGTGTGTGTGTGAGTGTAGTTTTGTTCTACTTTATGCATCCCCTTTGATGAGACAACTACAGAACAACATCTGAGGCACCAACTCCAGGACTGGAGATTGAGACAGACACCCAAATTATTAAGACTGAAATTGCATTGCATATAAACTTGGAAGTTTTTTGGTTTTTTTTTTTTTTTAATTTTCTATTTTCCATTTTATTTTAATTCATTTTTATAAATAGATATTACTTTCATATACTTATTTTTTATTTTTTTATCTTTGATTTTCAATCCTCTCTCTGTCTCTCTATTGTCTGTTCAGCTTACTGTCGATTAGTACACTAACACTCCCTGTTTATACCTTTGAAACTCTCTTGTCTGATACCTTGTTCTGCTTTCTCCCTCTTGTCTGTATATTTGTTTTCGCCTTTTCTTTAACTTCTTGCTTTCCATCTCAGCTCACTCTTCCATTCTCAATATTACCATTGTTATTATTACAAGCTAGAAAATACTTAATTACACACAGTACAGGGACAGTAACAACACCAAGGACAATGACGGGAAGACAGAAAAAAACAGGGAAACCAGTTTCCCCACAGCAAAAAATTAGTACAGGAACCAGAGGGGAATGAAGAGAACAGAAACTCAGATCCAGACTCCAACAAAATGAAGATAAACTATGCCAAAGGACCCAATGAAGCCCACAAGAATAAGTTAAAAGAAGACATACTACAAGTACTCAATGAAAATTTTATAGAGATGATACTGGATAGGGTCAACCAAAATGTACAGGAGACACTCAAGAAATTCCAAGACAACAAAAATAGAGAATTTGAAAAAGCAAAAGAAGAAATAAAGGAAAGCATAGAAGCACTGTATAAACACCAAAGTGAAAGAGAGAACACAATGAATAAATGGATAAATGAACTCAGGACAAAAATAGACAACAATAAAGAAGAAAACAGCCAGGATATGGAAAACCTCAGAAAAAAGAACGAAACAGAACTGCAAAACAAAACGGAAGGCCAATCCAGCAGAATAGAACAAACAGAAGACAGAATCTCAGAACTCGAAGATGAAATGGTAATTAAAGTTTCCTCTAGATTTGGGAAATTTTCTGTTATTATTTTGTTGAATATATTACACATTCCTTTTGCTTGCACCTCTTCTCCTTCTTCAATGCCCATGATTCTCAGGTTTGGTCTTCTAATAGAGTCAGTGACTTCTTGCATTTTCTTTTCACAGGTCTTGATTTAAGATTCTGTCTTCTGTTTGTTCTATTCTGTTGGAATGGCCTTCCATTTTGTTTTGTATTTCTGTTTCATTCTTTTCTCTGAGGTTTTCCATATCGTGGGTTACTTCCTCTTTAATATTGCCAATTTTTGCCCTTAATTCGTTTCTCTCTCTGTTTATGGTGATCTCTGTTTCAGTTTTGTATTTATTTAGAGTTCCTATGATTTCATTTATTTGTTTCTGTGTTTTCTCATATTCTTTAATTTTGTTGTCTTGGAATTTCTTGAGTGCCTCCTGTACGTTTTGGTTGACCATGTCTAGTAACATCTCTATGAAATTCTCATTAATTACTTGTAGGATTTCTTCTTTCAGTGTGTTCTTGTGGGCTTCGTTGGGCTCCTTGGTATAGTTTATCTTTGTTTTGTTGGAGTCTGGATCTGGGTATCTGTTTTCTTCATTTTGCTCTAAATCCTGTACTACTTTATTTTGGGGGGAAGAATGGTTTCCATCCCTTTTTCTTCTTCCCATATTTCTACTAGGTACCCTTTCTATCCCTGGAGTATGTGTAATTTAGTATTAGCTGGGTTACAATATTAATACTAACAAAACCAAGAGAGAAGGATAAAAAAGAGAAAAAGACAGAAAGATAAAAGGAAGAGAGAAGAGAGGGGAAAAAAACAAAAAAAGAATGAGAGAGACTATGGGTGATCAAACAGAAAACTAGGCAGCAAAACCCTTAAAGAAGGGGAAAAAAAAGAAAAACAAAAAAATCACCAGGTCTGGAACAGTAGAATTGCAGTGTTAGTTGTTGTGATGTTACTCCTTTAGCATCCAGACCTGTCTGCCTCTGTCTCTTAGGCAGGGTTGGAGCCCTCTTGTGGCAGGTGGCAGGTGGGTGGGGACCAGCTATTCTTTTAGTATATCATTTTGTGAAGAAGTCTTCCACAAGCTAGAGGTTCAGAGTGCTGATGTTTCAGTTCTCTCTTGTGCTTTACATCAGCCAAGAGTGTCTCCAGCCTCTCAGCAAAGTCCCTGGATCAGGGAGCTTAGGAGGTCTGTGGCTGTGTCCCAGTCACCATGTTGGATCCATCAACAGCATTTAAATGAACTAGCTAAGTTGTTACTAAAGTTCATATGGAAGAATAAGATGTAAGACTAGTCAGGAAAACATTCAAGAAGAAAAGCTACGAGATAAAACCAGTCACACCAAAACATAAGTTTGGGCTGGCAGAGTGGCTCAAGCCATACAGTGCCTACTTAGTAAGCATGAGGCCTTGAGTTCCAATCCCAGTATTAAACCTCTATAACTAAAATATTATGATTCTGGCACATGAACAGAACAAAAGGTTCAGAAATAGACCCAAGTACATATGGGAGTTTAGTATATGATGAAGATGACATGTTGAATAACTGAGACAAAGATGGGCTTTTTAGTATATGGTACCAACATAATTGCAGTTAGAAAAAAAACATAATTAGATACATATCTTACATCATACATGAAAATAAGCTCCAAATTCATTAATTTTAAATGTAAAAACCTACATAAATACTATATAAAAACATGAATGAATCCCTCTATAAGTTATGTGTAGGGAAAAACTAATTATGACTCAAAATTCAGATGTAATTAATTTTTGGTGAGGGGGGATTAACTCAACCAACTTTTGAACACAATTATTTTAACTTTACACTTCAGTCCATGGACAAAATAGAAATGTAAATAGTGAACTGTAATAAATAGGTTTGTTTTTTGCAATGTTGATGTGTTACCAATTCTGAAACTATTTTCTATATGTTCAAGGATTCAGCAAATGAATAAATATATTGAGGATAAAGAGATCCAGGTTCTGTTAAAAGAGCATTACTAATATGGAAAAGGGAAAAGCAAGACTGAACACTGGGGTCCTAGAATGGGATTGGAGCTATCTGTATGAATTCATGATATAAATGTATATTTTCTTAGCTTTGTTCCCTATTAGGGTCTTGAAGCACTTACATCTCAGTAACAATAAATACCCCTAGAATACATATCTGAGTTCCTAACAACATTTTCCACTAAAAAGAACCAGAGTTCCTTGGAGGATTGACTGTTGATTATGGCTGCTGCAAGATGAGCCTGGAATACCTTGTGTAAAAGGTGAAAAAGTGCACAAAAAATGAGAGAACTCTGTCAAAAGGACTAGGGTTCCAGTTTGAATGGGCTCCCCCAGACAAAATCTGCAACAATTTGAGCATTAGGATAAATAATTAAAGCATAAAATTTTAACCTATGAGATAAATTAAGAATCCATGAATCCATACTAACACACATACATACATGAGAGGAGGAAATAAGAATTTCTTTTTCATAATAGAATGCCAATTCAAAAATGTAAAAGGAATGATTTGGCAATCATAGGAATAATTGATTCAGGAATGATTCATCAATGTCTGCTAAAACAGGTGGGTGAAAGTTTGATGAGAAACAGTATATTTAAGTAGTCAAAGTACCTCTCCATGATTACTTATTAATGAGAAAAAAGATAAATATTAACTGTAACAGTAGAAGATCTGGAAGTGATCATTTTTGTCATCACCAAGTGATCAGAGTCAGCATCACTAATAATGTAACAAACCAATATCATGTAGCCCCTGATATGATGCACTAATAAAGATATCATCACTTCTTGAACAAATGGGACTGCATAAAATTAAAAAGCTTCTGCACAGGAAATGAAACAGTCACTAGACTTAAAAGACTGCCCACAGAATGGGAGAAAATCTTTGCCAATATTCATCCAATAAAGGACTAATATCCAGAATCTACCAGGAGCTCAAAAAAACTCATCCCTCCTACCCCCAGCAAAGAATCAACATCCCAATGAAAAAATGGACACATGAATTAAATAGGGAATTTTCAAAGGAAGAGGTACAAATGGCTAATAAATACATGAATAAGTGCATAACCTCCCTGGCCACAAAAGAAATGCAAATCGAAACTACACTAAGATTTCATCTCACCCCAGTTAGAATGGGTATCATCAAGAACATAAACAACCACAAATGTTGGCAAGGATGCAGCAAAACAGTAACCCTTATATACTGTTAGTGGGAATGTAAATTAGTACAGCCATTATGGAAAGCAGTATGGAGATTCATTTAAAAACTAAAAATAGAACTACCATATGATCCAGTGATACCACTCCACTTGGGCACATACCTGAAGGAATGTAAGTCAAGATACAATAGAGACACTTGCACAAGATGTTTATTGCAGCATTGCTTATAATAATCAAGCTATGGAAATAATCCAGATGCCCTACAACTGATGAATGGATTAAGAAAATACGAAGTTTTATTCAGCCAAAGGGAAGAATGACACCATAAAGTTTGAAGAAAATGGGCACAATTGGGGGACATCATGTTAAATGAAGTAAGCCAGGTTCATAAAGACAAAGGTTTCCTGTTTTCTCTCATATGTGAAAGATAGATCTAAAAGATAAATATATACACAAAAACAAACATGATATATACAAACTTACATGTAGAACTTGTTTGTAGTAGTGGAACTACTATATGGCACCTGGGGGAGGAGGGAAAGGATAAGAGAATGATAGATTCAACAATATTGAAATGCATTACATCTATGCCAGTAGAGGACCTAAAGAAATGTACTGAAAGCTGTTGAATGATGGGGGGAGGGGAGGGGTGGAGAGAAGGAGTAAAGGAGAGTAACAAAGGGAGTCGAATTAACCAAAGTAAAGCATATTCACAGCTGGGATACACCAAGAAACCTCTTTGAACATTGACATTGGAATTAAAAGACAAGACTGTAAATAGGTATGTTGTCAAGGGGTTACTTCTGGGAGGAGGAGGATGAAAGGAGGAGGTGAAAGTGAGGGAATATGATTGATGGGCTTCATATACATACATGAAATAGAATGATGAAACCTCTTGCAATTGCTTTAAGTGGGCGGGGAAGGGTTGCAGGGGAGAGGATGGGGGTGACCTAACCAATGTACAATGTAAGGCTGTTCAGAATTGGCACAATGAATATATGTTAATAAAAATGAAAAAAAAAAGTATCATTACTTCTGTAATATGTCTGCCAACAAGGCATAACTTGGATTTGATCATAAGGAACTAAAAGACAAACTCAGATTGAAGAACATTCAACAAAATACCAAGGTCAAAATAGATGGGGGATAAAAAGGGCAGAGGAACTGCTGTGGATGAAAGGAGACTAAACAGGGCAATTAAAAGAAATGTACAACTGTGAATTGGATAATGGAGTGCAGGAAATGGCTGTAACTAAAGTCACTGAGATAAGTGATAAAACATGAATACAGATTATGGTTAGATAATAGTTTTGTACTAATGTCAAATTGCCTGATTTTGATCATTGCACTGTGGTTATATTAGAAAATATTCTTGTTCTTAGAAAATTCACACTGAAGTGGGGTTAAAGGAATAACATGTTTACAACTTGCAAATGGGTCAGAAAAACAATATAGGTAGATAAAATAGTTGGAGAGAGAAACAGAGAAAGAGAGAGAAATATTATCCATATGAGAAAGACAAGGCAGAAAGAGAGAAAATGATCAAGTAAATGGGGCACATATAAATATGGGTGTTTCTAGGTAAAAGGTATTGAGTACAAGTAAATGGTATATGACTACTTTTTTAAGTTTGCAGCTAAAATTTTTTTGAAGTATGCACATAAATATAGTATATGTGTATGTAAAATCATGGCCCACACAGCACTTGCCTAGAAAGGATAGTGATCATTTCCCACTGAAAAGACTTGGAGTCAGTTGGAAGATAACTTCTTTTTTGGCAGGACTTGGATTTGAGCCCAGCGCCTTGCACTTGACAAGCAAGTGCTCTACCACTTGAGCCATGCCTACAGCTTTTTTTGCTTTATATTTTTTTTCAGATGGGTTTGCACTTTTTGCCAAGGCTGTTCTGGGACCAGAACTCCCCGACCTATGCATCCCACATAGCTGGGATTACAGAAATGCACCACTATACCCAGATTATTGGTTGAGATGGAATCTCCCTAACCACAATTCTCCTGATCCCACCTCCTGAGTAGCTGGGTGGCATGAGCCACTGCACCACAATGGAAGATAACTTTGCAACTTTGAAGGAAAAACCAATCTATCCCCAATAAAAGGAAAGATATCTGAATATATTGAGTATATTGGCAAGTTAGTGTAAAAAAAAGAAAAACAGCAAATGAGAACTCAAGAGACTAAAAATGGCTGGAAAGAATGTCACCCATTCTATATTGCATCTGTTTTTACAGGATGAAACAAGTTATCAGTAAGAGATTGAGTCACAGGTACTTTAAAATGGCAGAATAATGAGTAATCATGGGCTCCACTTTGCCAGGGCATCCTGATTTATGCCGATGGTCCTGGCATGTCACTTATAGGACCAAAAAGTATTCAGATTTAGATGATAAATTATAAGATCACTTACATCTTACTATTTTTCCAAAATTTCTTACTTTTTTTCTATCTTTTTTGGCAGTATAAGACCTCATGATTGCTAGGAGGCACTCTACTCCTTGACTACCCCACTAGCCTGAGGTTTCTTAAAATTTATATGACATAAACAAATCTCAAGTAACATAGATTCAGATTTGTATCAAAGGAATTTGCAGTTTTACTATTTATTTTACATAAAATATATCTATATATGATATTAATAAATAATAATCACCAAATGAAAAGCCTCATTGAAAAAGGGATATATAGCTAGAACCAAAATACTGGCTCCTGTGAGTAATAATGCTATAGTCTCTGAAAAAAAACTATGAATACAGTGTCAGCTATTTTTCTCATTCCAATGATTTTTAAATTTTTTTAAATTTTTATTATTGTTGTTCTGGGTGGGGGTACATTGTAAAATTTACAAAGGTTCTTACAATGTATCAAATATATCATTCTTGAATTCACCCCTCCACTGCTCTCTTTCTCCCCCCTCCCCCGATCCCTGGAACAGCTTCAACAGGGATCATTTTTGCATTTATATACATGTGTATACATTATTTCAGTGATTTTTATTTTTTGGGTGGTACTGGGTTTGAACTCAGGGCTTTATACTTGCGAGGCCTGCACTCTACTGCTTGAGCTATGCCTCCAGCCCACATGAAATTTCTTATATCAGTATCAGCACAGCAGTGTTTGTTGTGAGCTATCAGCCAGGACAGTTAAAGAACCTTAAAACAGCTGGATTTTACAAAGAAATTCTCTATGGTGGGATTGTACAGTATCAAATTATTCCATGATATATTGAACAGAACAATTTTAAAGAGGAAAACCACGTATAACATGGTATAAGTAGAGATCTCTATTTCAATGTATATATTATGCTTTTATTTTGTACTCCATGTGACCCTGCTGTATTGGGCCCATTATTTTAAAGGAGTGCTGTTAAGAAGCGGACTTAATTCTAAACCTTACAGAATGGAACAAAAACTATTAAAATTCCTTAAAATGATCTTTAAAAAGAATAGCTTTATTAACTACCTAACAGTATACTCTACAGAGGGAAGAATTACCCTCACTTATCTTTTAATTAGAAATTGAGATTTTCATAGGTCATATATTTAAAAAAAAATCAGTCTTTGTTCTTCATACTAATATATAAAAATATATTTGGCTTACAGCAAGTTCATATGCACAATAGGAAAGATCCTTATCACCATTTCTTGTTCCCTCTAAGGCTACCACACTACTAAGTTAGTAATAATTTGTAAAAAGAATCTAGACTTGGAAATATTGGGAAATTGTCAGAGGTTAGTAAATAATGGGGGTAGTACTTTCTGCTCATTAAAATTTCAGAATGATTTTTAAAAATCTGAATTCAAACAATTTCTTTAAATGCACCAGATCCTCTTCTTTCCTTTTTCCTAATAAATAATAATTCAGGATCTTGGAAGAGGTACTATCAATCATGACCATCATAAACATTAAACCACTGACCAAGTCACTGATTTAGCAATAGTGATATTGCATATGTTTTTCCCCTTCAAGGACCTTAAAATAACTATCCAGTTGAGGAAAATGCATTGACTGAATGGAGACAAAGTATAGTGCTATTAGAATCATTCACATCAAACACATCATCAGTGATTTTCTAGATAAAATGCCAGCAATGTAGTTAATCTTTGTGGTTAAACAATGCTTTTAGAAGTGTCTTAAGAGCTAACATGAATATGGAAAAATTTTTTCAAATGCTGTAAGGCCATTAGTAGACTAACACATTTGTCAACAATTTAATTAAATATTTTTAAGTCATCTCAATGTCACATAGTGGTAGATTTTTTTTGTTTTCAAAGCATCACACTTGTTATTGATATGCTATATAACAGATAATACATTCTGGATTTTTCTTTGTTTATTAACAAGCCCTTGTAATTAACTTGCTTTTAAATCATAAGTATGATACTATTTTAATTTTCCTCACATTCTCTAACCTATCATTTGAAATCACATTAAGCTGACTCTTAGAAGGCCACCTGGTGTAATACTATGACATTGAAGTGAGCTGTTCTGGCATGCAGGAAATACTGACAGTCTTCTATGCTAAAATCCATTTCTCTAACTGATGACAGAACTAGGGGAAATTAATTTTTGCTATTCATAAATACCTGACAGGTTTAATGTAAATGTTTTGAAAAAGACCTCAGCATATGCTGCACATACATTATATATGCAGCACTGCACTGGAATATTGTATTTGAAGCCCATTCAATTTCTAGATCACTATTGCTGAAACTGTTGAAATTTCTCAAATTACTCACAGATTGCAATTTTCTCCATATACATGTAAATAACAACAGAAGTCCCCATGAAACCTTTCAGTCACTGGAAAAATCAGCAATTTGACACTTAGGACAAATCTCTTTGATAAGAATACTATAAAAATGCAGGTAAACCTGGTAAATCACTGAGTGTTAGCCCAGTTCCCTCCTGCAGTCAGAGCTGAAGAATTTATCCCAAGTGGACTGTGCTCATTTGTGAGGTCTAGAAAGGCTGCTGTAGAAAGGCTGCCACCTCAGCAATACCCCAGCCCAATACAAATAACCCCAGTTTTTTTTTAAGTGCATGTAGAATCAGTCCTAGGAATTCATGCACAGTCTGAGAGATACATATGATACAGTCATTCAGGTGTCAGTATAAATGACACTCCTGCACATGTTCAACTCTTCATGTAGTAAGTACATTTCTGAAGAATCGTATGTAACTACACAGGGAAGCCTTTTATTTAAATAAATTCTATGAGGAAACTGTTTGTAATGTAATCACCCTTAACTGATCCATTTAAAAACTTTATTTTTATTTTCAAGTTCAAGCAGCAATAGAATAATAACTGTAATGGACTGAAAGACATCAAATAGGTTAAAAAATTTATGAGCTCATAATGATTCTAAAAACAACAATAACAAAACCAACCAAATAATCTAGTTGGTCTCCTCTGGAGCAGACCAGGGAATCAATTCATTATTCTAAAAACCAGTAGATAATGGAAAGAAATCACACATTTAATCTGCTTTTTCTATATAAACTGTACCTCAGGTTGTTGATAAGAAAGTCTCTAAAAATAGTCCAGCTAATAAATGAAGATAAATACATTACGATATCACCACTTTGCAAAATCCTAATGAAATAACAGCTATTAAAATCACAAAGTAAAGACAATCAAATACGTGGTTGAAATGAAATGCCGTAAGAAATACACTTGCCACAAAAAAATGAAACATTAGGTCAAGCTTCTTGAATTATCTACCAGGCTGTGTAAAAGAAAATGCATTGACAACACTATGCAGATGAAATGAGCAAATTCCAAGCATGAAAAACTACAGGATGAGCAACCCCATTTCCAGAACAAACAAGAAGCATAAAAGAAGGGGAAGGAAAGAAAGGGAAACTAGAGATTTAAAAAAAGACAGCTGAATGTATGGATTTTGTTTGGATGGGATGCTAATGAAGCAAGTTTTAAAAAGTTAGGAAACACTGGTGATATTTGAGTAGACATCAGATATTTGATGATATTAAGGAATTACTGGCAGTTTTTAAGGCATGCTAATGGTGCTGTGTTAATGAGTTTTTCTTTTTTAATGTGTATATCTTTCAAAACACATAGAAATTACAGAGGAAATGATAGTATGTCTATGACTCATTTTGAAATAATTCAGTTGGGAAATAGTTTTCTTAAATTCTAAATTTATTACCTGGCTCATGGTAAATTAGGAAATAACCATTTGTGGTAAGAGAAAAAACCTACAAAAAAATGCTTATATCTGTAATAGTCAACAAGATAACACAGGACAAATTCAGCTAAAGAGACTGAGACATATCATTAGGTCCTTCCCTAGTGGTTGGTTGCACAAATCATCTCTAAATGACTTTGCATTATAAATTTTTATAGTTCTGCAGTTTGTTTGTTTGTTTAAAAGAACTATAAGGGATGAGTAAGTAAAGCACAATTTTTAGGACAATGAAACTTGAAACTATTCCATGTGATACTCTAATGGTGGATACATGTCATTTATACATATGTTGAAATTCATAGACTATATAACATGAAGAGTGAGTTCTAATGTAAACTAAGGACTTTGATTAATAATGCATCAACGTAGGTTCATTGATTATAAGAAAACAACACTGAGGCGTGTTGATAGCAAGGGGAGGCTGTACACATGTGAGAGTGAGGACAAATGCTCTGCACCTTGTGCTAAATTTTGTTGTGAACTTAAAACTGTTTTAAAAATTAGGGCCATTTGTAAAAGAAAAGAAAAAGTAAAAATGTATAAAACATGCATGAACTGCTGCTTCTTAAAGTTCCAGTTATTTCTGGCACAAATAATTTATTTTAGAACATTAAAACAAAAAGATTGGGCTGGCCGGCACTTAGGCCTCTGAGGAGACAAATCCAGTGTGAATCCAAGTCATCAGAACCGCCACCATGACTGTGGACAAGAGCAGCAAGATGCTGCAGCACACTGACTACAGGATGAGATGCATCCTGCAAGACAGCCTGATATTCATTGGGACTTCCAAGGCTTTTGACAAACATATGAATTTGATCCTCTGTGACTGTGATGAGTTTAGGAAGACCAAGCCAAACAACTCCAAACAAGCAGAAAGGGAAGAAAAATGAGTCTTCGGTATGGTGCTACTGCGAGGGGAGAACCTGGTCTCAATGACAGTAGAGGGACCTCCTCCCAAAGATACTGGCATTGCCCGAGTGCCTCTTGCTCGAGCTGCTGGGGGCCCAGGAGTTGGCAGAGTTGCTGGCAAAGGGATCCCAGCTGGTGTTCCCATGCCCCAGGCTCCTGCAGGACTTGCTGGACCAGTTCATGGGGTTGGTGGGCCATCACAACAGGTGATGACTCCACAAGGAAGAGGTACTGTTGCAGCTGCTGCAGCTGCTGCCACGGCCAGTATTGCAGGAGTCCCAACCCAGTACCAGCTTGGCCGTGGGGGTCCTCCCCCACCTATGGGCTGAGGGGCACCCCCACCAGGCATGATGGGCCCATCTCCTGGCATGAGGCCTCCCATGGGTCCCCCAAGGGGTACTCCCACTGGCCAAGGAACTCCAATGGGCATGCCCCCTCCAGGAATGTGGCTCCCTCCCCCAGGGATGGGAGGCCTTCTTTGACCCTTGGCCACAAAGTTATGGAAGTAGCTCCACAGAGACGTGGGCCCAATTCCCCAGGGCCACATTACCACAGACCTGTTTGTTTGTTATGCTGTTGTTCCTGGAGTCTCACAGGATTGTCTGGTTTCCATTGAGGGCCCCTTCCCCTGGGAATGCATCCACCAAGGCCCTAGACTCATCTTGGCCCTCCTCAGCTCCCTGCCTGTTTCCCAAAGAGCTGTTCTTAGTCCTTTTATTTTCTATGGACCATGAAACTGGTTTACAATAAACTCTTAAGAGACTATTAAAAAAAAAAAGATTTAGAGTGATTGTCTAGGGATAAGAGTATTGGAAGGAAATGGGCAGTGACTGCTAATGGGTGTGGGGCTTCTTTCTAGGTGATGAAAATGTTCCAAAACTTATTGAGAATTTGTTCTAAAAATGGTTAAACAATCCTATGAACATACTAAAACCCACCGAATTATATACTTTAAAGAGGTTAATTGTGTGGTGAATTATAACTTAATAAAGATGTTATTAAATTTGGAGCCTTTCAAAAAGATTACTTTTATCTGTCAACTTCACTGGGCTAAGGGATGCCCATGTAGCTGATACAAAACATTATTTCAGGGTATATATGAGTGTGTTTCCTAAAGAGATTAACATTTGATTTGGTAGACTGAGAAAAGAAGATTGCCCTCACCAGTGTGGGTGGCATTATCCAATCCCATCTGAACAGAACAAAAAGATGGTGGAAGGGCAAATTTGCTCTCTCTACCTGAGTTGGGACATCTATCTTCTCTTTTCCTCAGACATTAGAGCTGGCTCTCAGACCTTCAGACTCAGACCAGTTCTTACACCACTGCCCCCTAAATTCTTGAGCCTTAGAAGTTAGGCCGGAACTACACTGCTGGCTTTCCTGAGCCCCCAGCTTGTAGAGGGTAGATTATTATTCCATTAGTCAATTTTTCATAATAAATCTCTTTCTATGTATCTATATATACCCTATTGGTTGTATTTCTCTGGATAACCCTAACTACATGTAGAAAAAAGTAGAAAATTGTCTGTGAATGTCCTTAGTAGTATGCATTTTCTAAGGTGGTAGCTAATGAGATTATATTTTATATTATAAAATTTCACTTTGAAATCCTGGAAAAAAGCATATTGCATAAAACAACAGACTATGGTCTGATAGATCTAGACTTGAACCCTAACTCTGCTACTTATAAGCTGATGACCTCAGACAAATGAATTATCCATCCTCTCATCCTCAGTTTCTTATTTATAAAATGAGTACAGTAATTCTCACCTAATGTGATGATAAAGATTGCATGACACAGGATGGAAGAAAGCACCCTACATTAAAAAAATGGGAACTATATAATTTATTCTGTGAAAATGTAAAGTAATATTTTCAAAAGGAGGGAATATCTTTTTAGTATTTATTAAGACAATTCTATAATGGTTGCAGTTGGATTCCCATCATCAACAAGCTACACATCAGCAATTTAAAAACAATAATTTAATTTAATATCTCTAATGGGTCATCTAACCTGAGACATTTATATAAATGCCTTAAAATGTTTCAAGTAATACTATTACTCTTAACTACTTAAGTATGCTGAATATCTAAATCTCACTTATTCTCATATAAAATAAAAGGGTTTAAATGAATATTTAATGAAAATAATACAAAGAGATACTTAACAAGCTTAACTGATAATTTTATTATACTTTGCACTCAAGAAGTGTCTCTTAAACTGCTTGAATTAAAAAGAAAAGATCTTAGATGCCATGTCTATTGTCTAGAAGAAAAACAGAAAAAAATCATTCATTCATTTAACCACCTCACATTTGTTGGATTCCAAGCATTGTGCTAGGCCTGGTGGATTGATGATGAGTAGGACATGGTCTTTGCTCATTTGGGGTCCCAGTCTATTGTCACATGCAGGTAAGCAAGCAAGTAATTCCAACAGAACAACATATGTACTAATAGAGGAATATACAACATATTCTTGGAGTTTAAAGCATGGCCAACTACAAAAATAAGGAATCCTTCAAGGCCATGAAGTGTCAGTGACTAGGTAAAGGACAGAATTCTCAAGCCCTAGTGTCATCAAATATGTACAGGCCCTGAGGATACAAAGGCAAATAAAGTAGAACTAAGGTTCCCTTGGAGTTTGCAATCTAACAGAGAAAGCAGGTAATGTCAATAATTACGTTAATGTCTTAAAAGTAACATGGTATGGCATATAATGAGTGTTAATGAGAACACATGGCAGAAAATTTGAAGACAATAAGTTTGCATAAATATCAAAATTTTTGTGACTAAATCTGAAAAACATTATTGAGTTAATAAGAAGTACTATTTAAAAACCTTCCTATTATTGCTTATACTCTCTCTACAACAAAATTAGAGATAAGGGCAAAATAGTTTCTGCTGGGTATTGAGGGGGGGGAGCAGGAGGGGGTGGAGTGGGTGGTAAGGGAGGGGGTGGGGGCAGGGGGGAGAAATGAACCAAGCCTTGTATGCACATATGAATAATAAAAGAAAAATGAAAAAAATAAAAAAATAAAAAATAATAAATAAATAAATAAATAATCATACCAAAATAAATACTGACTTTCAAGGCAAAAAAAAAAAAAAACCTCCTATTTGCTGGGCATGGTGGTACATATCCATAGTCCCAGCAATCGGGAGGCTAAGGCAGGAAGATTATGAGTTCCAGGACAATCTGGGCCACATAGTGAGACTTTGTCTCAAAAATAAATAGTAAAATATTCTGTTAAATTTCATATAAGCCACCCTGACTTATCTACTTCATTTCCATAGTCTCCCTATTTTTCGTAAAGACGTTGCCCACTGAATGGGTTATCAGTTTAAAGGTTAAATATCAAGCTGATAACTGATCTCTTACCTGCTATATAGACAGGTTCTAGATTAATCTTTATACTATGATTGGTAAAGGCTCAAATAATATAAAGCATGCAAAGCATAACCCCCACAGAGAATGAAACAATGACTTTTTGAATAGTTACATCTCTATATGCCTCCATTAGCATGCTTGACTAACAACTGACTTTATTAAGAGCTCAATAAAGGAATATTGGAGGCTGAGCCCAGGGGCTCACACCTATAATCTCAGTTCTTCAAAAGAAGGTTACTATCCAGGCTGGCCAAGGCAAAAATAAGAAGATCCTACCTGAAAAATAATGGACAAAGGGCTAGGCGCGTGGCTCAAAGTGGCAGAGCATCAGCCTAGCAAGTACAAGGCCTGAGTTCAAACTCCAGTACAGCCAAAAAAAGAGAAAGGAATACTGTAAGTTTGTGTTTTTGTAAACTCAGGAATACTGACACAATCTTCTGGCCAATACACCTCTCCCAATTCTGTTCACATTTTAAATGATCTCTACTGACAGTACAAGAACATCTGTGCAAAAAGAGCAACTTCCTTCTCCCATTTGTACCAGAAATACTGTATACTGGCTACCCTTGGGAACCTGGGGAGTTCAAATGACTTCTCATAGTTCATCTCCTTGGAAGTTGGAACAGCAGACTACATATTGTTTTATGAGAATTTCCTTCAACTTTACTCTTTACTGATACTGTACACTCACAGGAAGAAAACACTCAGCCACATTCATTCTAGCTTTTGATTCTATTTGTTTTCTCTATTATTTTTTTGTCCTTGTTTCAGAGTTCTTTAGCTTGAGATATGTTAAAGATTTCAGATTGCTTTTAGATTTAACTTTAACCAAAATGCCAACAAAATAGAAATAGATACTAAGGGATGTCCAGTACACATTGCTTGATAAGGAAGAAGATAAGGGGGAAAAAAGAGAAGTAGAGAAAGGAAGAAGAGAAAAAGAAGAAAGAGGAGGAAAAAAGAAAAAACATGAGGAAGAAGAGAAAAGTAAGAAGATGAAGACCATTAATAAAAAGGAAAGCAAAAATAATATCCCTTTGAACAGAAATATTCTTATCCTTAATAAAGTAATATCTTGAAGCCTCTAAGACTGATCTTGGAAGGATAAACTCCTGGATACAGAATGTGAGGATTGCAGAGAAAAGTTATTAGACCTCAAAAATACTGTACTACCCCTAATCTTTTCTCACTACAGTACTAAGGGCTGAACTCAGGGCTTCACACTTACTAGACAAGTGCTCTACTACTCAGGCCATACCCCCAACATTTTTGCTTTTTAGTTTGTTTTTCAGATAAGGTCCTGAGCCTTTTCCAGGGCTGACCTTGGACCACAATCCTCCTAGCTACCTTTTCAAGTAGCAGGGATAATAGGCATGTACCACCATGCTTGGCTTGTTTTTGAGACAGGGTCTGACTTTTTGCCTAGGCTGGCCTGGAACTGTGATCTTCCCACCTCTGCCTCCTTAGTAGCTAGGATATATACCACCATGCTTGGCTTTATCACTAATTTTTATCAAACCTGTCTTGATTTTAAAACATGAACTTTAAATTCTTTGATACTTTTCCCATAAAAAATTAAGTCCTAAATCTTCTTCCCTTAAATCTGGACATATTTCCGACCACTTCAACCAACAGAGTTCAGTGGAAATAATGCTATGGAACTTCAGAGGCAAGATCAGAAAAGTCATAGATCCTCCTGGAATGCTTTCTCTCAGGAGGCTGCGCTCAGGACACTCCCTCTCAGGATTCAGAGTAATTATGCAAGAAGCCAAAGACACACAAAGGCCATATAAGGTACTGTCTCTACAGTCTGAATTAAATAACTTTCAGGTCATCCCACCTTAGGTACAAGAGATACAAACGAAGAAAGCATCTTAGAAGTGGATCCTCCTCTCCAGGCCATTTAAGTTTTCTACTAACAGAGACTACAGATATCATGTAGCAGAGAAGAGTCATCCCTGATGTGCTCTTCCCAAATTTTTGAACTATGAAATCTATAAACAAAATTAAATCATTATGCTTTATATCACTAAAGTTAGTATAATTTTTTTAACTGTAGGAAAGATAACAAGAACAAATTTCATTAGTGAAAGTGGTGCTGTTATAACAAAATTGAAAACACATGGTATTGGTGTTCAATCAGGACTCAGGAGGCTAACACTGAGGGCTTAAATCAAGAATGTAAGAAGCACATGTTAGTAGAACCTAAGAGAAAGAAGTTCCTTGTATGGTGGCTTAAGATTGGGCAATACTGTGACCTACCTGTGATAAAATGGAAAATAGGAAATGTACTTAATAAATTTGTGATCTAGTTAAAGAAATCTCCAGGCAGAATACTGAAAGTGTTACCTGGCTTCTTCTTGCTGCATATGATAAAATATGAGAGAAGAAAGATGACCTGAAGAAAAAACTGTTTACTCTTCAAGCAAAATTTAAAGGAAATATAACCTGCTAATATGAAAAACTGTTTCTCATTCTCAGACTCTCAGAAATACTTCTGAAATTAAGACATGCCTTCAAGGTAAAGATCAAATCCAAGGTACTCAAGAAAGTATCTCAGAGTGTGACTGTAAAACCCTTTAAGAACTCATAATGATTGAAGGTGATGCATCATAAACCCTTTCAAACCGACAAAAATTTGTAAGGGCAGGCCTAGAAGACCTCCTCTGATAAACGGTAGGGTTTCTAAGTATGCTAAGGGTCTTATCAAGCAGCAGCCCCACAGGCAACCTAAGGAGAGAAGGGCATATTAGCAAGTGTGACTTGTGCATAATGCAACAAATTATAACATACACAGTAAACCTACAAAGTCTTTTTTTAAAGGAACCACATCAGTTTTAGAATAAAGGGGGCAAATAGAGTATACAATGAAAAGAGGTGGCAGGACAATGTGACTAAACTTAATACTACTGAACAGTACTCTAAAAGTGATTATGAAAGGGTGGGGCAAGATGGCAGATTAGAAGCATCCAGCATTTTGACTCTGAAATGAGTAAGGTAACAAAAAAGAGACTACATTCTGAAGAGAGAAAGAGCACTGAAAATCATGAAAGAGGTAGTAGAACAGCTGAAAAACATGGAGATACAGAAAGGCAAAAAAGAAAAACAAAACAGTTCCAAACTCCATCCTGGTTCCCCACTGGGAAGAGGGGAAGCCAAGGATGCAATCACAGACAGTCCTAGCAACAGACTAGCAATTCTAGCTGAAGGATAAGACTTAAACTCAGTGCAGGATCTGGTGAGACTGTGATTGCTCTGGTGTAGAAGGCAAGCCTTGGCGAAAAAAGATATTTTCCTTCCCCTAATCTGAGACAGCTATAGCAAGGTGCTATCTTAAGAGGGAGCCTATCAAGACTAAGCTACTCTGGGGACTTGTAAATAAGGAACAAGCAAGACTCAGGGAGTCTTGGGATATACCATATTGTCTGGGTGGGAGAGAGCCACTAGAGAAGGTTGTGGAGAGAAAGAGGGTCTGACATGGTCCTAATGAGAAGGTTAACCAAGAGAGAGCTTGGGGAGTAAAGAGCACGATAGGCAGAGGCCCTGCTCCACAAGGAAGAAGCTGCTCCCACTGCTTGAGGGTCATGGCACTGAGCCTGTAGCTTGGCCTCCAGGACCTGCCTCCTAAATATGTGTGTTGGCTACCAGATGGGTCTGAAAGTACCAAGCCCAGGCATTGCAAAGTCATATGATTTTCACACCCTTCCCACACATAGGGAAGTGCATTGCTGGGCAGTGTGTGAAATTGCCCAGTTCATATGCTGTAAAGCTCCCTACAGCCAACAGCAGCTCCCAGTACAAAAAGAAGGGAAGCTTCTATAGTGAAAGCAGCCCAGAAGGGAAAAACTGAACCTTCTGTAAGAGACTTCTGCTAGTTTACACTAATCTGAGCAGGATTGGGCATCATGCCTAGTGCACTAAGCATGAAGAAAAATATTTGATAACGAACTGCATCCCCACCCCAGTGGTGAGAAATAGCACCTCAACCTAGGCACTACACTGTCCTGCCTGAACATTGAGAATAATTCAACTGAAAGGCGGCAGGTGATTAAAATTTCCAACCAACGACATGGCAGTAATAGTCTCCCAACAAAGAAGAGTCAGATCGGATGGATTCACTGCTGAATTATACCATACCTTCAAAGAAGACATAATGCCAATGATCCTCAAACTATTCCATAAAATAGAAAGAGAAGAAATGCTACCAAACTCATTCTATTAAGCCAAAACCAGTAAGAACACACACACCAAAAGGAAATTATAGATGAATTTCCTTGGTGAACAATGATACAAATATTCTCAATAAACACTTACAAACAGAATTCAACAACACATTAAAAATATCATATAACAATAACACATTAAAAAGATCAAGTTGGTTTAATTCCAGAATGCAAGGATGGTTCAACAAATGAAAATGAGTAAACATAATACAGCACATAAACATAATCAAGAAAAAAATCATATAATCATCTTAATAGATGCAGAAAAATCCTTTGACAAAATTCCACATTCCTTTATGATAAAATCCCTGAAGAAACAGGGAATAGAAGGAATGCACCTCAACATAAAAAAGGCTTTATATAATTAAACTAATAGCCAACATTGCACTAAATGGAGAAAAAAAAAAACCATTTCCTCTAAATTCAGGAATGAGACAAGGGTGTTTACTCTCTACACTTATAGAATATAGTGCTTGAATTCTTAACCAGAGCAATAAGGCAAGAAACCATCCTGTCCTCTATCTTCTGCCATCTCTACTTCAGGAAAAGCCTCACCTTATTCCCCCACCTGCTTCCTGCCTCCATCATTACATCAGATCCTATGTGCAAGTCGGTTGGGGTGGGGCCTCAGCAGCCCTACATGGAGAAGGAGATGGTGATGGTGACTAAATCCTTCTTTCCTCCCCTTGTACCTTGTATTGAGGCAGGGAGCTCCAGAAGTGCTGGTTATCAACAGCAACAGACACCAAGTCTGGCCTCTAGCCTGCCCATGCCCTGTAGATTCTGTTTCTGTTAGAAGCATCCCAGCAAGTTGGCTGGGGATCCTTGTCCTCTTTTTGGTCTCCTTCATTTTATTTATGTTGGAGTTTACAAGATGGAGTGGGGTCCTTGGGGGCAGGCAGCACTTGCCCCGATGCTCTGTTTGAGCTTCTGCAGCTGGATTCAACCATCCCTCACCCCACTGAGAACCACACTATGAAGTGCACCTGCCTTTCCCCCTTTGCTGTTTTATTTATTAAACTTGGCTTGAAGCCCAAGGAAAAAAAAAAAAGAGCCGGATGCCAGAGGCTAAACTCTTTAATCCTAGCTACTTAGGAGGCTAAGATCAGGAAAATCAAGGTTGCAGGCCAGCCTGGGCAAATAGTTCACAAGACCCTATTTCCAAAATACCCAGAGAAAAAATGTACTGGAGGTATGGCTTAAGCAGTAGAGTACCTGCTTTGCATACATGAAACCCTGAGTTCAAACTCTAGTCCTCCCCCACTTCAAAAAAAAAAAAAAGAGGATACAATAGAGAAAGAAGAAATCTAATTATCCCTACTTGCAGATGACAAGATCCCATACTTAAAAGACCCTAGAGATTAGACCAAAAAAAATTCTTAGAACTGATAATCACTTTTACCAAAATAGGATACAAAATCAACACAACATACAAAAATCAGTAGATTTTATATATACCAATAAAAAGCTGAGAAAAAAAATCAAGAAACCAATTCTTAGCAATAAAAGTCTTCCATGATAAGCAGAAACTAAAACAATATGTGACCACAAAGCCACCATTACAAAAGATTCTGCAAGGGATCCTGCACACAGAAAGTGACACCCAACTTAACCATGAAAAGGCAGGCAGCACCAAACCACAGGATAAGAAAAAGCAAGACAGTAGAGAGTAACATCAAGTTAGGTACACACAATCAAACCTTCAAACAACTAAGATAACTAAATGGCAGGAATCACCACATACCTCTCAGTACTAACACTTAATGTTAATGGACTTAATTCACCCATCAAAAGACACCGTTTGACAAAATGGATTAAAAAAGAAGATCCAACAATTTGTTGCTTACAGGAGACTCATCTTACCCACAGAAATAAGCATATGCTTAGGATGAAAGGCTGGAAGAAGATTTACCAAGCCAATGGCCCCCGAAAACAAGCAGGAGTAGCAATACTTATCTCTGACAAAGTAGACTTCAAACCTACATTGATCAAACGAGATAAAGAAGGACATTCCATACTAAGAAAAGGGGAAATAGACCAAAAGGAAATAATAATCATCAATCTGTACGCACCCAATGTCAACGCACCCAATTTCATCAAACATACCCTGAAAGACCTAAAAGCATATATAAACGCCAACACAGTGGTTGTGGGAGACTTTAACACTCCATTATCATCAATAGATAGGTCATCCAAACAAAAAATCAATAAAGAAATCCAAGATCTAAAATATGCAATAGATCAAGTGGACCTAGTAGATGTCTACAGAACATTTCATCCAACCTCTACACAATATACATTCTTCTCAGCAGCCCATGGAACCTTCTCCAAAATACATCATATCCTAGGGCACAAAGCAAGCCTCAGCAAATATAAAATAGAAATAATACCATGCATACTATCTGACCACAATACAGTAAAAGTAGAACTCAACAACAAAAGTAAAGACAAAAAACATGCAAACAGCTGGAAACTAAATAACTCATTACTTAATGAAGAATGGATCATCGATGAAATAAAAGAGGAAATTAAAAAGTTCCTAGAAGTCAATGAAAATGAAAACACAACCTACCGGAACCTATGGGACACAGCTAAGGCAGTCTTGAGAGGAAAGTTTATAGCCATGAGGGCATATATTAAAAAGATTGAAAGATCCCAAATCAATGACCTAATGATACATCTCAAACTCCTAGAAAAACAAGAACAAGCAAATCCCAAAACAAATAGAAGGAGAGAAATAATAAAAATAAGAGCTGAAATCAACGAAATAGAAACCAAAAAAACCATACAAAGAATTAATGAAACAAAAAGTTGGTTCTTTGAAAAAATAAACAAGATCGATAGACCCCTGGCAAACCTGACTAAAATGAGGAGAGAAAAAACCCAAATTAGTAGAATCAGGAATGCAAAAGGGGAGATAACAACAAACACCATGGAAGTCCAGGAAATCATCAGAGACTACTTTGAGAACCTATATTCAAATAAATTTGAAAATCTAAAAGAAATGGACAGATTTCTAGATACATATGATCATCCAAAACTGAACCAAGAGGAAATTAATCACCTGAATAGACCTATAACACAAAATGAAATTGAAGCAGCAATCAAGAGTCTCCCCAAAAAGAAAAGTCCAGGACCTGATGGATTCTCTGCTGAATTCTATCAGACCTTTAAAGAAGAACTGATACCAACCCTCCTTAAACTGTTCCATGAAATAGAAAGGGAAGGAAAACTGCCAAACACATTTTATGAAGCCAGTATTACACTTATCCCGAAACCAGGCAAAGACACCTCCAAAAAGGAGAACTATAGGCCAATCTCCTTAATGAACATTGATGCAAAAATCCTCAACAAAATAATGGCAAATCGAATTCAGCACACATCAAAAAGATTATTCACCACGACCAGGTAGGCTTCATCCCAGGGATGCAGGGGTGGTTCAACATACGAAAATCAATAAACGTAATAAACCACATTAACAGAAGCAAAGACAAAAACCACTTGATCATCTCAATAGATGCAGAAAAAGCCTTTGATAAGATCCAACACCATTTCATGATAAAAGCTCTACGAAAACTAGGAATAGAAGGAAAGTTCCTCAACATCATAAAAGCTATATATGACAAACATACAGCCAGCATTATACTTAACGGAGAAAAATTAAAACCATTCCCTCTAAAATCAGGAACCAGACAAGGATGCCCACTATTTCCACTCCTATTCAACATAGTACTGGAATTCCTAGCCAGAGCAATTAGGCAAGAAGAAGGAATAAAAGGAATACAAATAGGTAAAGAAACTGTCAAAATATCCCTATTTGCAGACGACATGATCCTATACCTTAAAGACCCAAAAAACTCTACTCAGAAGCTTCTAGACATCATCAATAGCTATAGCAAGGTAGCAGGATATAAAATCAACATAGAAAAATCATTAGCATTTCTATACACTAACAATGAGCAAACGGAAAAAGAATGTATGAAAACAATTCCATTTACAATAGCCTCAAACAAAATCAAATACCTAGGTGTAAACCTAACAAAAGATGTGAAAGACCTCTACAAGGAAAACTTACACTTCTGAAGAAAGAGATTGAGGAAGACTATAGAAAGTGGAGAGATCTCCCATGCTCATGGATTGGTAGAATCAACATAGTAAAAATGTCGATACTCCCCAAAGTAATCTACATGTTTAATGCAATTCCCATCAAAATTCCAATGACATTCATTAAAGACATTGAAAAATCTACTGTGAAATTTATATGGAAACACAAGAGGCCACGAATAGCCAAGGCAATACTCAGTCAAAAGAACAATGCTGGAGGTATCACAATACCTGACTTCAAACTATATTACAAAGCAATAACAATAAAAACAGCATGGTACTGGCACAAAAACAGACATGAAGACCAGTGGAACAGAATAGAGGATCCAGATATGAAGCCAAACAACTATGAGCAACTTATCTTTGACAAAGGAGCTAAAAATATACGATGGAGAAATAGCAGCCTCTTCAACAAAAACTGCTGGGAAAACTGGTTAGCAGTCTGCAAAAAACTGAAACTAGATCCATGTATATCACCCTATACCAAGATTAACTCAAAATGGATCAAGGATCTTAATATCAGACCCCAAACTCTTAAGCTGATACAAGAAAGAGTAGGAAATACTCTGGAGTTAGTAGGTATAGGTAAGAACTTTCTCAATGAAACCCCAGCAGCACAGCAACTAAGAGATAGCATAGATAAATGGGACCTCATAAAACTAAAAAGCTTCTGTTCATCAAAAGAAATGGTCTCTAAACTGAAGAGAACACCCACAGAGTGGGAGAAAATATTTGCCAACTATACATCAGACAAAGGACTGATAACCAGAATATACAGGGAACTTAAAAAACTAAATTCTCCCAAAACTAATGAACCAATAAAGAAATGGGCATGTGAACTAAACAGAACTTTCTCAAAAGAAGAAATTCAAATGGCTAGAAAACACATGAAAAAATGCTCACCATCTCTAGCAATAAAGGAAATGCAAATTAAAACCACACTAAGATTCCACCTCACCCCTGTTAGAATAGCCATCATCAGCAACACCACCAACAACAGGTGTTGGCGAGGATGCGGGGAAAAAGGAACCCTCATACACTGTTGGTGGGAATGTAGACTAGTACAACCACTCTGGAAAAAAATTTGGAGGCTACTTAAAAAGCTGGACATCGATCTACCATTTGATCCTGCAATACCACTCTTGGGGATATACCCAAAAGACTGTTACTCCAGAGGCACCTGCACACCCCTGTTTATTGCGGCACTATTCACAATAGCCAAGTTATGGAAACAGCCAAGATGCCCCAGCACTGACGAATGGATTAAGAAAATGTGGTATCTATACACAATGGAATTTCATGCAGCCATGAAGAAGAACGAAATGTTATCATTCGCTGGTAAATGGATGGAATTGGAGAACATCATTCTGAGTGAGGTTAGCCTGGCCCAAAAGACCAAAAATCATATGTTCTCCCTCATATGTGGACATTAGATCAAGGGCAAACACAACAAGGGGATTGGACTATGAGCACATGATAAAAGCGAGAGCACACAAGGGAGGGGTGAGGATAAGTAAGACACCTAAAAAACTAGCTAGCATTTGTTGCCCTTGACGCAGAGAAACTAAAGCAGATACCTTAAAGCAACTGAGGCCAATAGGAAAAGGGGAATAGGTACTAGAGAAAAGGTTAGATCAAAAAGAATTAACCTAGAAGGTAACACCCACGCACAGGAAATCAATGTGAGTCAATGCCCTGTATAGCTATCCTTATCTCAACCAGCAAAACCCCTTGTTCCTTCCTATTATTGCTTATACTCTCTCTACAACAAAATTAGAGATAAGGGCAAAATAGTTTCTGCTGGGAATTGGGGGGGGGAGCGGGAGGGGGTGGAGTGGGTGGTAAGGGAGGGGGTGGGGGCCGGGGGGAGAAATGAACCAAGCGTTGTATGCACATATGAATAATAAAAGAAAAATGAAAAAAAAAAAAAAAAGAAACCAATTCTTTTCACAATAGCCAAAACAAATCAAATACCTAGAAATAAACCTAAAAAGACACTAGAAGCTGGAAAGATGTCCCCCATTCATGGATTGGCAGAATTAATATTGTGAAAATGTAACCTACAGATTCAATGCAATCCTCATTAAAATAACATCATTCTTCAAAGAAATAGAAGAATCAATCTCAAAATTCATATAGAAGGACAAAAGACCCCAAATAGCAATTCTGAGCAAAAAGAGCAATGCTGGAGGTATCACTATACTTGACTTCAATTATACTACAGAACCATAGTAACAAAAATAGCATTGTACTGGCACAAGGACACACAGACTAATGAAAGACCCATAAAAAAAGCCCACATAGTTACAGTTATCTGATTTTCAATAAAGGAGCCAAAAAGACAGCCTCTTCAACAAATGGTGTTAGGAGAACTAGCTATCCTCATTTAAAAGATGCAAACTAAATCCCTATCTCTTACCCTACACAAAAAATCAGTTCAAAATGGGTAACAGATCTCATTTAAGACCTGAAACTTTGAAACTCCTATGGGAAAACTCTTGAAGATATAAGCATAGACAAATATTTTCTGATTATGACTCCAATTGTCCAGGAAATAAAAGCAAGAATTAAAAAATGGGATTGCTTCAAATTAAAAAGTTTCTGCACAGCAAAGAAAACAATTACCAGAACTGACAGACAACCTATAGAATGGGAGAAAATCTTTGCTAGCTATTCAACAGATAAAACATTAACATGCAAAATATATAAAGAGTTCCAAAAATTAAATGCCAAAAGCACAAATAATCTAATTAATGGACAAATGAATTGAAGACAATTCTCAAAAGCAGTAAAATGGTCAATAAATATACAAAGAAATGTTCAACATCCTTGGCCATAAAGGAAATGCAAATCAAAACATTGAGATTCCATCTTCTTCCAGTCCAGAATGGCAGAATGGCACCAATAAAACAAACAACAACAAATGCTGGCAAGGATTCAGGCAAAATATGAACCCTTATACACTGGTGGTGGGAATGTAAACTAGTGTAACCACTAAGGAAATCAGTTTGGAGGTTCCTTAAGAAACAAAAAAAAGACCTACCTTATGATTCTGCTGTACCTCTCCTGGGTATATATCTGAAGGAATAGAAGTCAGCATACAATGCTGTATACCCATGTTTATAGCAGCACTATTCACAATAGCACACCTATGAAATCAGGGTAGGTGCCTGTCAACTGATGAATGGATAAAGAAAATGTAGTATATACACAATGTAATTATTCAGCAGGAAAATGGATGGAACTGGTGATGATTAAGTGAAATAAGCCAGACTGAAAAACACAAATGTAAGAAGTTCTCTCTTATATTCAGGATATAGACCAAAATAATAATAATAATAATGAAATTAGTGAAAAACAGTGGCTGTTGGGGGAGGGGGAAGCAGTAAGAACAAAAGGAGAGGTTGATGGGGAGGTGATTATGTTTGAAGTACTTTATATGCATGTGTGAAAGCAGAATAATGAAACTAATTAAAATTGGTTTAAAATGGGGAGAGGAGACAAGAAAGAGCAACAGAGAGGATGAATCCAACCAAAGTACATTTATGCATGCATGGAATGTCACAATGAAATCTCTTTGTACAATTAATATAGGTAAATAAAAACCTAGAAAAGTGGTTAAAATGATGAACTTTATGTTATACATACATATCTTACCACATTTTTTGTTTTAAAATGAAGAGAGACCTTCAGACCCCTAATTTTTAATGAGTAGGAAGCAGGATGATAAATGCTACTTGATTGTAAACATCAGTTGTTTCTTAGAGGAAAGAAAGGATCAGAGGATAAATCAAAAGCTCACAGGGCAGAACTTCAATAAACACAAAAACTGACTCCTAAAGAAAGGAACTAAGCCCCAATCTTGGAACTGGCAACATGTGCCAGATTGAATAGATATTTGGACCTAGATTTGACATATGATTCTTGTTTTTGACACCTTTGAAAAGGAACATCAGTAGCAGTTACCTAATGCCTGCCCAACCACTGTATGTGAGCATGGGGGAGGGGAGGGACAACAAGTTGTCTGGTTCATAGGTCTTCAGATTGAGGGTCAAGGAACCCCATATTTGAGTAGTCATATTCACATTTGAACCTGATTTGAATGATGAGATCCTGAACTTCATGATGGAGTGATACTTCTAAGGCATAAGAGAGCAGTATTGGTTGAGAGGACAACTAAGTTCTGATACCAGCTCACCTCTCAAGTGGCTCTCTTCAATGGTGACCTTCTAAGGGTTTCATATCAAAGTCCTCCAGCACATGGGAAAGAACTACAAATATGAACAAATCCCCAAGCCGTCCTCCCTACCTTACCCCCAAATGCACTAAGGATCACTGGCCTCAATCAGCTGAGAAGAATCATACCCTGGAAATCACTGACTTTGGTTTTTCTCCCTTTTATTTCTTTTCTGGCACCCTCTACTTTCTGAAGGAACAATTTCACATTCCTAATACACTCATTTTAAATATGAGACTCACTCCAAAATAACTTACCTTTATAGAAAGTTGAGAGCATCAGCTCAGCAAACAGATCTATTACACTCAAATCAAGTGGCTCTGCCACTTCTTGATGGTGAATTCTAGGCAAGTTGCCTAACCTCTCTATGCCTCAGTATCTTCATCTATAAACTTGAAATAATGACACCAACAATGTAAGCTCGTTGTACAAAATAAGATATAAGGGTGAAATGCTTTAAAAAGTACTTACTTTTAAAAGAGCTCATTCAATATCTTAGGTCCATACAGTCTACAAAAATGTATATTCACCTACATTATGTCACTTTCAATTTGAGTCTCAAACGAGGTAAATTGTTTCTTCCAAATCCTAAGTGAAGCCAGGCACTTGCCACTGCATGAGTAGTCCCAGCTACTTGGCGGGGGGTGCTGAGGCAAGAGGACTATTTGAGGAGTTTGAGGCCAACCTGGGCAACACAGTGAGATGCCATCTCAAAACAAAAAACAACAACAACAAAGACCCAAAAAACTCATCATCCATGATGACATAACTAGCTAATTAGTGGAGGTTTTGCATGGATATAACATATTTTCACTCATTGGATGCCTTTGAACTAAATAGAGGAGGAGGAAATCAAGATAAAAATTACACGGGTTCAAAATTACTAACTGAAAACTTGTTTTGGAAAAAGAAATCTTTAAGTGATACATACAAAACTCTCTATAAACACACATCTCTGCTTCAAAATATGTGATGAGGGGAAGGTTTGTGTCCCTGCTTATTTACAAACACATGTACAGGAGGAAAATGTTCAATTTCTATCAGACGAAGGAAACAATTTATTTCACCATGGGTCTAGAACAGCTTTAACAAGTCTGAGACACAAAATAGCAGCAATTTCAAATTTGCTAGAACTCCATTATGCTGAAGCATCACATAGATGCTTATCCTTATGATAAGATTAAAAAATTATCCATTCTAGGGATTTAATAGTTAAAAATCGGTTTTATATCACTTTCATTGTATTTGTCCCTAAAACAGCTCAGTAAAGTGGCAGTACCAGTTTTCCCTCTGAGACTCCATTATAAAATAAGATTAAATAATAAGGAAAGAATTATCACAGAGGAGCTATATACTGGTCTACCTTTCTCCCCAAAGCTGCAGCTTGTCTTCACCTTTTAAAATTCAACCTTCAATACCTCAGAGTTGCCACTTCAGCACAACATATTATAAGACATTCTTCCTACTCAGGTTTGTCATGAACATGCTCTCACTCACTTGATTTCATCTGGGCATGTCTACTAAGCTATGCTCCATCCATCAGAAATATACATCCTAACAAGACAACTAAGGACACTTGTACTCTGGGAATACTGAGTTTTGTTTACCTTCATGTCCTACATGTTCAAGTGAAAAAAAAGAAGTAGCATTTTCAAACGTCTTTATTTAAAAACTCTTTGCAAAGGAGCGTAGGTTAAAGTAGGTGATTTTAAGGTTTATATAGGACAATGAGAGTAAATAATTTAATTGAGTTGACTAATTTTTCATGTCTATTTCTGTTCACAAAATTGCATAGTAGATTCATGCTTTCTATTGTCACATTAGATTATTCCTCCTACTTTCACAGCAGCTGTTTTAGAAGTGACCTTTAGCAAACATTATGTTTTATTTTCAAAAGTAGCATTGCATATATCATATTAATTATATCTCCTGAAAGTGTACAAAAACCAATAAAGGCAATGACATATAAGGAATACTACAAACAGTTATGCCTCATGGCATGATCATCCTCCATGACTAGAGTGACCAGAGAGACAACAATGTATTTTGGTCTAATAATAACAACAACAAAAAGTCATGTATTTTCTAAAATGAAACAGTGCTTTCTTTTTCCTTTTCCATATCCCTTCACTCTCTCTCTACAAAAATTGAATAGTGGAGGAAGATCTGTAGCACTCCCAATTTTCCCAACCCTACCTCTACCTCAAAAGCCCTATAAAATACTAGCTAGCACAAAAGGTAATTTGTTAACTGAAAAGCAAAACTAAATAGTTGCCACCAAGAAAAGTAAAAGGAAAAAAAAGGGGCAAGTGTATGGAGACGGCATATCGAAAAATCATAGTGTAAAACATCCTTCATTTTGGGAAACAAATTAATTAAACTGTTAAATGTCAAACAAGACCCCTTATTATTCATGTCAGGGAAATTTCAACTCAGTAATAGGTGTGATAGAGATGTCACCTAACTGTTGATGATCTTTCTATCTAAATTGTTCTTACACAGAATTGAGGCTTAAGATATGAAATATTTATGGCTGTCAAAATCTTTCTCTTAGGGGTTGCTCACTTGGCCTGTAATTTAGGATACTGTCGTTTTCTAGTTTGTTCCTGTTAAACCTTTTGATTCTTTCTGATTACCCAGAGATTGCAAAAGGGCTGGGCAATCCTCACTATAGGCCTCAAATTTAAATAAGGAGCACCACTCCCTGTTGAGATAGTGACAGAGGTATTAGAGAGTTCTGTGCAAAAATAAAACCATCTTTTGAGTTTATTTTTAATCCCCAGGATAAACTCCCATACTTCTAAAAGCACACCACTGGAAAATTACAAGAGTCTACCGAACAATTTAGCAATGAAAAGTTATTGCAATAATTTACCTAACATTGTATTTCATTAATTCTTAAATTGTGCAGAAAATATGATAATCCAAATTACAAATTTCCCCAGACATAGATTGTTTTCCAGTCACCATGTATCTTCTCTGATGCACTTTTGCATTGTCTTCACTCAAAAATTTTTTTGAAATATTTATTTTTGGTCTCTTTAGCAATTGCTTTTGGTTATTCAAAGAATGTGTTTATTTTTTGTTGTTTTGTTTTAAAGAAATCCTAGTCATCAGAAACTCCATTAACAAATGCTTATGCACAATCATGATGTAATCATTAAATTGTCATAATGATGACTCAAGGTCCTCTCAAGATTAAAAGCAGCTTTTTTAATGATAAAGAAGATTAAACTGTACTTAAAATAATTTTACGTTGCATCTTAAAAATAGTTTGTAATACTTTTCTTGAAAAGCAATCTAATTAAAATTAAACATATGGAAATTTTCCAGCCATTCAGGGTAATCGGTTAATAGTATGTCTTTTTAGGCATCCCAAATATGACTCTTGATGTTTAGCAAGGGAATCTTACCAAGCTATGTTTTCTAACCTTTGCTTAAAAAAAAAAGGTTTTCCTTAGTTACATGCACTAGACACTAAAACCAAATCTTTCTCATCCATGTCCTCTGTTCCCTGAAGCCCAGTTCAAAAGAAACTAACAAAACTTAAACTGGAAATGTATGCTAAAAATAACACAATAGCATGGCTTCCCTCAGGCCTAGCACTGTGCATTTGCTTCATTAAGTGTTTCTAAAATAAACCCTGGTAGGAAATGTACTTAATTTATTTACTGCATGAGTCTAACAAGAACTGTGAAAGAAATTTATAGTAATTTGGCCTGGTTTGGAGCGTGATTACTGGGACATTTGTTTCTTCATATGAGGCCCTCTTTTTTACCCATCATAAGCAATGAAACATTTTTGTTTGACTTTGAGCATGTATTTCTGATAGAACCTTGATAATAAGTTCTGAAGAACAAAAAATAGAAAAGAAAAAAAAAGAAATTGCTCATCTGCCACTCTTGTAAATTTTTAGACTCTTGAACTTTCTAGTAAATAGAAGCCAATGCTTTGGGCTCTTGAAACAATTTGTTGAAACAATGTCCTAATTTTCTTAAACTACAAACAGGTAAAGGGCCTAAAAACTTAAGTAGGCACAGGCTACAGCTGGTATCTCTACTTCATTGCTTTTCCAGAGGAGTTGGACAAAGAAAAAGATGGAGAGCCATCAATCCCTAACTTGTCTTCTCACATAAGTTTCCATCTGTTCTGCTTAGCTGTGTACTATACATTTCAACATGCACTACAGTTCAAACTCAGAATTTCTAAAACCAAAATATCCTCCCAAACCAGTTCTCCCTCCCAAATCATCACTGACTCACTTATTGGTGCCATTATTACTCCAAGTTTTCAAGGTCATATCTTTGATGCATGTAGCAGAGTAGATCCTTTAATATCAGATTTTCCCTAGACATGAGGTCTTTGACTGACAGGTGAATAAATTTCCTATTCTATTGACCATTTACCTCCCTAATCTGATGTCTTCTAGTATGTTCCATTCAGGCCATGGATCACTCCCATTAAAATCTAAAGACCTACTTTTTTTTTTAAGGCTCTGAATATTTTGACCCAGTGTCACAAGTCTCACCTAAATCCAAAATTCTTCCTAACTCCTTCTAGGTCCCCTGAAAAGCCTTTACTATAACTAGAGCTACTCTTCACCAAAAATTTTTCATATAGAAAACCAGCATCTGAACTCTGACATGGATCAAATCTCTCCTTATAGAAGTGTGAACCATAAGTAAGGCCCCATTTACATTTAGGTATAATCTTTGTAAATGATAGTATGACATCACGCCTAAAACTTCTATTTTTCCCTAGGTACTCCTTTTCCAACACCTTAGAGTTGCACAGAGATTAAGACATCAAAGTACATCAAGATGGCTTTGTTTGCACTTGGTCTGGTACAAATAAATGAGGGGTCTACATAGGACTATCCAACTTCCCAGAGGTTGTGCAGGCCTTATAACCAATAGTTCTCTCCCTTGTGAATATACTAAGCTGTCTCTTGTCCCAGGCCATAAGTCATAGTAACTATAGTCTTTATTTATGGTTTTCCAACATATTCCTTCAACATGTATGTAATTATCTTAATGTATTCAGAAATGATCTGGGGAGTTTTTTAGGCAGGAATATCATTGCTATAGCAATAACCCTTACATATGATTGACCTTGCACTTAATCTGTCAGTATTTTCTCCTATTAGCATAGTCATTCAAACCTGAGCATCTACCATGTTTCAGGCCCTGGTCTAGGAACTGGAAACAGAGCAGTGAGTAAGACAGGAAAGGTCTCTGCTTTCTCAGCATTTACATTCTCATTAGCTCTTTCTTCCTTTGCCTTTCTTACCATCTCAGCATCTTTTGCTTTGAATTAGCAACCCTTGTTTAATCTGCATAGTACTCTCTCTTTTGCTTTCTATTTAGTAGAAACTAGCAACCATAAACAAATGCTCATCTGCCTCACAGAAGGGCAGCATTAGGCTTGGTCCATCTTTAAAGAGGAGAGACCTTAAATACAACTGGCCATTCTGGGCCATCCATGGCATGGCATCCTAAAAATGTTTCATTTCACCAGACTAACCTCTCTACCAATCTCTTCATCTAGTTAGTTATCCAAGTCCGATCAAAGGTATTTTTGGTATGTTACCTGCCACAAACTTTAAATTTTATCTTACTTTAAAACACATTTTCCCTTCTTGGATATAAGTTCTAACCCTGGAAAACTAAGTCAGCTTCTTCCCCTTCTCTAGTGGTACTTTCCCTACTGGCCTCTGCATAACCCATTCACCTTCTGATTTCACTAAGCACTGAAGGATTTTTCTTATCAACCTTTTCTGCCTTAGAAATTGAAGGAAATGTCTGCCCCCACTTTGAAGGTGTTCTGTTCTCTATTGTCAAAGTAAGTCATGGTCTATAGTGATCAGTGTCATTTCACATGCTCCTACCCAAGAAGGAAAAGAAGAGTAATTGGTGTAAGCTGTGATGAAAGGAAAGAACATCTGGAACTGACCTAGAGTTCCAAGAGGAGCTTTCCTAAAATGTGCACCAAGAACTCAAAAATCAATCTTTCTCAAATATGATAGTCCCAATACGAAAGGGGGGCCATATGATATTGAAGCACTCACAAAACACCTTAAAAACAATTAAGAATAGAGATAAGATGTATGAGTACAACTGAAAAGTAAATTTAGCTCTGACCTTTATAGTAGTCATAGTAAATGGGAAATGTAGTTTGTTCATTCATTAATTTGATAGCAATTATTGAATCACTACCATGTACTGGTCAGAATCCTATGCTCCAGTCTTTTCCCCTGGCCCTTATCCAATTCTTTGTGAAGAACAAGGGGGTGAGAGGATGCAGGCTGGGCCAAAAGACCAAAAATCATATGTTCTCCCTCATATGTGGACATTAGATCAAGGGCAAACACAACAATGGGATTGGACTTTGAGCACATGATAAAAGCGAGAGCACACAAGGGAGGAGTGTTCTTGTTGTCTAAAATGGGCCACACAGAAGAGCTAAGTGAATTTTTCCCATTTATGGCTTGGAAGTTGTGATAGTTGGCCTATACCAACCATGCAAATAAACATATATATAGCAAGGTATCAAAGTTCTCATCAGAAAACTTTCATCATAATTCCAAAAAACGTGTTATTTCTTGTAAATAACACTAACACCAATATAATTAAAAAGGCTTTAAAAAATAATTTTTGTGTTTATTTTCCTAAACTGGCTCCATACACAGAGATTGGAAATAGCATGTATCATGTCATTCCAGATCTTTCAAGAGATCTTAGGAATATTGACACTTACTTTCTTTTTGTTTGTATTTATCTTCAGAAAAAACAATTACAATATAAATCAAATAAAAACTAATTTTAAGCAAGTGTAATGAAGCCCATTTATACTTTGCTATACACCATGTTTTTCATATTTTTATATAGATATACACTTAAGTAGGAATAGTTTCATGTTGTCCTTAACCAGTTGACTTTCCAGTATAGAAAAACTACTAGCTTTATTTTATTATAAGTAAGATGCATCACATCCCAGAAATTGAGATGGTGCAAAAAGGTAGGAGACACTTGAAAGGCTAGCAATAATGAAGGGGTAGGAAAAATGTGCTTTAAATTTAGGTACATGTAGGTCAGAAGAAGAGGTATACTGTGAAAATGAGACAAATGAAAGAATAATTTTGTGCCATGCATCCATAAAAGCTAGATAATAATAATAATAATTGCCACTCATTGAAGGCTTACAACATGCCAGTGGCATGCTAAGTGCTTTATGTGTGTTTTCTTATTTCACCCCTACAGCAAATCTATGAGTTATTAGCCTCAATTTATAAAGAAAATGAGACATAGAAAAGTGAAGTTATTTATCCAAAGTCAAAATGTTGGCTAAGAGGAGGAGTTAGTAACTTTGTTGGCCTGTTTTTAAATACTACACCATGACACCCCAAAGAGAAACAAGAAAAAAACTAGAAAAAGACAACAGGATGAAATTTTGTTCAATGTACAAAATTATATAAAACCAGTTAAGCATTGGATAATTTTGCCCTGCAAGATAGTGGCAGCCTGGAGTGTGAACAACTTGGGAAGCGGTGACAGTGGTAACCACAAGTGCCACTACTGACTTAATGAAGACCCAGTGGGAAGAACATCCTCACTGCCCTCACTGGGCTCCTTCCTCCACCTGTAAGCAGAGAACGTTCTCAGAATGTTACCATTCTAAAGTTAAAATCACAAAGACCAACAAGTGGCACAACTTGGGTAAGCAAACTGTATAGTAATGTGAGCAGATAAGTTCTATGAAAACAAGGAAAAGAAGAGAAAGGCAAGAGGACTGGAGTGTAGATGGAGTGAGGAGACTGGAGAGAGTAGTTTGCACTGTTATCAAATAGGATCGTCAAGTAGGCCTCGCTGAAAAGGTCAAATTGGTGCAGAGACTTTAACAGAGGGACCAAGCCAAGAACTAAACTATAGGGGAAGCTGGGGAAAAGGCAGTTGAGAACACTACTCATTTTGCAACTTTTCTGTTGTAATAATCTAAAATTATTTCAAAATTGTAAACAAAGAAGAATTAACTTACTAAGGACATCCAGCCTGAGCACAAACCCTGACCCGTCCATATTAGTTCTTGTTACCTATATACTTCTCTATCAAAGCTGCAGAAGTTTTAGGAATTACAATAAGCCATACCATATTTGTTCTACTGCCTTAGTAGAAACTGCCCAGGACTGCCTATATAGATTATCTGTACTTGTTATATTTGACTAAAAGAAAAAATCTCCCATGTGAGATTGTTTCATCCATCTAGACCAAACATTCTTATCTACACAAACACACTGCCTTGGGATAAAGGAAAAAGCCACAGTACTTTTACATGAGATGGATGTCTACAATGGTCCCTTATTTGTATGGCTAGTCTCCTTTCCCATGGTCAAAGTTGGTGAGAGCTGTATGAAGGTTTTAATCAAGGTGAAGTTTAGAACCTTCAGCCTAACATACCTGTAAGTATGAGGAAAGCAGAAAAACATGCTTTCCTTCAGGAGGAGCAAATCTTGTGTACATGAAAACCAAGTTCTTAACTTCAGTAGTGGGGAATTCCCTTCCTGTGAATAGTTCTTTAGCTCATTCACTCCATTGTTCTTACTGCATTTCATTTCAACCACATATTTGATTGTCTTTACTTTGTGATTTTAATAGCTGTTATTTCATTAGGGTTTTCCAAAGTGGTGATATCATAATGTATTTATCTAGATGAAACCCAAGGTGCTGATCCCAGATGAGAGTAACTCCCAGATGTTTATTCTAATATTTCCCACCAATGTGGCCAATACAAATTAGGCAGCACTCATGTTGATGTTAAATAAGATACTTGCTAGGATCTAGAATCACAATTAAAGATTCACTAATACAGTCTATACTAGTGTCACTCAAAGCAAAGCCTGTACATGCCAATCTGTAAATTAAACTGTTACTTGATCAAAACAAGGTAATTATATAAACTACATAGAAACTCTTGACATTACTACAGTGTTTTCATGGTATTTCATGAGTCTCAGTTCATAATTGTTGAACATTTAAAAAGAAACATACACGCTAAGGTCCTTCACCATAAATAGTTTGTGAAACTCTACTCTGGAACAATGCTACATAAAATTTGCTCTCCAGACTAACAGTGAACTCTTTGTTACCAGTCTGTGACTAGTTAAAGTTTCTTGTATTGGAATACAAATCAGTTATGTCATTAAGCACACTGTTTAGCTCAGCTGACAAGGTTTCCATAGTAGAACTGTCTTGATAAAGGTACTGTTGATCTAATTCTGGCACAAGCTTCTGTACTCATTACAGTCAAGTACTTTGTATATCACTGCTCTACACTTCATCAGTAAAATCGGTAAAGTAAGACACCTTATCTCAAAGGGATGTTAAACACAATACAACATGTAGAATACTTACAGGAAGACTACATAAATATAAATGATTATCAACCTTATTATTATCATAAGATTTCTAAAATGATGAGAAATCAGAGCAAAGATAAATAGACAAATGAAAAATAGACAAAATGAACAAAATGAAAAATGAAATCAATATACAAATTAGATGCAAGTCATAAATTTGGCCTAGTGGGTTTTTTGCAGTCAATAAAAAGAAGATGATTCATACTGTGTGTAAGATTTTTTTAAAGTGCTTCAAAGAAGTTCAATGAGTCCTGGTTCTGAATGAAGGTCACTAAAGATTTACGGTCTGAGTTTCAAAATTGAAATTAGAACTACTGTGCCTTTTGCCTTCAATTTGTAATGACAAAAAGAATTTACTGAAGCAAGCTGGAACTTTTAACAGACTTGCTATCGAAGAAAATGTAGCCATTAATCTGTCATTTCAGTCAAAGCTAAGCTCATTAATAACTTTTATTCATCTCCAAACTGCCTTCAATTTTCTATTCCTTTCTGATGATAAGGACTCACATATTCAAATATTTTTAAAAGTGAACAAATTTTTACAAATTCCAAAATGAACAGGTAAATAATATTGAAGATAGCACTTTTCTGAGAGGCACTCCCTTTCTGAATACCTTGTGAGCTTTTAAAATTAAAACATTTTAAAGAGTATGTTTGCCACTCTATCACATAGTCATTTTTATAAACATTTCAAATTTGAAGATTTTTTGATCAGCATAAATTTGCAAGATAAAAATGATACCTTGATTATTTAAAGTAATATTAGCTAACACATTTTGAAATATGACAAAAAGCAAGAATGGTTTAAGCAGAGTTAATTTTGGAAGAAAATTAGTCAGTAAAGCACACTTATTACAGAAATCCAATTTGATATAAGGAGATGGATTTCTTGAACTATATTTAAACTATAAGAACTACTTCATGATATTCTTCATTATTGGCCCTAAAGTTCTGGGTTTATTGGTATTAATATTCATAGAATCCCCCTGCAATGAGAATGGAATTTATTTCTGAAGGGATTATAATCAGGATTTTAACATAATATCAACATCAACAGATAAACAAAGAATAAGTTATACCATTTTAACTAAAATTAACCACTATTATCCTCAAAAGTCTAAAAGAATGTATAATCATGAATGATTAAGAAAAATAATCTACTAATTTAAACAAGTCACTGAAAATGGATTATATGCAACAATAAGATTTCTCTTTTTTTCATTTTCAATTTTTATATGTCTATACAAAGTACATCAACCATATTTGCCCTCCTTCACTCTCTATATCTTCTTTCTCCCTTCCCACTAATACCCTCATCTAGAAAGAACCTGTTTTATCTTTCTGTCCTTCATTTTTTAAGTGGATATAGATTGTTCAAGGGGGGTTCATCTTGGTATTTCACACATGTATATATTGCACTTTACTCAGATAAACTCCCTCTATTACTCTTACCCTATCACCCTGCTCCTCTATTATGCAATAGCTTACAATGCATTTCATTTTACTATCTTCATACACACATACAATGTATTTTAATATTATTCACACTCTATCATTCTCCTTCTCCTCTCCAATCTCCCTATAGTCCCCTTGGACAGACCCACTATTGCAATTATATTCTCTCCCTTTTCTCTCTCAATTATCTCTCTCTCTTCCTACATATATATAGAGAAATATGTATGTATAAATTCATGTATACATTTATTTTTATATTGCATGAATAGAAATACTTTCTGTAGAAGGGATGAAGTACATAAGTCTTCAACTCTTCTTCATTTGCAACTTTTCCTGTTCAATTTTCTTACATCTATATTCCTACCACTTAGTTATTAGATATTTTCTGCTCCTTCTTTCCTTGGAACAAGCACAGATTAAAAACTCCTTGTTTCCCCTTAATTTAACTTATACAATCTGACATTTTAAAGAGCAAGCATATTTAAAATTTTAATAATGGAGCAATTGAACATCCATCACCAAAAAAGAGAATTTCAACCAAAACCTCATACATTATACAAAAATTAACTCAAACTGTCAGGCACCAATGGGTCACGCCTATAATCCTAGCTACTTGGGAGGCTGAGAGAAGATCACAATTCGAGGACAGCCTGAGAAAAAAGTTCACAAGATCCCATCTCTAAAAAATCCAGAGAAAAATGGAATAGAAGCATGGTTAAATAGGTAGAGCATCTGCCTAGTAAGTACCTGTTTTGCAAGCACAAAGCCCTCAATTCAAATCCTAGTCTCACCCAAAAAAAAAAAAATAACTAAAACTGGATCACAGACTTAATGTGAAACAAAACACTATAATACTTACAGACAAAAATCACAGGAGAAAAAATTTTAAGGATCCAGACCTAGAAAAATTTTTAGAATTTATACCAAAGGCAAAATCTACATAATTTTAATTTGAATACCATTAAAAAGCTTGGTTAAAAAAAAAAAAAAAAAACCTTGGCTTAGCAAAAGATCCTGTTAAGAAAATGAAAAGATTGGCAAACCGAATTCAACAACACATCAAAAAGATTATTCACCACAACCAAGTAGGCTTCATCCCAGGGATGCAGGGGTGGTTCAACATACAAAAATCAATAAACGTAATAAACCACATTAACAGAAGCAAAGACAAAAACCACTCGATCATCTCAATAGATGCAGGAAAAGCCTTTGATAAGATCTAACACCATTTCATGATAAATGCTCTAAGAAAAGTAGGAATAGAAGGAAAGGACCTCAACATTATAAAAGCTATATATGACAAACCTACAGCAAGCATTATACTTAATGGAGAAAAACTGAAACCATTCCCTCTAAAATCAGGAACCAGACAAGGATGCCCACTATCTCCACTCCTATTCAACATAGTACTGGAATTCCTAGCCAGAGCAATTAGGCAAGAAGAAGGAATAAAAGGAATACAAATAGGTAAAGAAACTGTCAAAATATCCCTATTTGCAGACAACATGATCCTATACCTTAAAGACCCAAAAACCTCTTCTCAGAAGCTTCTAGACATCATCAATAGCTGCAGCAAGGTAGCAGGATATAAAATCAACATAGAAAAATCATTAGCATTTCTATACACTAACAATGAGCAAACTGAAAAAGAATGTATGAAAACAGTTCCATTTACAAGAGCCTCAAAAAAATCAAATACCTAGGTGTAAACTTAACAAAAGATGTGAATGACCTCTACAAGGAAAACTATACACTTCTGAAGAAAGAGATTGAGGAAGACTATACAAAGTGGATATCTCCCATGCTCATGGATTGGTAGAATCAACACAGTAAAAATGTCTATACGCCCAAAAGTAATACATGTTTAATGCAATTCCCATCAAAATTCCAATGACATTCATTAAAGACATTGAAAAATCTACCGTTCAATTTATATGGAAACACAAGAGGCCACAAATAGCCAAGGCAATACTCAGTCAAAAGAACTATGCAGGAGGTATCACAATACCTGACTTCAAACTATATTACAAAGCAATAACAATAAAAACAGCATGGTACTGGCACAAAAACAGACATGAAGACCAGTGGAACAGAATAGAGGACCCCAGATATGAAGCCACACAACTATAACCAACTTGTCTTTGACAAAGGAGCTAAAAATACATGATGGAGAAATAGCAGCCTCTTCAACAAAAACTGCTGGGAAAACTGGTTAGCAGTCTGCAAAAAACTGAAACTAGATCCATGTATATCACCCTATACCAATATTAACTCAAAATGGATCAAGGATCTAAATATCAGACCCCAAACTCTAAAGTAGATACAGGAAAGAGTAGGAAATACTCTGGAGTTAGTAGGTATAGGTAAGAACTTTCTCAACGAAACCCCAGCAGCACAGCAACTAAGAGATAGCATAGATAAATGGAACCTCATAAAGCTAAAAAGCTTCTGTTCATCAAAGGAAATGGTCTCTAAACTGAAGAGAACACCCACAGAGTGGGAGAAAATATTTGCCAACTATACATCAGACAAAGGACTGATAACCAGAATACATAGGGAACTTAAAAAACTAAATTCTCCCAAAACTAATGAACCAATAAAGAAATGGGCAAGTGAACTAAACAGAATTTTCTCAAAAGAAGAAATTCAAATGGCCAAAAAACACATGAAAAAATGCTCACCATCTCTAGCAATAAAGGAAATGCAAATTAAAACCACACTAAGATTCCACCTCACCCGTTAGAATAGCCATCATTAGCAACACCACCAACAACAGGTGTTGGCGAGGATGCGGGGAAAAAGGAACCCTCATACACTGTTGGTGGGAATGTAAACTAGTACAACCACTCTGGAAAAAAATTTGGAGGCTACTTAAAAAGCTAGACATTGATTTACCATTTGATCCAGCAACACCACTCTTGGGGATATACCCAAAAGACTGTGACACAGGTTACTCCAGAGGCACCTGCACACCCATGTTTATTGCGGCACTATTCACAATAGCCAAGTTATGGAAACAGCCAAGATGCCCCATCACCAAGGAATGGATTAAGAAAATGTGGTATCTATACACAATGGAATTTTATGCAGCCATGAAGAAGAACGAAATGTTATCATTCTCTGGTAAATGGATAGAATTGGAGAACATCATTCTGAGTGAGGTTAGCCTGGCCCAAAAGACCAAAAATCGTATGTTCTCCCTCATATGTGGACATTAGATCAAGGGCAAACACAACAATGGGATTGGACTTTGAGCACATGATAAAAGTGAGAGCACACAAGGGAGGGGTGAGGTTAGGTAAGACACCTAAAAAATTAGCTAGCATTTGTTGCCCTTAACGCAGAGAAACTAAAGCAGATACCTTAAAAGCAACTGAGGCCAATAGGAAAAGGGGACCAGGAACTAGAGAAAAGGTGAGATCAAAAAGAATTAACCTAGAAGGTAACACACACGCAGAGGAAATTAATGTGAGTCAACTCCCTGTATAGCTATCCTTATCTCAACAAGCAAAAACCCTTGTTCCTTCCTATTATGGCTTATACTCTCTCTACAACAAAATTAGAGATAAGGGCAAAATAGTTTCTGCTGGGTATTGAGGGGGTGGGGGGAGAGGGAGGGGGTGGAGTGGGTGGTAAGGGAGGGGGTGGGGGCAGGGGGGAGAAATGACCCAAGCCTTGTATGCACATATGAATAATAAAATAAAATAAAAGAAAATGAAAAGATTAACTAACTATGGCCTAGGAGAATATATTTGCAAACTACCTACTCGCCAGAGGACTTGTACGTAGAATATATTTCAAAACTCAGTTGTAAAATTATCCAAGCAATCCAAGTGAAATAGGCAAAAGGCTTGAACAGATCTTTCACCAAAAGGGATATAGGATGGCAAATAAACACATTAAAAGATCTTCTACATCATTAATCATTAAAAAAATCCAAATGAAACCCATAAGATGCCATGATACACTTATGAAAATGGCTAAAATAAAAACTTCTGGCCATAACAAATGCTGGCAAGGATGTGATGAAACTAGACCACATATACATTGGAAATGAACAACAGTATAGTCCCTCTTAAAAACAATTTGGCAGCTGGGCACCAGTGGTTCACACCTGTAATCCTAGCTACTCAAGAGTCAGAAATCAGGACGATTACGGTTTGAAGCTAGCCTGGGCAAACAGTTTGTGAGACCCTATCCTGAAAAAATCTATCACAAAAATAGGGCTAGTGGAATGGCTCAAGGTGAATGCCCTGAGTTCAAAACTCCAAAACAGCAAAAAAAAAAAAAAAAAAAAGTTTGGCAGTTTCCTATAAAACTACAAATGTAATTACCACACAATCCAACAATTGTACTATTCAGCATTTATCATTGAGAAATAAAAACTTACATTCAGAAAAAACTTATAGATGAATGTTCATAACTTCCTTATTCATAAAAGCCAAAAACTGGAAACAACCAGATGTCTTGCAATAGGTAACTGGATAAACAACCTATAGTACATCCATGACATGAAAAAATAATCAGCAATAAAAAGGAACAGACTGTTGACAGACACAATGTAAATGAACCTGAAGCAAATTGTGTTAAGTGAAAAAGTCAATGATAAAAGGTATATATATGCTTCATGATTCCATTTATATAACATTTTGAGGAATTAAAATTAGAGAGATGGAGAACAATTAGTGACTATTAGAGATTGGGGATGAGAAGGTGGGCAAGTCCAAAAAGACCAACAGGAGGGACCCTTGTGATGGAACATTTCTGTATCTTAACTCGGTAGTAGATACACATAACTACAGGAAAATTCTTCCAGAAGCCTTGGACTGATCCAGTTCTCCCTCCTTTCTCACCTGTAGTTCTTAAGAATAACAGTTATTATGTGCTAGGAATTCCACACTGTGAGACAATAAGGAGAACTATGTTCCAATCTTTCTATAAACAATATGTCACTCAGTGCTTTAGCCCATCTACTCATGTGGCCCTAAGATACATAACTCAGGCAGGATGGCTGTTTGAAGTCCTTCAGCTGCAGTGCAGATGAGGCACACAAAATTGAGACTCCATTTGCCCAGAGCAGTGTTCTTCTGCCTTGGGAAACTGGCTAGCAATGAATCCTAGGGTTCTGTTAGTAATAATTACTTCATTTAACTTGCTGAATATGAATATGTTGTATCTTACTGGACTCACTCAGGGAACATCAAATCTAATTCACAATACTTATGTAAGAAACAATTGCAAAGAACTAATACACATACACACAAGAACGTATAAAACTGAAAACTGAAAAATATGTATTAGACTAGATCTGTATTAGATTGATATTTACATGAATATTAATTTCCTGGTTGTGATACTATACTATTATTTTGCATGGGTTACCATTGAGAGAATTAGTTAGTGGTACAAAGATTCTTTCTACTTATTTTTTTTTTATCATTCATACGTGCATACAAGGCTTGGGTCATTTCTCCCCCCTGCCCCCACCCCCTCCCTTACCACCCACTCCACTCCCTCCCTCTCACCCCCACCCCCTCAATACCCAGCAGAAACTATTTTGCCCTTATCTCTAATTTTGTTGTAGAGAGAGTATAAGCCATAACAGGAAGGAACAAGGGTTTTTGCTGGTTGAGATAAGGATAGCTATACAGGGAGTTGACTCACATTAATTTCCTCTGCGTGTGTGTTACCTTCTAGGTTAATTCTTTTTGATCTCACCTTTTCTCTAGTTCCTGGTCCCCTTTTCCTATTGGCCTCAGTTGCTTTTAAGGTATCTGCTTTAGTTTCTCTGCGTTAAGGGCAACAAATGCTAACTAATTTTTTAGGTGTCTTACCTAACCTCACCCCTCCCTTGTGTGCTCTCGCTTTTATCATGTGCTCAAAGTCCAATCCCATTGTTGTGTTTGCCCTTGATCTAATGTCCACATATGAGGGAGAACATACGATTTTTGGTCTTTTGGGCCAGGCTAACCTCACTCAGAATGATGTTCTCCAATTCTATCCATTTACCAGCGAATCTACTTATTTTTTACACTACAGATGAATCTACAATTATCTCAAAAGTTAAATCAAAAAGAAATATTTTAAAAAGCTAAAATAGTTGAATAAAGTGATTATTTCTAATCTTAATAAAAGCATACCATAAGCCTTACTAGTTATATTAGGATGGTCTACCCTTGTAAAATAATCACTGTAGATTAGCCAATATAGTACATGAAGATTGCCTCAAATTCTTGGATACTGGTTCCATCAAGAAGGAAATCTATTTCCCTTCCCTTGAATCTCAGTGGGCTTTGTGACTCCTTTAACCATAGTAGAAATGTCACTGAAAATTTCTGGGCTCAGGTCCTAACATACCGACAGCTTTTACTTCCTATCTCTTGAAACACTCAATGTTGAAAGCCAATTGACATGTAAGCAATGTGACTACTCAGAAACTACCATGAGATAAGGGAAAAAAAAAAAAAAGGTCCAAGCCACTTGGAGAGATCCTGGAGGATGACAACAAATTTGGCCACAGAGCACCCAGAGCTGAGCCCTCCCAAATTCTTAGCACAAAAATCATGAGTAAAATAAAATGGTTGCTTTAATTAACTAAGTTTTGGAACAGTGTGTTATACAAGCAAGAAATGACAAAAATAACTAGCAAGGCTCATAGGTACTTTGCCTAGATGTCTTCTCTCAAATAGGCTGTCCTTTGGATGCTTGGGACCATCTTCTTTACTGAAACCCAGATGTCTGACACTAAATACTCTGCTTTATTCAAAGGCAGACATGTCCTCTCCTTTCTGGTGCTAAAAAATATCGTCTCTCCCTTAGAGTCTTCTTTCACTCAGCTCTAGGCTCCAGTCTGAGAAATTTACCTAGTCATAACTCAAAACAATGTTGACTTACATCTTTCAATCTCAGCAAAATATCCAATCTAAGTTTTTCAATCTTTTTTTGTCTATGACTTACAATAAGAAATGTATTTTATGTAAGAACAAATACATAAACATATACACATTTCTGTAAAGAAAAATTTTAAATGATACTTATCTTTACTATTGTGACAGATTCTAATATTCTTTCAAAAATATTTGATTACATTATAGTCTAAAAGAAAAGCCAAACTATTGACTATTAGGCCATAGTCTTTCTTTTTTTCCCCTATTTTTTAGGGGGAAATAGGGCATTGTAACCATTGCACTATGGAAAAACAAAATTACCCACATCTTTATAATAATTTTCCTGGAAATTATACAGGTTTAAACCTGTTTTATAAGGGAGAAAAAATAGATGTTGGCAATCTAAAATGTTGACCCTTGAAAAACACAAAATTGATCCATGAGTGGCTTTCCATTGTCTCAGCAGAGAACATGTTCTAATTTTAGCAGTAAGATAATTTTGCTTCCTCTTTCCTCTGTTCATAAAGCTCCTTCTGTCATAAAAAGATTCACAGGAAAAAGAGAAGTTCTTAATAGAAAAGTAATTAATTTAGAAAAATAAAATGTTCTAGAGATGCCCTCTAAGTAAAAAAGAAATATCACAATTGCTTATCTAGAAACATTAATGGGGTCTCTAAATGAAACATTTCTACATTTCTTAAAGTTTGTTCAATTCTTTCATAAAGTGAGCCTTTCCATTGCATTGATACTGCCAAGCTGCCCACTGCTTCTCAAAACTCATTCACTTTCAGGATAGTCCTCCACACTTTCCAGTCTCTCTTGCTTTTAGGCTGAGCCCATGTAACTAGCTATATTAAGGTAGTTCAGGCAGCAAAGACTTGCTCTCTTTCATCTCATTCTACTCTTACCAATGTTGTCACAGCAAACTTGAAACCCACATGTTGCAACTGGGGTACTTAAAGGATGGAGTTATTAGCCAGCTCTGCATAGGACTTTGTATGAGAAAAAATAAACCCTTGTGTTTAGCCACTGAGGTTTCAGTGTTTGTTGTTTGTAGTTTTTGTTACTGCAGCTTAGCCTCACTGAAGCCTGATGAGTGTACTTGGGTACTGTGACAATGCTCTCTACAAACTGTCTCTCCTCTTTCTGACTACCTCCTTGGGCTTATCTTCACCTGACACTTACTAAAACACAGTCATAACCATTCAGCCCATATTGTGTAAGCCTACTTGCATGCTACAATGACAGAGCTGAGTAAGTATGACAGAGACCAGATAGCCCACAAAGCCTAAAATATTTACTGTCTGCTCCAATAAGGAAAAGTTTGTAAACTCCCAACCTCACGCAATATTTTGCACATAATATGTGCACAATAAAAAATTGAGAAGGATAAAAGGTATGTAAGAATATGCATCAGTAATAATTGTAACTATTGCATAGTAAATATGTTTATGCCCCACTTCAGTTCAGACCTTGTAAGAGATATAGGGTCAGAAAACAGGGCAAACTGCTAGGCCAAAATCAGAGAGAAGTACATAATAGGTATCCATTAAGCAGTTGTTAAATAAACTACATTTATCTAAAACCAAACATTCTCTTTTATCAAGTCATAAGGGGGGCTAATTTCCTCAAAGAAGCTAATTTTCAGACAAGAGTCAAACATGAACCTAAAAACATTTATACTTGAAATCTAAACTAATACAACCATATGACCCTAAAGAAAGGGCTCTAAATTAAGTCTAGACTAAGTCCTACAGGTATTTGAGCAGTATATCTTATCTCCCAGCATACTTAGAGATAGACAATGGGTAATCAAAGCAAGTGTAGGACTGATTATAACATGTATGAGCACTGATTTGTATCAAGGTCAGAATGGGTTTTTTCCCTCCAAGTCACATATATTGAAACCCTAACCCCCAATATGATGGTATTTGTAGGTGGGTCTTTCAGAATTGACAAGGCTTAGATGAGTTCATGAAGATGGGGTTTCATGGTGGGATTAGGGTCTTTACAAGAGCATGAGACAGAGATCTCACTCTCTCCCCAAGTGCATGCCTCAAGGAAAGGCTCTTCTATGAGGACATACAGAGAATACAACCTCCTTCTTAGAAGCCAGGAGGTAGGCCTTCACCAGGAACTGAACCCGCTGGCACTTTGATTTTGGATATCTGACCTTTAACTATGAAAAAGAAACATCTGTTATTTAAGTCACCCAGTCTAGGGTATTGGTATTTTGCATTTTGTAACAGCAGCAAGGCCAACTAAGAACAGTGTCTGAAAACAGAGCCCATCCACTGGGTTTGGACAGGCTTCCTGTGGACCAATGAGGAAGACTAGAAGCTAATCTTTTCCTTTTTTTTCTCTTTTCATAAGTTTGTTGCATGTGTTAACTTTGAGAATTCTTTTGTTTTGTTGTTCTTTTTTAGTGGGGATGAGGTCTCACTGTGTTGCCCAGGCTGGCCTTAAAGTCCTGGGCTCAAGTGATCCTACTGCCTCAGCCTCCCAAGTAGCTGCGATTGCAGGTGCACACCACTATGTCATGAAGCTGAGAATTCTGATGGGAACTTTCTTAAATTTCCATCTGAAATGTCCTATTCCCTTCCATCTGTCCATCACAGTTCAGCCTAAAAGTTATCTGACATCTCAAGCCTGTTGTAATTTCTCTTTTCTCCCTGAAACCTGACACTGTTCACTTTTTCACATATATTAGAACTTTAAATTATCCTGGCTTACTAATAGGTTGCTTAACATATGGTTATCTGATTTCTGAATATGCCACAAATGTCAGGAAAAAGCATTCTCATTTTTTAAAAATCTCTTCTACTCTTGGTTTTCCTCACTCTGCTACAAGAATTGATTTTGATATGCGGAATTTCTAACAAGGGTAGGCCAGAAGTACTTCCACTGTTTGAGCTTGGGTCCAAGCCATGACATATGCAGGGCAAGAGTTAATTTTTTTTTAATGGGGGTCATTATTAGAAACAAAAGGAATATGCACTACAAAGAGGAATTTTTGGGGGCGGGGGTAGGTAAGAGGCAGGGGGTAAGGTAGGGGGTTGGGGGGAAAGGGGGGAGAAATGACCCAAACATTGTATGCACACATGAATAAAAGAAAAAAAGAAGCAAAAAAAAGGAATTTTTTAGTAATCAAATATTATTTTTGAATAGACTTCAGTTCTTTCTTATATTATTTTGATATCAAATGAGAGTTTGTTAATCTATACTTTAAAAACCTGACAGAATTATAGCACAGAGTAAATCAGCAATAATCATCACAAAGGCCAAAACTAATTAGATACATAAAAAAAAAGAAATGCTTCCTATCCCTCAAACTTGTTGCATTAACACACAATATTTCCATTTAATTGGATAAGAATATAGAATATATTTGTCAAGGATCATAATTAATGAATAAAAATTTTCCTTCTCTCTTTTAAAAAATGGTTTTCTTTAAGGGACAGTTGAAATCTCCTATTTAAATGATTAAATCAAGGAAGTGGACATGCATCTTAAACTCCGTGTTCTTTTTCTTTTATGATAAATAAGTTAATGAACAGGCTTGAAATCATACTAAACCCAGGTGTAGCCACCAAGGTGGTATACTTTGAAAGGTTCTTTACTACAAAGCTGTGTAACATACATTTTAATTAACCAAAAGTGAGTAACACATTATCAGCCATTATCAATTTAATGGTGGTTAGTGCATCAGATTAATTTCTAGAAGAATGGAACACAGAGGGGAGGGGAAAAAACACTGGCAATTTTTCAAGGATGTAATAGTATGAGAGGCAGAAAGTCTTGGAGTGCATGGGGGTGGTAGAGAAGAGGATCCTGGTAAGTCAAAGGGTGCATAAGAGCACAGGACAAAATTTGTAGAAGGGAAAAGAATTCAAATGATGAAATAGGCATGGTAAGTTGGGAAACACCAAAGGTCAAAGTGTGCCTATGTGGTCATTTTTGCTTGAGGCAAACCCTAAATAGTTTTTAAATTTTCTAATATATAATCTAATTCAGACATTTGAACTGCACCCTAAAACTATTCCCTAAGTATAGCCAATGTTTCAATTTGTCTGAGCCCTTGGTTAAACTAAAGCTTTAGAAGAGGTCATTCTATCAGTTGGACAAAAATATCAAGAAACTGGAATAAGATAGGCCATATGGACCAGGGGATAGGAAACAAACTTTACAAATCCCTTTCCTCACTACTGTTCCAAATTAAAGTTCTAGACTCTACTAGCAATTTAAACAGACACTTTCAAAATAGTGATGGAACATTTCTCATTTGTTTCTTTACATACTCTGATGTATACAGACACAACATATAGTTTTACATTACCCAATAAAAGTATCTAATTAGTAACAGAGTATCAATGCTTTCTAAAAAGAAACATACCAAACATGGCTATAAGTGAAGATAAATAAAATACTAACCAAAGAATTATAAAGATTTAGACCAAAGAAAAAAAAAACACTACTATCACAGAAAGAAAAAAAATATTATCATATAATAGCTATTGAATAGATAAATGTATGCATGCAAATTGAAATTTAGAACTAAGGGCAAGTCTTCAGAAAATAAATACATAAGATTTTTTTAAATGACAGTTAAGAAAATGCTACAATATTTCTCTCTACATCTTTTGACTTTTTAATGAATCTAACAAAATGGTAAAATATACTTTTGCTTGAAAATGGAAGTAAATACTAGGTAGCAAAGCAAATTTATAGAATAATATGCATAGAATTTAGCATATGGAATAACTTGGGTTAAATTTTCTGATCTAAACAAAACAGAAAATGAATTCTCTTTATACAATCCTCTTTCTCTTGCAGTGTTGGGAAGTAAACCCATGGCCTTGTTCATGTTAGGTAAATGATCGACCATTGAGTTGCAACCCTAGCCTTGTATAATCTTTCAAAAAGTTAGCTTTTCCAATAATAATCCAGGAAAAAGTAATCTCATAAATTGAAACAAAAATCTTTGGAAAATATATAAGTATGGAATTGAAAAATAAAGTACAAAAATATTTTTCAAACAATGATAGTTCACACTTCACCATATTTTAAATAAGACATAAGGTCAAAAGAGTTCTTTAAAAAGAAGCTAATTTAAAAGATATCATAGATTTATACTTGTAGTCTTAGATGGAAGAACTCTGACAGGTACTGCAAAACTCACTCATGAGAACTAAATTAATGATACTGAAGAAATGTGGGGAAAATAACTAGTTTCAATCTAGATTCTGTGGCTCTGTGTTTATGTTTTAGTCAACAGTGTTGCAGACTATTGTCCCTATTCATGTAGTTTAATATTTTCACCAAGCAAATTTTACTTCTTAAAGCTATTTAAAATGAAGAGTGAAATTTCACAACTGTAGAATAGATAATAAATATATACATAAACCATACTTAAGGATTGCTCCAGTACACAGGACAAAGTTTTTTATATTCAATTCAACACAAGGTGTAAAGCCAATGTCCTCTCCATGAATGAAACATGGGAAAATCCTGGGTAAAAACTATAACCATCCAAAAGTATCACAAAACAGATTTTACTCAGTGTTATTGTGCCAAAAACTTTTCCTGTGAGACTCTTGAAATATCTACATGGTTCCACCACACAGAAATCACAAAAGGCCACATTTCAGAACCTCATATTCACTCAAGTGGAAAATGTAGAACATCTGAGCAACATTAGACGATCACCATGCTCTAAGAACAAGTACCAAAAAACAAAAATTCCCCTTTTGTTGTAAGGTCACAAGACAATGTGTGATTGTTATAATCCACAATAAATACTTAAAAGACATATGATAAAATTACAAATACAGAAGAGAGCATTGAGAATCATGGAAGAGGTGGCAGGACAGCAGACAAGCAAGCAGAAACTGAAGCAAAATAGAAAAGCAGCAAACAGTTCCAACCCCATACCCAGCTTCTCCAGTAGGGAAAGGGAAGCTGAAGGCACCATCACAATGACAGTGAACTGTCTGGCAGGGCCTAAAAGACTTATACCTGGGAACGCCATACTGGTGTGTGTTTGTTGACAGTCAGGAATGAGGGCCAAGAGTCCAGACCCTCTAATCATGAAACTTTCACAGCCTCTGGGTCCCCACAGATAGGCAAATTGCTGGATGGGGTCTGTAAGCACTGAGACCAGCAGGCAAAGTGACTGGGTTCCTCAGTTCTCCCCCTTGCCAGTGCAGAATTCAGTGCTCTGTTTGTTCTCCCCACTCTCTGACATATTCAGGAGTCAACTTGAGGCTTGAATGCTTGCTGCCCCTGGGGACACAAAAGGGGAGGGAGCAATAGAAAGTAGGGAGAGGTATGTAGAGGGGAAACCTACCCAGTCCACAAGATGTAAAAACTCCCTACACACAAAGAAGGGAAGCTTCTATACTGAAAGCAGCCCAGAATCAGAAAAACAACCCCTCAACAAGACAGCTAGTCTATCTTGATCTGAGCAATACTAAGGATCAGGACCAGTGACCAGAGCAAGCAGGCAAATACTTGGCAACTGAACTATTTCACCCAGTTCAGTGGTGAGAAATAGCACCTCAGTCTGGACACTACACTCAACCTGAATATTGAGACTATTTCAACTGAAGGACTACAGGTGATTAAAACTTTCAATCAATGATTTGGCCTCAGGTGCATAAATCCTAATGTAGAAGCATAAGTAATATGAAAAAAACAAGGCAACGTGTCTCCTCCAAAACAATTCTTTTTTTTTTATTTTTATTTTATTCATATGTGCATGCAATGTTTGGGTCATTTCTCCCCCTTTCCCTCCACTCTTTCCCTTACCCCCTCACTCTCTCCCTTACCCTCCCTTACCCCTCGTTACCCAGCAGACACTATTATGCCCTTATCTCTAATTTTGTTGAAGAGAGAATATAAGCAATAATAGGAAGGACCAAGGGTTTTTGCTAGTTGAGATAATGACAGCTATACAGGGAGTTGACGCATATTGATTTCCTGTGCATGTGTGTTACCTTCTAAGTTAATTCTTCTTGAAGTAACCTTTTCTCTAGTTCCTGGTCCTCTTCTCCTATTGGCTTCAGTTGCTTTAAAGTATCTGCTTTAGTTTCTCTGAGTTGAGGGCAACAAATGCTATCTAGTTTTTTAGGTGTCTTACCTATCCTCATATCTCCCTTGTATGCTCTCGCTTTATCATGTGATCAAAGTCCAATCCCCTTGTTGTGTTTGCCCTTGATCTAATGTCTGCATATGATGGAAAACATACAATTTCCAAAATATTTGTATAAAAAAGGACTTGAATGAAACTGAAGCAGATGAAATTTCAAACAGTGAACTCAAAAGAACAATAATAAGGATGAATGTCTGGCACTGGTGGCTCACACCTGCAATTCTACCTACTTGTGAAGCTGATATTGGGAGAATTGTGGTCCAAGGCCAGTCCAGGCAAATAGTTCAAGAGACCCCCATCTCCAAAATAAGCAAAGCAAAAAAGTGGCTCAAGTGGTAGACAGCCTGCTTTACAAGCTTGAATTCCTGAGTTCAACCCCAGTCCCACTAAACAAGTAAAAAGAATGATCAACAAAATTAAAGAGGATGTGTATAAGCATCTTAATGAAATTAAAGAGGATATGAATAAACAACTGAATGAATCAAAGAGAATTCAAATAAACAGATGAACCAAAAAAGGAGGACAATGAAGGATATGAAAGAGGAATTCAATAAAGGCATAGAAATCATGAAAAAAAAAAAACCTTGAAATCCTGGAAATGAAAAGCTCAATAACCCAAATAAAAAACTCAGGTGGAAGCTTTGCTAACAGAATAGACCAAGTTGAAAATAAAGTATGAGGGATTGAAGATAAAATAGAGGAATTAGATCAATCAGACAAAGACAAAGAAAAATACTAAGAAAATATGAATGGAACACCATTAAAAGAGCAAACCTACAAATCATGTGAATAGAAGGAGAAGAGGTATAAATTAAAGACATAAGAAGCATATTTGATAAAATAATAGAAGAAAACTTCTCCAATCTTGAGAAAGAGAGGATCATCTAGGTACAGGAGGCTTTCAGGAAACTAAATGAACAAGATCAGAAACGAAACACCTCTAGGTATATGAGAATTAAAATCATAAATGTACAGAACAAAGAATATTGAAAGCTCCAAGAGAGAAGCAACAAGTCACATACAAACCCATCAGAATAACAGCAAATTTTTCAATAGAAATTCTAAAAGGAGGACATGAAATGAACTATTTCAAGTCCTGAAAGAAAATTACTGTCAACCTAACTTAATGTATCCAGCAAAGTTATCCTTTATAACTAATGGAGAAATAAAAACCTCCTCTGATAAACAAAAACTAAAGTAATACATGACTACTAAATCAGCATTGCAGAAGATACTTAAAAGGAATCCTAGACACACAAGGAAGATAAACACAACCAGGAAAATACAAGAAAGACTGAATCTCACCAAATGAGTAGATTACCAAATGAGATTAAGAAAGAAGCAAACATAATAAAAACAACAAAATGACAGGAAATACTACATACATATCTTTCAATATTAGCACTGAATACTAATGCTCTCGATTCTCCATTAAAAGACATAGAAGGGCGAGTTGGTGTAAAAAGCAATATCCTAGGCTGGAAGAGTGGTAGAGCATGCATCTAGCAAACATGATGACCTCAGTTCAAACCCCAGTTCCACAAACAAAACAAAACCAAAAAGGATGGAATGGGATTGTGGTTAAAGCAGTAGAATGCCTGCCTAGCAAGCACAAGGCCCTGAGTTCAAAACCTAGTACTGCCAATAAAATAACAGCAAGACATTTGTTGCTTTCAACAAATGCATGTCATTGACAAAGTCAAGCACTGGTTTGGGGTAGAAGAATGGGAAAAGATTTTCCAAGCAACTGGACACAGAAAGCCAGCAAGAGTAGCTATACCAATATCTGATAAAACACACATCAAATCAAAATTAATGAGAATGGACAAAGAAGTTCATTTCATATTAATAAAGGGAATAAATTAATCAATAGGGGATAACAATTGCTAACATATAGGCACCAAATGTTGGTGAAGCCAATTTCATTAAATAAACACTACTGGACTTATAAGAACAGATAAACCTCAGCATAATAATAGTGGAAGACTTCAATACCCAACTCTCACCAATAGGTCATCCAGAAAAAACAAAGAAACCTCAAAATTAATTGACACTATAAACCAAATGGACTTAACAGATATGTACAGAATATTTCATCCAGTAGCTACACAATACACATTCTTCTCAGTAGCTCATGGAATTTTTTTCCAAAACAGATCATATTTTAGGACATAAATCAAGTCTTAAGAAATGTAAGAAAATTTAAATGACCTCCTTATTCGATCAGAGGGTAATGGAACAAAAGTAGAAATCAGAAACAAGAGAAAATATTTGAACATGTGAAAACTGAATAACACACTGTTGAATGACCAGTCTATCATCAAAGAAATAAGGGGAAGGGGGGAATTTTAAAAATTCCAATATTTTTATGAAAATTAAAACACAACTTAGCAGAACCTCTGGGATACAGCAAAGGCAGTGCTAAGAGGAAATTTTACAGCTATGAGCCCCTTCATTAAAAGAGAGTGAGACAGAGAGAGAGATAGAGAGGTGGGGGACAGGAAGAGAGAGAGAGAATCTCAAAAAAAAATAGCCTAATGATACACATTAAGCACCCAGAAAACAAGTCTAACCCAAAATAGTAAGTGGAAAGAAATAATAAAGATTAGGGCAGAAAATACTGAAATGGAGGCTAAAATAAGTAGAAAGAATCAATGAAACCAAAAGGTTTTTTTTGAAAAAATAAATAAGATTAATAAACTCCTAGCCAAACTGACCAAAAGGAGGTTAAAATATGAAAATTCATAAAATTAAAGATGAAAAAATGGAACAACACAACAAATACTAATGAAATTCAGAGAATCATTAGGAAATATTTCAAAACTTGTATTCTTATAAACTGGAAAAACTAAGAGAAATAGATAAATTTCTACATTCATTTGACCTACCAAAATTGAACCAAAAGAATATAAACCACTTGCACTAATTTATAACAAACAATGATTGAAACAGAAATAGTCTCCAAACAAAGAATAATCCAGGACTGGATGGATTCACTATTGAATTCTACCAGAGAATCAAAAAATTAACATCAATGCTCCTCAAACTATTCCATAAACTAGAAAGGGAAGGAATGCTACCATAGTCATCCTACTCATTTTTTTATATAATTACTGATACCAAAACAAAGTAAAGACACACAAAAAAGGAAATTATAGACCAATTTCTTTGATGAACAAATGCAAATATTCTTAATAAAATACTGCAAACCAAATTCAACAACACATTTGATTTGACACCATGATCAAGTTGGTTTTGTTCCAGGGACACAGGGATGGTTCAACATACACAAATCAAATCAATAAACGTAATACAGCACATAAACAGAATCAAGGACAAAAATCACATAATCATCTCAACAGATGAACAATACCTTTTCATAGAATTCAACATCCTTTCATGTCTAAAGTTCTGAAGAAGCTAGGAATGGAAGGAATGTACCTCAACATAATAAATGCTATACGTAACAAACCTATAGCCAACATTATATTAAACTGGGAAAAACTGAATCACTTCATCTAAAGTCAGCAATGATATAAGGTGTCCACTCTCCCTACTCTTATTCAATATAATATTAGAATTCCTACCTAGAGCTATAGATAAGAAAATAAAATAAAGGAATTCAAATAGGAGAGGAAGAAGTCAAATTATCCCTACTTGAAAATGATACAGTCCTATACTTAAAAGATCCTAAAGATTCTACCAAAAAAAATCCTAGATTTAATACTTTCAGTAATATAGCAGGATATAAAACTAACAAACAAAAAAATCAGTAGCTTTTCTATATACCAACAATGAGCAAGCTGAGAAAGAAATCAGGAAAATAATTTCATTTACAAGTGACTCAAAAAAATACTTAGGAATAAACTTAACTAAGGGGGTGAGGGACTTCGACAATGAAAACTATACAAGACTGAAGAATAAAATTGAAGAAGACACCAGAAGATGAAAAGACCTCCCATGTTCATGGATTGACAGAATTAATATCATAAAAATTAATTACTACCAAAAACACTCTACAAATTCGATGCAAATCCCATCAAAATCACAATGTCATTCTTCAGAGAAATAGAAATATAAATTTTAAAATTCATAAAGACTCCAAATAGTCAAAATAATCCTCAGCAAAAAGAGCAATGCTGGAGATTTCATACCAGACTTTAAATTATAGTGCAGAGCTATAGTAACAAAAACTGACACAAAGACCAATGGAACAGAATAGAAGACCCAGAAACAAATCCACACAGCTACAGCCATCTGATATTTGACAAAGGAGCAAAAAACATACATTGTAGAAAAGACAGCCTTTTCAACAAATGGTGCTGGGAAAAAAAAAACTGGTTATCTAAATGTAGAAAATTGAAACTAGACTCCTATCTCTCGTCCTATACAAAACAATTCAAAATGGATTAAAAATCTTTTTTTTCCCAGACAGTACTGGAGTTTGAACTCAAGGCCTCCCACTTGCTAGGCAGGTGCTCTACCACTTCAGCCACTCCACCAGCCCTTATCAAAGATCTTAATGTAAGATCTGAAACTTTGAAACTACTACGAGAAAACAATGGAAGACATAGGCATGAACAATTGTTTTCTGAATAGGAGTCCAATTGTCCAGGAAATAAAAGAAAGAATTGAAAAATGGGATTGTATCAATTTAAAAAAACATCTCTGCACATCAAAGAAAACAATTATCAGAGTGAGGAGACAACCCACAGAATGGGAGAAAATATTTGCAAGCCAATCAAAGGACAGAGGATTAATACACAGGATACATAAAAAGTTCAAAAAATTAAACAAAGGATCAAATAATCCAGTTAATAAGTGGGCAAATAAACTGAACAGACAGTTCTCAAAGAAGTACAAATGGCTAATAAATACAGGAAGAAATGTCCAACATCCTTAGCTATAAAGGAAATGCAAATAAAAACTACACTGAGATTCCACCTCACCGTGTCAGAAGGGTTATCATCAAGAAAACAAACAACAAATGCTGGCAAGAATGAGGGGAAAGGAACTCTTATACAATGTTGGAAATCAGCATGGAGGTTTCTCAAAAAATGAAAAATAAAACTACTATATGATCCTGCTATACTACTCTTGGGCATATATCTGAAGAAATGTAAGTCATCATACAATAGAGATACTGCATGCCCATGGTTATAGCAGCACTATTGGCAACAGTCAAGCTATTGAATCAACCTAAGTCCCTAACATCCAATAAATGATAAAGAAAATGTGGTATTTTTACACAATGGGGTATTATTCAGCCACAAAGAATAATGAAATTGTCATTCTGTGGGAAAATGGATAGAATTGGAGATCATCATGTTGAGCAAGATAAGCCAAGTACAAAAGCCAAATATCACATGTTTTGACTTATATGTGGAATCTAGACTTAAAATAATGATGATCATGATAATAATAATAATGGAACATGAGTATAAAAGGAGGACTCTCTAGAGAGGGTCCATGGGAAGGGGGAGGTAGAAAGGAAAGGGTACTAGAGGATGAAATGGATCAAAGTACATATGTATATATGTACATACATACACACACATATATGTGTAGGTACATATATATAAGTACATGTATATGTATATATGTACATGTATATATATGTATATATGTACATATATATTTAGAAAGCAAAGGCAGGGAGGTTGGAAGAAGGTTAATCAAGGGACTATAATATACGGAGATGAATTTATTCAAAGTACACTGTATGCTTCTATGGAATTATCACAATAAACCTCCCTGTACTATTCATGTATGTTAATAAAATTATAAAGACAAACTGCCATTTTCCAATAATTATACTGATTTCTTAATACGTCTTTCACACTGAAGAGAACAATTATGAATACACTAGGACTTGAGCTAACTATATTCAAAGCTTCAATTAATTCTAAATGACCAAACAACTGCACTGCCAAGAGACAAGAAACCGTAGCTCTTTTACATGATCCTACAAAGTAGTAGTCCAAAAAAAGGTCACTCTCCAAGGTTAGCATACACACCATTAAAAACATTCAAGAAAAGAAATTCATATAAATGGCTGCAGACAGTTTTGAAGACAGTCCTTGTTAGCATAATTACTCAAATAGTACTTATAAATTCCTCCTTATATCTGCCTATTCCTGAGGATAAAAGACCGATTAGACATACTATATTTTCTTATAGACATCAAAGAATGCAATTTTTAAAAAGGATTGAACATAGGTCATTAATCTTAGAACTGCAACTGAGCTTAAGTAAAAAGATCTTTTACAATAAAGGAGATTTTGCAAATTCCATGTGGTTACCTATACTTTTTATTCCCACAAACGTAGTACCTTCACTATGCTAACTCAAATAGAACACATTTGATTATATATTTGAGAGAAATCCTCCCCATGTCCCCCACTATTACCACCAAATTCAAGACTTGAAAGGGTTCAGGATAATTTGGTTATTTCCAACTATCAAAAGAGACCAATCTCATATGGGAATATTGGCCAATAATTAAGGAGATATCTGTTGCCTTAGCAACAGATTCCTTCCCAAATAAGCACTGTTTTCATTCAGCAGCCTTTAGCCAAAAGGGGAATTAAATCACTGAAATCAACAATTCTTTTGTTTAACAAACAGAACAGCTTTCCAGGTCTCAAGAAAACAGACCCTTCACAGTTAGTCCAGCATTGCCCAAGGTAGCAGTCGTTTGGTTGAATAAGCCAACCTCTTGAATTATAGGATTTTATCATCAAAACTACCGCTCACAGAATGGCTAGCTTCTGTCAAAAAAAAATGACAAAAGGGAGAACATCTCCTAAAGTGATATTAATGAATATATTTATCTATATAGATTTTAACCTTTCATAGAGAATATGTGTGTGTGTGTGCCTGTGTATATTGATAAAGTTCTGGATGTCTAGTTTAGCAAAGGACTAATCCTTAGCTACTCCATTAGCTAATAAACATCTTCATTCACTTCAATTTCTAGGTATAAGAGCCAACAATTTAAAATTATTTTGCATGGATTATCTCTAAAACTGAGAAAATAAATAGCTACATTTCTAAATGTTGATATAAGCTGGCCAACTCTACAACGTGAAGTCACATCACTGTATTAAACCTATCAAGAGAGGTTAAGCATTGCTGATTTTTGGTGTGTAATAATAAGTAAAGGCTCACTATGATCTCAATAGTCCTCAGGGTAAATTTTTTTAAAAAAAGAAACTTTTGCCACAAATACTCATCACCTAACTTCACATACCGATACTTCACAATCAACAATGCCTTTATTTCAGTCCATCCTCATAATGAATAACTGCAACTTTCCAATCTTAACTCAACCACAACATTCCACTGTGTAGTTCTACTCCCTTCCCACACAGGCCCCCACTTCACTGCTGGCCTAAGCTCCAGATTTCTTTTCTGGCAAGAAGACTCTACCCATTTACCTACTGCTGGCAAGCAGTGGGTGATCTACACGTCAGGATCCAGCCTTACTGCCTAGAACCTTTGGATTTCTACCTAGAGAGAATGAATTCATGGCTGGCAAACTGGCTCAAGTGGTAGAGCACCTACCTAGCAAGTGTGAGGCCCTGACTTCAAACCCTAGTACTGCCAAAAAGAAAAAGAATAAATTTCCTGAATCCTGAATCTACTCTATCCAACACACTGAGCTGTGCACACCCACTTTTTATTTCTTCCACCAAGGACTTCCTTGCATCCTTGCCCAATACTATACCACTCCCTTTCCAACTTATGAGAAATGAACACTATCCAAAACTATACTGTTTATTTATTTTTATGATAAAGAAAAACACGGACAAATTTTCAGTGAAATGGAGATTCTAGTTATCCATCAACATTCTCAATGCTTGCTCAGTTGAAATGCTCAATCAGCTAAAAAAATTTTAAAACCAATTTGTGGAGATGCATGAAACCAGCTTTACAATTTAACCACAGAGGCTTAAAAACTGTATTTAGCTTTAATTCATATTTTGTCTGATTTTTAACAAAAAAATCATATCAACTATACTATAGCTACGAATGAAGGTACTCCCCCCATCCAATTGAAACCCTTAAACCTGAAAATGTCTAAAATCTTTGACTAGCAGATAATGTCAGCTAAAGACTAACATTTCACTTCTACATTCACTATTCCCCTAATACTGTAACAAATGATGCCAATAAATAAGATGCCAGGAGCACTGAAGGTTCTCACAAGTAAATCAGTGCATGAGAGTCGCCATGCCTGTCAATCAGATTTAAACAGATAGTAGAATGAAGGATTCGCTTTACTAAGGGTTACCATTACTCATGTAAACATCATTTTCCAAGTCTAAAACTGGGATACCACTTTTGTGACTTTCACAAATTAAAGTATGATGAAGAGTGCTAATTCAGTCTTTATTCTTTAGAAATGCGGAAGATAATAATTAACTCTGCCTAAAAGACTTGCTTATCTTATATACAGAACTGAAAAGGAAGGATATTCATCTCTCATCATCAGCTAATATTTATTGAATGCCTATAGGGCATATGGCACAAACCATCTATAACAATGGTGCCAAAGGCTATATTAGTTCAAAGTGAAAAATTGTTGTTACTCTATGAAATATACATGAAATCTGAGCTCTACTTACACATACATAATAAAGTAGGGTGCCTGTGTTTCTTTGAATTGGTAGGGAGTGTTTACCTTTAACCCTCACTCACTAGAAAACAGCTGTTCTTCTCTGTAAGTATTGACAATACTGTGCAGTAGTTATCTAAAAAATATGATGGCTGAATATGTTTTATTGTTACAAGACAGTAAGGGATCAATTTGTTTAAAAAGCCTTGATTTATTCTAAAGGAAAAGTGTAATAATGTTGGTTAAATTAATAGTTAAATCTTTAGATCAGTCAATATAAAAGACAGTATAAAATTGTACTGAGGACTTATATAAAAGAAATTTGAAAAAATTTCAAATGCCCTGATGTTTTGAAAATTATAAACTTAGTTATAGCCCTGTATAATCATAGCCTTGTTCTGAATGCAGGGGAGAAGAAAACTTGCTGAATTTAAACTATAGGATTATTTATTGTTCTTTGAATTACTAGATATTAGATTTCATAAGAGATTCTGCCAAAGACATGCGATTATAGTGGAAGAAATCTAAACTTAATCATTAATAAAAATGAAACTAGATCTATTCAACAGCAACCCAGTAGAAGGGAAGTAGGAGTTTGGGCAGGTGCTGATCACTGGTGGCTTTCTTTGTGGGCTCACAATTAATGGGGAATGAGAAATGTCCACACCTCTGCTGAAGTACACTGTGGCAGCTGCTGAAGAATGGACTCTGACCAAGTATTTCAGCCTGGGTCCAAATCTGCCTTGTTCGTGTAACTGGTCAGTAATTACTAGTGAGAAAGAATTGTTTCTGACTGACATCCTTGCCCACCTATAAAGGAGAGTTTTGAAATGAACTACAAAAGCTTTCTACAACTCAAAGCAAAGTCAAGTTACTTGAATTAAGTGCCAATATTTATTTTTATTTTTTATTGCATATATTTATTCATATGTGTATATATTGTTCACCCCCCACCCTCTCCTTCACAAGTACCAATATATTTAATGACATACTTTTATGATTTTTTTATTTATATATATTTTGTATTATATATTCCAAACTAATAACTTTTTATTTTAAACTTTACATATAGATACTTTTTCTAGTCAATCCTCAAAAATAAATATCAAGTTTTGTGGGATGGTGCAGAGGCATTTGTTTCTTAATGAAAAGGTAGTAAAATTATTTTCAAACCTAAACATACTGTTTGTTTTGATTTTCCATTGGGAGGCATTATATTTTGATTTTATATTGGGAGTCCATTATAACTACCCCTGACATTCATTCAATAGGCTCATTTCTGCGCATCTACTACTATGTGACATGGATGAGAAAAACAAGTTAAATAAGATATAGCCCCTGCCTTAAGTAACAGAAGACTAGTGATGCTGTGGTAATAACAATGAGAAGAAGACCCAGAGTTCTGATTTTAAGAGCTTCACAGAGGGCTATAGCCCAGCAGGGCAGAGGTAAGACAGAGTTTCCTGGGGAAGTTTTCACATGCTCTAACTTACTAATTATAAATTTGATTTAAATCTTCTCTGACACAATGATGTCTCTCCTTCCTTTACTAATTGCTATGTTTTAGGTAACTATAACCTGTCTTCTTTCAAAGAAGCCACATTGTCTTTGTACAATTTAAGATGCTAACAGGAAAAATACTTTGAAAAAAAACAATGCTTTTTTTTTAAACTAGAAGAGATTTTTTTTTTCTAACCTTTCAGTGGCACACTATTGTCTTAGACCACAAAGAAATTCCAAAAGAGTTGTTCTCTATTAGTCCTCTACATCTCAACTCGGGATGCTCTTCAGTCATCTTAAATGAAAAAGAGAAACAAATAGGCAGTAGGGAGAATGAACTGGCAAAGAGCCACTCAGGTTACAAAACATTTGGTACTTTGTCCAGACAAAGAGTTTACCATATAATCTGTTGTAGATATTAGGAAAAACTTAAATCATTCCTATTAAACTGTTCAAATTATAGAGAAATAAACTGCCATAAAAACAGAGTGATACATCCATCAGTGTAACATCTATGCTATTTTGTCTGAGAAAAAGATTAACTAACCTTTTGTTGATGGCTACTAAATTAAAATTGAAATTTATAAAGGATGTTTATTTTTGATAAACCATTGTGGACTAAATCTAAGGCTTTCAGACCTCCTGGCATCCTGACATTACCAACGTCATCCTGGAGTGCTCTTGTACTATCTTTGCTGTTGCATCAGGACTTAAACTTTACACTTATAGGAAACCTGGAGCTCAGAAAATAAAATGGCTTGCTCAAGGTCACATAGCTAATTAGAGACAAAACTGATAGCAGTATCCATGTCTGCTAAGACCTTTATTCCTTAGAATTCTCAACTCTCCCCACCCAAAAAATGTTTCTAATCCCCAAAGATAAGAACAAGAAGGCAAAACCTATTCTGCTCTAAATTTCTAACATTTGAGTTTCGCTTTATTGATTTTAAAACAATCCATCACTTTACACTGAAAAAGTTTCCGTTTTTATGTCCTAGTCTTTTATGTTATTAACATTTCAGGTTCTACAAGACCACTACTCCTTAGCCACTCACAGTTTAAAAGTCTAGACCAAACCCTGATGAATAACTATCTCAATCTTTTTTTATATATAAACAGCAGGAAGAGAAAAAAAAGTGAGGTGTTATCTCTCTCTTGGCCACCTAAATATAAAATAAATATATTAAAAACCACTCACAGAATTTCAAGAGGACACAATGCAAAGCATGATAATAAATGCAAGTCACCAAGAGTTGGCATTTTCATGACCTAAGCTTGCTGTATACTGTACCTCCCACTCATGTCTACTGACATCCAGGAGTAAACCCTAAGGGAGTTGTTTTGAGTGAGGGTTTCTGTATGTCTCTTTGAATAGGAATACAAAGTGACAGAAAAATAACTCAAAATTGCTATAAAATGAATGGTATTTCCAAATGCGCAAGCAAACAACATGCACTTTAATGTAACACATTTCTTCTTATTTGGCAGTAAGTTAAAACATATGTTGTTTGAAGTTTATATAAAATGGATGAAAAGGTGTTATTTGTGTTAAAAATGAAACCAAATTACTAAGTGGTTTAAAATCCATGGCTTTTATTATCCAAATGTAGCCAGTTAAAAGTAATGTCACTTGAAGAGTAAAAATAAATTAGGGTTAACAGTTACTGCCTTGCTTGTGTTTTTGATGAAGGAAATAAACAATGTAAAAACCTTCAAAAATATGCACTTAGTCATTACAATTTCACAATTTTCTTTAACACAAGTCCAAAAAAATAAACAATAAAGAAATTTAGTTACCCCTTAAAATCAAGTACAAATATATTTTTTTTTCCTGCAGGCTTTTTCCTCTATGAATTACCAAAGAAAGAGCTGTTAAAAGCATAGTCACACTTTAAAAAGGCAAGGCCAATGGCAGCAGGTAAAAATCAGGTGGTCAAAATGTCCTCACCAACATGCCCTTGGGGAGGTGGGGAAGTCTCACGAAGAACAACAAAAAGCAAAAACCATTACTATCAAATAATTATTTTACCACTGAATTTTTTTAATCATTGATTAATACTTTGTAAAACAAATGAAAAGAGTACAATACTCCTGAGTTGTTTAACTCCTAAGAGAAGAAGAAAAAAAAAAAAACAGTTTTTCAAATGAGTTGGAAGAGTTAGAAATTCAGAACTAAAACTTAAACCAAGATGTTTCATAAGCCTAAAATACCTGACACAGGAGCTCAGAGTCTTTTTTTTTTTCTGTTGGCCTTTGCTTAATAAGGCAAACGTTAAGATATAATATGTTCCCCCAAAATATCAGATAACTTAGCTCTAATGAATAAAATCAAAGAACCATGTTTTACTACAATGAATCCTTAAAGTAGGTTCAAATGCCTTAAGGGAAAACCTGGATCTTTATGTAATCTATAAAGAACTATATCCCATTTTGAGTGCTGAAAAATATTAAATAAAATCTTTTGTCATGAACTGTGCCATCATCACTGATTGGGATAGACAAACCAAGTGTTGAAGACTGTGAACCAACATCATCAATGGCATTGAGTCCAAGGAAGATTCATCACAAGATATCATCACAACAGTGCTCTTGCCCCCAGTTATGTTGGCCAAATATACTCTCAAATGCAAAACACCTTAGTTACATTGCTTATCATGACTTTTTAAAGATTTCTATAACTTTTTTTTTACATTTTTATTATTATCTGGAAGTAAGACTAGTTAAGAAACTTGAAATACTTCAAAAAGTCTAGTTTAATGTTGTCCATGTTGGAAACAAGTATTAACCATAAAAAAGTAGGAAAACAAAAAATTACAATTTAAGTTTACTAAAGTTGATAGCAATTTTAAGATGAAATAAACTATTAACCATAGACTAAATGTCATTTTCAAATATCATCTGCCTGTTAACATTTTCTCACATGCCAGCATTCTATACAAAAATGAGAATTCAAATACTTCAAAGAAGACATAATTTCATTTCTCCTCACACAGTTGCTCTAAGATTGTTTATTCTGTGCCTTTTTCCCCTCTGTTAAGTGAATAAAATCATATGTAAAATCTAGATGTACATGTATAGAACCCAAACTACTAACTAATGTTGGTCAGCTGGAATCTGACTGTAAGATGAATTAATAAAATGTTAGCAGAATTAACTCTGACAACTTAATTTTTAAAAAGAAAGAAAGAAAGAAAACATTTTCCAAATTTCATACTCAAAAGTTCAAGCTTTTGTTGTAAATTTATTGATGGCCTCAAAGAATGCTTTATTCGCAAGGTAGCTTTAAGGCAATTAGTTACCAAGTAAACAGGGTCCATTCTGGTTTAAGAGATGTAAGGTGTATAATAACAGTAACAAGAAAATTGTGTGCTCCTCCACAGTCACAAAGGACATCAAAAGAGGTCATATGTACACTGACAGGGCTGCAAGACAGACATTTATCACAGAACACTATGACTAATGTTCATATAAATTGTGGAATTATCATATGAATAACTCAATCAAATTGCTTTTTGTACTAAAAGAGTTAATTTATTAAGTTAAAACATTCAGGGCTGGGCATGGTGGTACATGCCTATAATTCTAACCCTTGGGAAGTAGAGGCAAGAGGATTAGGAGTTCAAGGCCAGCCTGGACTAGATAGTGAGTTCAAGACTACCATGGAGTACAAAGGAAGACCCTGTCTCAAAAACAATTTTTTAACATTCAAAACTTTCCAAAAATTTTATAACCCTATTTTTGGTCTTTTCTTCATTTCGTGAAATATACAATGGTGTAACAAGGGATAGAGCACGGTAGTAATGGTCTACCACAGTAGGGAGTATTTTATCACTGACATTTAAAAATTTCCCAGCACATAGTGATAATCAAAAACAGATCCACTCTCAATTTTATTGTTTTTGTTTGTTTGTGGTAGTGTAAAAATTCTCTAACATACCTGTTACCCTGACCAGACCTTCCTTGTTGTCCCCTCCAACTATTGGCATGTCCTGCCAGAAATCTCAAAGAGTAGAAATAGCTAATGCCACAAATGTACCCTCCCAGAAAACAATAAAAAATTTTAATAAAAAATAAAATAAAAGAGAGCTTAGTGAAGGAAGGAAGGAAGGGAGGGAGGGAGAGAGGAAGAAAGGGAGGGAAGAAAGAAGGGAGGAAGGAAGAAAGGAGAAAAAGAAATAGCTAAAAGACTTTATCACAATCTCTAGCATACTCCGTATTTACTATCATTCTTAAGTGACTTCATCATTGTTTTCTTCTCTTCTTTTTCTCACTCCTGCTTGTTCGGTTTTAAGCATTTCGTAAAGAAGATGGTAAAGTTGAATTTGGCTCTTATTGAAATTCAGGGTGGAGTAGGGAGAAACAAAAGTAAAATACTGCTCATCTAGTAAAATACCACTCTCAGAACATACGTTGTAATACTCATATACTTAACATTCAAAATACTTTAAAATAAAGTTAAACTTTCAGAGCTTTTATTTCTAGGAAATAAGTAAGCTATTAAAAATTAAATAAATGCTTTTAGAATAGTCTGATTTTAGAATAGTCTGATTCAAGAGTACCCAACTACTGCAAAATAGACTGTACGTTTTTTCTTTGCATATAACATATTTGTATTAAAAAGTATTTTTTACATTTCTCTGCATTAAAAACAAAATATAACAACACAGTTGTATGTTGCATCTAGTATGAAGATCTAACTATGAAAACTGACCTTATAGTAAATGGATATGTGACAAGATATAAAAACACCATTCTCAATGGAAGTCTTTCTATAGCTCATTTTAAATTGTATTCTTTCTGCTCTTTACACAGTAATCTAATTTTTCTACTATGTTACCATATTTTTCTTATTCCTTTATAGCTTTCAAACTGTAAGAATCATAATTGCTATTTCCCAGAACAATTATTTTTAAAGTCTTATTTGTTTTCCTATCAACTTTAATCCAAGTATTATAATCCACTATTATATCTCATTAATTCATTTTGGAGTTCTGCCATGACAATATATAAAGTATTCAACTGGCAAATAAATCTGAAAACCATTGGACTAGTAAAAATTTTCCAAAATTAAATAGTACAACAAAAAAGGAAAACAATGCCTAGTGAAATCAACTTAAATTTAGAAAATTAACCAAAATTATATAGATATTAACTAATTTTTAACATTTACTTAATAAAACCAAAACTTCCCCAATTTGTAGAAAATATCCTTTAGCTTAAAAAATGACTTGTCTCTACATTTCATAACAACAGATTTAAACATTACATAACAGTTATTAATAATACACACAAATATTACTGAGTTGTATACTGGCAATATACACATTTTATACCCGACAGATAACTAATACATACAAGAAATGTGGTTTTTGGAAACATAATATCATTTGTATTGATATGAGATCTATATTTCATGCCTTTCTTCTATATGTATAAAATAGTTCTCCTACAATTGTATATGAAAAGGCTCAATTTTGGAACCCTCTAACATACTAAAGACACTTGGTTACAAAGCTAGAGTGAATGTGAGGTAGAAACCACCTAAAGGTCAAGAGTACCATGACATAAAGAAAATAACAAGTTCTTTTGGAATCTTCCCTGTAGGCCATGAATGTGAATTACTTCACTGAAAAAAAATGTGGCATCAAAACCTTAAAAAAAAAAAAGTGACAACTGAAACCAGTGGATAGCCACTGTATTGAGAACTGTGTAGATTTCTAGATTAAAGGGCCCTCTGGTCTTCTGTCCATCCATTTGAATGCACAAAATGATGAAATTCGAGGACTTGCATCCATTTCATGTATCTCGACCCAGGACACAGATTGTGTCTATGATTGCCTTCACACAACAGCCAATACAATTGAAAGAATTCCATTTGTCTTCACTCTAGCTGTCTGGTTTTGGCATTACCACTAAACAGTTTACATTTGTGGTAGAATACAGACATTTGTTCTTATGAATCCCATGTCAAAACTTCACTTTTTGAAAACACAGTTAATTTGAGAGAAAGAATAGCAATGTAAAAATATGAAATTCAAGCCTGGATTCTCTATTTGATTATAATTATCATTATGGTCCACATTCATTCTTGTATAATAAGGAAATAATAAAAACTCAAAACATCTGAGAAACTATTATCTATAATAACTTGACTCTAAAGTTCTTTTTTAGTTATAAATGACTCAAGAGCAATTTAGATTATCACTAAGCTCTATGTTATCAGGAAAAGGAACTGATTTCACATTTTTATTCAGGAACTTCAAGACAAGCACGCTCTTACTTTGAGAAAAGTGATTTGCTCTATAACCAGGACTATTCCTCCAAGCCATATTCAAATTTCTGCTTTATTGTAAAACTTAACTGCAACAACAAAATGCAAGGGCCTACAAAAAATGTTCCAAATCCTTCATCATAACTTTCAGGGCTAACCAGAATTGTGTATTTCAAAATGATCAAATCTATCAAAAAGAAAGTTAAATATAAAGAACCTCTTGTGTTATGAAGATCTGATTTATAATATTCATATACTTACTTTGTTCAGTACCAGGGAGTGTGCTAGGCACTGGAATTTGAATTATGAACAAGACGAGGTCACCCAATCAAGAAGCATATGGTGTCTTGGAGGATTCACCAAGGATTAGTACCACAGGAGCATCAAAGAAAAACACCTGGCCCAAAGTGATGGGTCAGGGAAGACTTTATGGAAGTACTATCTATGCAAGCAACATGAGCTCAAAATTTAATAGCTTTAAGCTCTTGGACTAAAGCTCCTGGGCTTTAACATTCATACATACTATCCATGTAGGCAAAAAACCATAGCCCAGAGAGCCTTGCGGCATTGAGGCGGTCCATAAGCAACATCAGAATGTACTATGTGTTCGTGTTTGAGGCTTAAAGTATTTTTGGAAATGTCACAAGGAAACTCCTTGTGCAACTATCTTAAACAAGCAAAAATGTCAATTTTTTTCTATCTTTTTTCTTCTACAAAATCTGAGAACAAGAGGGCAAAATAGGTGTGGGGGGGTTGGTACCAGTGGGGGCGGGGACATGGTACGGAAAGGGTCCAGGAAGGTGAATATGGTGCAAATACTGTGTACACATGTATGTAAATGTAAAAATGATACCTGTTGAAACTATTCCAGGAATGGGGGGGATGGAGGATAAAGGAGAGTGGTGGAGGGGGTAAATTCAAGCACAATATATTTGATACATTTAAGAACTTTTGCAAATGCTACAATGTATCCCTACCCAGCACAACAATAAAAAAGAAATTTATCTCATCTGTGAATCAAATCAGAAGAATGCACCCCTAGAGCTAGAGCTCCTTATCCACTGTCTTTCCTCTGCTCTTTACTTGAAAGACTTGGGAAGAAAAAAAAAACTTTGTTTTTTATTAAACATTTTGTTGAAGTATGTCATACATACTGAAAATTGAGTAAGATCATGGCTGAAAGAATTCTCACAAATTGAACCCTTCATAATCTCACCCCTACATAGTCATCACCTAGTTTAAGAAATGATTAAAACAAGCACCCCTGAAAATTCCCTATGCCCTTTCTCTCATTCCTAGGTGTAACCATTAGCCTGATTTGTAACAATGCAGATTAATCTTGTCCTGAGCTTTATAAAAATGGAATCATATAGCATGCATTATTTTGAGTCTGTCATATTTTGCTCAACATTATGTTGATGAGATTTACTCAGGATTTTGTGGGTAGTACTAGATTCATTTTTGTTTTTATGTATAACTTGTCTTTTCTAATGCTGAGTCCATTTGAGCTATTTCCAGTGTTTAGCTGGAATAATATTGAATGAGTATGAATAACTCTATGAACATTCTTGGATATGTTTTTTGGTGCATATGTACACACATTTCTGCAGAGCCTACTATACCTAAGAGCGGAATTGCCAGGTACCAGGGTACATCTATGTTTAGCTTTAACAGATACTGTCAAGCAGTTTTACAAAATGGTTTTACCATTTCCAATAGTAGTATATACAAGTTTCAGCTTCTGGCCATCCTTACCAACATTTTGTTTTGTCAGTCTTCTTAATTTTAGCCATCCTGTTGGGGGTGCACTGGCATCTCATTATGGTTTTAATTTGCACATCCCTGGTGACTATTTAGGTTTACTATCTTTACTATGTTTATTACTCATATGGGCAGCCTGTTTGTGAAATGCCTATTCATGTTTTCTGCATTTGTAAAATTAGGACCTTTCTTTTTCCTATTGCAAACGTCTCCTCCTACTCTGTAACTTCCCTTTTCACTTTCTAAACAATGTCCTTCAGTAACAGAATTTCCTAATGATAATGTAGACCAATTTACCTATCATCTCAATCTTATCTGATGATTATGTTAATTGTAGTATTTAAGAAATCTTTGCCTGTTTCAGGGTCATGAAGATAACCATTTATATTATGTTAGCTTTACTGTTTTACCAGTTAAATTTATAATACACTTGGAATTGACATTAGTGTGTGGTGTGAGGTAGAGAATCATGATTTATTTTTTCTATAAGGCTATCCAGTGGATCAGAATGTTTTATTGAAAATACCACCCATTTCCATTGCTGTGCAGTACCATCTATGTTACATCATCAAGTTTCCACATATATGTAGGTCTGTTTTTTAACTCTATACTGTTTCATTAGGCTCTCATCAATCTTTATACCAATACCACACTGTCTTAATTACTGTAGCTTTATAATAAGCCCTGATACCTGGTAACATAGGTCTTCCACCTTCTTTTTCTTTTAAGATTTTCTGGACTGTTTTGGTCCTCAGCATTTTCACATAACTATCTGAATCATTTATCTATTTCCACAAAAAACTAAAAACCTGTAGATGGTGTTATCCATCACTCTCTTCCTGCTCTGCTAACAATTCCTCACCTCTTTCCCTCTCTTCCCATAACCTCAGATTATTGTGAAGTATGATTTTCCCCATTAGGACTTTGTCACTCATTTCTGTAGAGAAAACATGGTGTGCCAGTATGAGATGCTTCTGAGTGAAGTCTTATGGTACTGCCTGAGAAGAAAGTCCTTGATTCTTAGAAATTTGCTCAGACATTTAGAGATTTTGCAAGGAAACTTTGTGGGGGGTTGGGGAGTGACAGAGGGTGGGAGGTACGTGCTGGGGATTGAATTCATGGCCTAACATTTTGCTAAGCGCATACTCTACCACTGAGCTATACTCCAGCCCCAGGAAATTTATCTTTTAAAGAAGCAACTATTCAGACTTCTCTTGAAATACATTTTTATTATGATTGACAGATACTTCTAAACTTATAGAGGACATTCGTAAGTTCTGTTCATATCACCCTTTAAAACTAACAAGAATCACACCATTGTTAATGCAAAAGATCTTTAGAAGTTACTCCTTTTTTGATTAAGCCTAGTGTCTTAATCGCTTCCATGTACTATAGCAGAATAGTACAGAGTTATTTAGAATGATCAGAAATTTTTTCAGCCCATGGCTGTTGAGGCTGGGGAGCCAGGATCAAGGAGCTGCATTCTAGTGAGGGCTTTCTTGTTGGATAATAACAGGGCAGAGAAAGAGCAAGAGGTCAAATTCACAGCTTCAAACCCTTTTATTTCTTTGGTTAAGTGGTTCAGTTTGAACTCAGGGCTTTGTGCTTGCTAAACAGGCATTTTACCACTTGAGTCATGCCTCCAGACCTTTTGCCTTTAGAATATTTTTTAGCTAGGGGCTCTGTTTTTTGCCCAGGACTGGCTTCAGACAGTGACCCTTCTACCTAAGGCTTCCCACATTGCTGGGATGACAGCTGCATGCCACTGCTCTTGGCTAGTTTTGTCGAGATGGGGAGTCTCATTAACTTTTTGCCCAGGGGCTCTTGAACCCCAAACCCTGACCCTACCAATCTCTGCCTCCCAAGTAGCTAGGATTGCAGGTGAAAGCCACCATGCCAGGCTCAAACCCTTTTATAACTAGCATCAATCCATTCACACAGATAGACTCATGACTTAAACATCCTCCATTAGGTACCACCCTTAAGACTCTCCCCATGCTGTTGCATTGAAAATCCAGTTTCCAACACGAGTTTTGGGGTTCCTTAAACCACAGCACCCAATTTTACTTTATTATCACTTTTTAAAATGAATAATTTCTCATGTCATTTTTTATATTATTATGAGTACTGCAATGGCATTATTTGCCCTTAGAATTTCAAATACATAGTAGCTTTCATTTGTTCTTGTGCTCTGACTTCTCCAATACTCAACTTATAAATAAACATCAGAAATACAAAGCTTTAAATTAAGTCAAGAATTTAGGAGTATTCTAATTGAGCTGTTCCATCATGAATTTATAATTATTCATCTAGACTTTCTATACATAAGAGAGCAAGCATATTGCCCATGTTTTATAGACACACATATGAAGTGATTACTTAATATAGCCCATTAGACTATAAAGGATTTCAAGACAGACACTGCTGGCTTCCTACATCTTAAAAATAATAAATCTCAATAATGAGGTAGAATTCATGAGTAATTGATTTTATCTTTGTTTTTTTCTGGAAATAGCCAGGCATGGTAGTGCATGCCTACAATCCCAGCTACTTGAGAAGCCAAGGATGGAATCTTTTGAGCCCAAGAGTCTGAGCAACATAGCAACACTGTCTAAAAAAGAAAAAAAAAATTCTATTGTTTCTGAAAGGACATAAAAGAGACTAAGAAAACATGGAAATTGTATGGAAAGCTAATTTAAATGTTAAATAAGGAGCATAAATTTCACATTCAGCTTTAGTCTCCCCATCCTGACTGAGGTATAAAAGTAGATGGTGCTGGTCTATCAGGCCTGAAGGAGGAAAATGTCAGTACAGGAGCCTCTTTGCATTCTCACACCCTGCTAGCACATGCCTGCCCACAGCATGCATGCTATACATTCTTGTTGATTTGATTAGAGGACACAAAGCTATAGCACTGGCACCACAATTCTTTATGACAGAGTTGGTGCCTTTGTTGGAAATGTGAACTTTGAACAGACTCTGATTCTATGTTCCCACAGCTCAGAAGGCCCCTTTGGTGGGTCATGAGAACAGATATGTGTGGATTACATGAAGGGAGAAAATAATTCCTCACACATGCTAGAATACCTGACATGCCCATGATATTAACTTACCTTTCCAATCTTCATTCTTCCGTCTTCAAAAAGACACATTCTCTTCGATAACGCCAAATGTGGATTCTACAGTTTCATGCCTGTGAAAAGAGGGTTCTCCTGGGGAGAATAAATAATAAGGCCATTTCTAGAATCCAGACATTCAGAGAAAAATGTGCTTAAGGCCTTGATATTTTAAATTATACTACTCAGAAAAAAACTATGTTTATATAATAACATTTTAGCTAAATGCTTATAATAAATATGATATTTTTAATGTACACAATTAATATTAACAAACACATTTGTTTGGAAAACCTAAGCAACCAGAAAGATCAACCATTTTTAAATTCTTTCCCCCATAAGCAGATCCTAAAATAGCAATAGATGCTTATGATAATAAGCATTCATACTAAATATACCAATAGGCCTTCTGAATAATTTTTGAAGCAATTATTTTTAGTGTATGGTTGGCTTCTGCATCCTTGGGGTCTACAGATTGAAAATATTTGGGAGAAAAAACTAGGTCTGTACTGAACATGTACAGTCTATTTTTCGTATCATTATTTCCTAAACAATACAGTCTAACAAATATTTACCTTATACTAGGTATTATGAGTCATCTAGAAATGATTTAAAGTATATTGGAGGATTGAACAGGTTACATGCAAATACCATGTCATCATCTACAAAGGACCTGAGCATCTGCAGACTTCGGCTTTTTGGGGGGAGGGAATTAGAACCAACCTTTCACTGATACTAAGGGACAACTACATATTTAAATTAAGCTTATTTCACTCTATTCTAATGCTTACAAGACTTTGTATGCACAGTATGTATATATATGGGTAATAAGTTAAATAGAAAATTTCAATTAGTAAGAAAATTCCATTCACCACCCATTATATAGAATTACAGGTATATTATGTCTGCTGCTTTCTCAAATTTGGGAAATCAGTCTCTGTGCTCCCTCTCCTGAAAGTCTCTCCCTATCAGTCCATTATATATTCTCTAAGTCCTACAATTCCTCTCAGAATATATGAGTTAATCTTCTCCTGTCTTTTCAAACAATGTTGACAGTTTCTATGAACATTTTAGGTAACATTTTATTAATATTAAAAGTTTAATATTATTAAATTTGTAGAAATTAAATGCATACTCATTTTTAAATAGATTCCTTAATTATAAGGAATTGAAAATTCTAAACTTTGGGTTTAAATTAGTCTAAAGTACTGAAATTTAGTCAAATACCTTCTTTTCAATTTCCATTTCATGTTGGCTAAAATATTTTTTACTTTATTTTTTAAGCCCCATGCATTTAAATTGCTAAAAACAACTCCAAGCTTTCACAGTATATGACTCATTGAAAGCTTTTTTGTGCATCAAAGTGACTTTACTTTCAAAAAGTAAATATCAACTTCAACACTAGAGAATATCTTCCCAAACAGTCATATAGATTCACTAAAAAATATATAGCATTTTGCTAAATACTTCAAAAGATTTACAGATTAGAGCAAAGTGATAACCTTAACATGTTCAGCATTTATATTAGAAGCGAACCTAAACTAAAGTTATTTTTAACATAATGTTCTGAAAGGGAATTGCAAGAAAGAAACTATGGAATTTATGTTGTGGTATCTTGCCCTGTAACTGGGTGAAATATTTTTAAAGAGAAGACACTTTAAGAGCCTTGCCTTAAGTGATGGATTTTTTGCTAGTTAGCTAGCTATTCTACATATGCTAGAAATAACAGCAAGAACAAAAAAATATTTTTTCACATAATTAAGTTGTCATATCCTCAAAAGTAGATTTACATGAATATTTAATATTAAAAGTATTCAAAAATAAATTAACTTGCATTTTTGCTCCCAGTATCTACTTCACAAAAAATCCACATCATTTAAGTAGAAGACAATATAGATATAATTATTTAGTAAGATTACTAGCAAACAATTTGCTTTTAAAATTGTTTCAACCCACTAAATGCAATATGGAAGTACATATAATTAATTCTCATCATTCTTTATGAAAAACATCATTCTAAACATACAGCTGAATAAGTGTTATAATATGTGGGTGATACAGAGGTTTAGGCATGTGCCTCATACCTACATGTACAAATGTTCCACAAACTAAAAACCTATATTTCCTTATTAAACAAGAAATGCATATATGCATCTGTATGATATGTGTAGTGTATATAAATATATATGTTTTAATTTTAAATAGTGAAATATTGTATTTACTTAATAGAAATAGATTAGCCCTAGAAACTAAGATTCAATCAAGTTTGAAAACATATCTAATTGGTTTAAAAAAGCCCCAAAAGAACCTATTCCCTTCAAAATATAAAGAATATTCATACATTACAGTTAATTTACTACTTTCATTATCTTAAGTGATAAATAAATTAAAAGCCTGCCTTTTCTAAATTTTTTTAAAAGATAGGATTCTCAGATTTTCAATTTGAGATAAATTATCAATTATCTACATCAATTTGAATGAGCTATCATAACAAAATTTCTGAATGATTAATATGAATAATAAGACAATAGTTGCTGAATTTCTGAATAAACATTTTCAGAGGTAGGTTTAACTCTATTTTGACTTAAACTAAAAAAAACCAGCTTCATTTAAGATTTTGTAACTCTGAATTACACAAAATAATTGTCAGTGAGCTAATTTTAAATGATCATTTTTACCATTAAAATGGAGTAAATGATAATCCATATACCTAAAATTTGTTTTGGATAGGTGGACGGTGTATGTGTACATGCACATGCAAGGGACCGGCCTAAGTGACATGAACTGAGCTTCTGAAGGCAAAAGGTGAGTTGCTCTAATAATGCTTTCTCAATTCTGAGTCGACTATCAGAAACGACAGTATTATTCAAAACTCCCTTTTATTAAGGCAGTTACAAAATCATTCTTTTATAGGCGCTCCAATTTGGTTTAAAGCCTCCTAGAAGCTGAATGGCTCTGTTAAACCACTAACCACTCAGCTCCTGAGCATGAGGGAAATTATTATGCTTAGTTGCCCAGATAGCAACTAGGATTTCCTTCTCAAGCTTGCAGCAGCAGTCAAAATTAACAATGGATTATTCTTGTAATTAGGGCAGAGGGCGGGGCTGGGGGAAGGAAAAGGGGAAAAAAGAAGTTTGCATCACATCTTTCCCTCAGATTACCTAAAGATTTATATTTCATAATGTAACAGCATAAAATTGTGGCTGTTAACACTTGTTTGGGGACATGATTTCAAATATAAAAATAGAACTTAAAAGAAAGATAAGCTACTTAAATCTTAAAAGGGAAATTAAAAACTAATGGTAATTTTCTCATGTATCACGTTTCAAAGAAGAGCCCTTACAGTATAAAGATCCCATGAGTTCATGACAGCTTTATTCTTAGACCTGCAAATCAAGCTATTGTTATGCTGGGAAACTATAGGGACTGCTGCCACCTATAGGATGTGAACGACAATGGCGGTGTTTTACTCTGCAGTACCCTCTATTGGGGACAGAAATGTGCTGAATGTGTAAGCACTTTTCCAAACAGCAGGTGGCCTCACTTTTGCTACAGATTTACCTCAAAGACGCTGGTTTAAAAGCTTTTTTGTATTTGTAAAGCAAACTCTTAACTTCTACCTGAATCTAAAGTTGCTAGGTGATTTGAGACAGAAAAAAATCCACAGCCTTGAATTCTGCAAAATTCATGTCCATAAACAGTTTCACAAAGTCCTTTCCTAGTGACTAATCTGATCTCAGTTAGTGCCAAGCTGTACCAGTCAGGACACAAAAGACAGAGATATTCTTCTGACACTACTGAAAAGGGACAAAATTAAGGAAAGCATTTACTGAGTGCAAAATGTCGTTATCCGCGATTACTCCCATCTTTCTAGAATTCATTATACTCTGTAATGGAACAACAATACTGCTGACAGTTTCCTGAGGCATTCTTAGATAATATTAAGCAAGGTTATACAGTTTTACTGTTGAGGATTCATAAACTCAAACCTTTAAGTGTAGCAACATGTGCCAAAGATGCCAGCATAATTGTGTCGGAAATGAAAAACAATTAGTTTTTATATGTTTGTATTGCAACTATCAAATGACAGCTTCCCTTTGACTTTATTCTGTCTATTCTCATGTATTAAAGTAGCCAATGACTTTATTATTGTTAAAGATTTGAGAGTATTTGTTTATTTATTTATTTATGGTGGGACTGGGGTTCGAACACAGGGCTTCACACTTGCAAAACAGGTGCGCTATCGCTTGAGCCACACCTCCAGTCCACTTTGCTCTGGTTATTTTGGAGATGGGGTCTCCCTGATCATCCCAATCGCATCCTCCCAAGTACCTAGGATTACAGATGTGAGCCATCAGTGTCTGGCTAGACAGAATTTTAAATATCAGCAAATAAAAGATGCTATAACCTGTGCTTGCATAGTATACATGAGACCCTACAGTTAAGCCCCAGTACAAAAAAAAAAAAAAAAAAGAGGCATTATAACCAGGGGCAGAATTTCAGCATATTCAGAAGTCAAGGTAAAATATGCCTATAAACAAGAAAATCTTATAACATGAAACTATTCAGTTCAAATTAAGTAGTACTTGTACTGTAAAAATAAATATCATCCATTATATTGCTGCAAACATGGCATCAGTGGACAGCACTGCAAATGCTAAACTCAAAACCTCTATCTGTTATTACAGAAAATGGCATAAAACAAATAAGACTTAGGACAAAACAAGGAAACAAAATGATACTCAATCCAAAACTATGAAAAAAAATTATTTTGAAATGTTGACTCTTCCTGGACTATTAGGTGAATATTAAAATTTTAGAACAATCCAGATGTTTATCATGTTTCTGTAGAAGAAATTTAGGATTTGTTTTTAAGTATCATTCAGATCTTTGATCATGAAATCACAGATTTTACATATTAGATCTACTGTACATATGTATATTTTGAAGGCCACTGAAATAAGTTGTCACTGCAGCCTTAAATTGGCTGTTTGCCACCAAGGAAGAGACACGGAAGATATACCACTGGTCTCCTTGCCTACTTTTGTTTTTTGGATTTTTTTTTTTTGATACTGGGGTTTGAACTCAGGGCCTCACATTCTGTAGTAGGTAGGCATGCTACCACTTGAACCACTTCTCCAGCCCACTGGTCTCTTTGCGTGAAGGACTTTCCCTTGTGACCAGGCTTACCCCACACTTCAGCCAGTGTGACTATGCTAATAATCCTGAATTTAAACCTATGCCTTAATTTTTTTCTTTACATATCCTTTCATGTCTGGCCTAACAACATCTTCAAGTGACTATTCTGTGCTCTAAGCAGACTTTCAATACCACCTGTAGCTAAGAAATGGTAGCAAGGCAAAGTAGAAGAAAAAAAGAGGCTATATGTAGCTTAGATAACTGGGCTTTATCTTAAATCTATACTTTTGAGTTTTTATACTTTTTTCCAGCTACCTACACAAATTATTTTTATGTAAGCTTTTTGAGGTTTGTTGTTGTTGTTTGGTGGGACTGGGGTTTGAAGTCAGAATATGCAAAGCAGGCACCCTGCCGCTTGAGTCACACCTCCAATCCAGTTTGCTCTGGTTATTTTGAGGATGGGGTCTGGAGTACTATTTGTCCTGACTGGCCTTGAGATCCTCCAGATCTCACCCTCCCAAGTAGCTAGGACTATAGGCATGAGCCACTGGCAACATGCACAAGCTATTTTTAAATAGTTTATTAAATCATTAGAACTTAGGCTTTTCAGTTTTAAATAGTTTTAATCAATTTCCTTAACCATGGTGAGGAAATATGGTTTAAAGGTAGTTTTTATTTGTAATAGGGTTAAGCAAATTTGTTTAATATGTATTTTTGTAAATGGTATCAATGGACAGAAACCAATACACAATTATAATGATCCATTGTTCTCAGGATGGATGCATGTGTACATCCAACTTCTAGGCTTCTTCAAACTTCCTGATGGCATCATGGGTTTGCTCTACTGTGATGTATATGTTCTTTATTAGATCAAATCTTCAGGCTACTATCAATAATGAGCTACTTATGGCAGAGTGAATGTTTCCTCTGCCATAAAACTCAGAGTGAGTTTTCAATATGATAATGATTGGATACATAGTTATATAAATAGATGTCTTAGATAGATGCATGTGGTACTGTCAGCTTTCCATATTTTGTTTACATACAATTTTTATTTTCCTATCTTCTCTATATCCTCACTATATCAATATGTCAGAGTCTCTTGACTCAGAAATACCTTTGATAGTATTGTATAAAAACGTCCTTTTTATTACTTCAATAGTAAATCATTGGGATAATGGTACAGCTATAATATAATTAGTACCCACTATGTCATGTGTTAGTGCTTTCTATTCATAAGCACTGATTGTTTACCAACCCTTTGAAATATCATCCCCATTTTACAGATGAGAAAACTAAAGGTCAAAGAAATTGCATAACTTGCCCAAGGCCACCAGGTCTATGGATTACAAGTTAAGTATTCTTTCTATTAAGTAACTATGAATAAAATTTATTTTTTAAAAAATGGGAAACTTCTGGTGCTAAATAGAATGTGGTGTTAAGTATTTTTTCACAAAATAATTTATTTTATAAAATTAAGTCAACCCAAACTTCTTCAAAATGCATAAAGTACTATAAAAACCTAAATGTGGCAACATTTAGCATTTCATTTATAATCTTGATATACATTGTTATTGCACAATAAAATGAACATATTTCACAGCAAGAAAAGGATTCAGCAGCTAGAAAATGTAAATAGTTGATCTACAAAGTCATTATGTGTCGCATTTTAAGAATATACTATAATATGCAAACCTGTAGAGGGACCCCATGTTGATAATGAGTGGGATCATTTGAATTTGCAATATCCTTGATCTTTAAGGAATTAATAATCTTCTACTTCATTTTTTTCAACAACACACTTTTACCACTTTTCTAGTGTCTTCATTTTGAAAGCACTTAGAATAAACAGTTTAAAAACTGTAATTTTCTTTGTAGGTGCAATATTAAATTGCAATATTGACTCAAGCACCAAAGAACTACAGTGCTAACCTGAGGACAAAAGGTATTTTAGATGACTTAAATATATTATGAAGAAGTCTTTTCTTTAAATCATCAAGCAATATAACCTCATTCTTTTCTCTTAAATAGTGATTTAGTCCTGTTTCACAGAAAAATCAAAAGCAGTGACATTTCAGCTGCCACACATTATACAATAAGAAACAAAAGAAAGGATTTCAATGTACATCCTAAAGCTTTGATTTTAAGGAATGTGTAGGTAGATGAACAGGTGATACAGAGTATAGTCACAGACCATCTCCTCTCCTGAAAATTCCTTAACTGTGATTTTGATTTGAGGGGTACTACTCTTGTGCATCACCACATGCTTCCAGTAAATAAAAAATGAAATGAGATCATGCATAAGGTTTGGAATGAAATTTCTTTTTGTAGTAAGAAGATACCCAACAGCCCTTTTCCTTTTGGGACCATCCTTATAATGTAAACAATATTGATTCTCTTTGAGCACATATCTTTTCAAAAACTTTCTACCTGCTCTAATCTATACGTAAAAACTATTACTTGTTCATAAGACCCCTTTCATATTCCTTTCTTCAAGACAACATATCCTACCATTCACTGAGACTTTTCCTTTGTTTTCACTAAGTTTTCATTTACTTTAAAATTTAAATGAGATATTAATGAAATGTATCAAATGCTCAAGGGGATACAAAAATATATAACATGATGTATATTAAACTAATGCCATATGCTACAAAAGGATTATATTTTGGCTCAACTATATTATTTTGGCAAATTCTAAAACTAAGTTTATTTAAATAATAATTCTGCATTCCTGAATTGCATCTATCATCAGATCTCAGATCTTTTTTTTTAACATTCTTGTGCCTAGCCAACTTTTCACATTAAAAGTCTTAAATATTTCTCTTCTTGCTAAATGTATTAAGAGACTTCTGTGTAAGAGGCACTGAATAAGGAAAAACTATTAGTTTGAGGAGCATATATTTTAGTAGAGTGGATGGCAAACATAAAAATACAGCATGTTATGATTTTTTTCTTTTAATCATATGTGCATACAATGTTTGGGAAATTTCTCCCCCCTTCCCCCTGCCCCCTCCCTCACCACCCACCCCCTTCATCTCCCCCCCCACACCAGGCTGAAACTATTTTGCCCTTATCTCTAATTTTGTTGAAGAGAGAGTATAAGCAATAATAGGAAGGACAAAAGGATTTTGCTAGTTGAGATAAGGATAGTTATACAGGGAGTTGACGTGCATTGCTTTCATGTGCATGTGTGTTACCATCTAAATTAATTTTTCTCAAACTAACCTTTTCTCTAGTTCCTGGTTCCCTTCTCCAATTGGCCTCTGTCAACTTAAAGTAGCTGCATTAGTTTCTATGCATTGAGGGCAACAAATGCTATCTAGTTTTTTGGGTGTCTTACCTATCCTCATACCTCCCTTGTGTGCCTCGCTTTTTTTTTTTTTAATTGCTTTGCTCTTTTTTTTTAATTTTTTTTTATTGTTTTATTATTCATATGTGCATACAAGGCTTGGGTCATTTCTCCCGCCTGCCCCCACCCCCTCCCTTACCACCCAATCCGCCCCCTCCCTCCCCCCCGCACCCCCTCAATACCCAGCAGAAACTATTTTGCCCTTATCTCTAATTTTGTTGTAGAGAGAGTATAGCCATAATAGGAAGGAACAAGGGTTTTTGCTGGTTGAGATAAGGATAGCTATACAGGGAGTTGACTCACATTAATTTCCTGTGCGTGTGTGTTACCTTCTAGGTTAATTCTTTTTAATCTAACCTTTTCTCCAGTTTGTGGTCCCCGTTTCCTATTGGACTCAGTTGCTTTTAAGGTATCTGTTTTAGTTTCTCTGCGTTAAGGGCAACAAATGCTAGCTAATTTTTTAGGTGTCTTACCTATCCTCACCCCTCCCTTGTGTGCTCTCGCTTTGATCATGTGCTCAAAGTCCAATCCCATTGTTGTGTTTGCCCTTGATCTAATGTACACATATGAGGGAGAACATACGATTTTTGGTCTTTTGGGCCAGGCTAACCTCACTCAGAATGATGTTCTCCAATTCCACCCATTTACCAGAGAATGATAACATTTCATTCTTCTTCACGGCTGCATAAAATTCCATTGTGTATAGATACCACATTTTCTTAATCCATTCCTTAGTGGTGGGGCATCTTGGCTGTTTCCATAACTTGGCTATTGTGAATAGTGCCGCAATAAACATGGGTGTGCAGGTGCCTCTGGAGTAACCTGTGTCACAGTCTTTTGGGTATATCCCCAAGAGTGGAATTTGCTGGATCAAATGGTAGATCAATGTTTAGCTTTTTAAGTAGCCTCCAAACTTTTTTCCAGAGTGGTTGTACTAGTTTACATTCCCACCAACAGTGTATGAGGGTTCCTTTTTCCCCACATCCTACACCACCAATTGTTGGTGGTGTGGCTAATGATGGCTATTCTAACAGGGGTGAGGTGAAATCTTAGTGTGGTTTTAATTTGTATTTCCTTTATTGCTAGAGACGGTGAGCATTTTTTCATGAATAATCTTTTTGATGTGTTGTTGAATTCGGTTTCCATTATTTTGTTGAGGATTTTTGCATCAATGTTCATTAAGGAGATTGGCCTATAGTTCTCCTTTTTGGAGGTGTCTTTGCCTGGTTTTGGGATAAGTGTAATACTGGCTTCATAAAATGTGTTTGGCAGTTTTCCTTCCCTTTCTATTTCGTGGAACAGTTTAAGGAGGGTTGGTATCAGTTCTTCTTTAAAGGTCTGATAGAATTCAGCAGGGAATCCATCAGGTCCTGGACTTTTCTTTTTGGGGAGACTCTTGATTGCTGCTTCAATTTCATTTTGTGTCACAGATCTGTTCAGGTGATTAATTTCCTCTTGGTTCAGTTTTGGATGATCGTATGTATCTAGAAATCTGTACATTTCTTTAAGATTTTCAACTTTACTTGAATATAGGTTCTCGAAGTAGTCTCTGATGATTTCCTGGACTTCCATGGTGTTTGTTGTTATCTCCCCTTTTGCATTCCTGATTCTACTAATTTGGGTTTTTTCTCTCCTCATTTTAGTCAGGTTTGCCAGGGGTCTATCGATCTTGTTTATTTTTTCAAAGAACCAACTTTTTGTTTCATTAATTCTTTGTATGGTTTTTTTGGTTTCTATTTCGTTGATTTCAGCTCTTATTTTTATTATTTCTCTCCTTCTATTTGTTTTGGGATTTGCCTGTTCTTGTTTTCCTAGGAGTTTGAGATGTATCATTAGGTCATTGATTTGGGATCTTTCAGTCTTTTTAATATATGCACTCATGGCTATAAACTTTCCTCTCAAGGCTGCCTTAGCAGTGTCCCATAGGTTCCGGTAGGTTGTGTTTTCTTTTTCATTGACTTCCAGGAACTTTTTAATTTCCTCTTTTATTTCATCGATGATCCATTGTTCATTAAGTAATGAGTTAGTTTCCAGCTGTTTGCATGTTTTTTGTCTTTACTTTTGTTGTTGAGTTCTACTTTTACTGCATTGTGATCAGACAGTATGCACGGTATAATTTCTATTTTCTTATATTTGCTGAGACTTGCTTTGTGCCCTAGGATATGATGTATTTTGGAGAAGGTTCCATGGGCTGCTGAGAAGAATGTATATTGTGTAGAGGTTGGATGAAATGTTCTGTAGACATCAACTAGGTCCATTTGATCTATTGCATATTTTAGATCTTGGATTTCTTTATTGATTTTTTGTTTGGATGACCTATCTATTGATGATAATGGGGTGTTAAAGTCTCCCACAACCACTTGTTGGTGTTTATATATGCTTTTAGGTCTTTCAGGGTATGTTTGATGGAATTGGGTGTGTTGACATTGGGTGCATACAGGTTGATAATTATTATTTCCTTTTGGTCTATTTCCCCTTTTATTAGTACGGAATGTCCTTCTTTATCTCGTTTGATCAACGTAGGTTTGAAGTCTGCTTTGTCAGAGATAAGTATTGCTACTCCTGCCTGTTTTCGGGGGCCATTGGCCTGGTAAATCTTCTTCCAGCCTTTCATCTTAAGCCTATGCTTATTTCTGTCTGTGAGATGGGTTTCCTGTAAGCAACAAATCGTTGGATCTTCCTTTTGAATCCATTTCGTCAAGCGGTGCCTTTTGATGGGTGAATTAAGTCCACTAACATTAAGCATTAGTACTGATAGGTATGTGGTGATTCCTGTCATTTAGTTGCCTATGCTTATTTCTGTGCCTCGCTTTATCATGTGATCAAAGTCCAATCCCCTTGTGTTTGCCCTTGATCTAATGTCTGCATATGAGGGAGAACATACAACTTTTGGTCTTTTGGGCCAAGCTAACCTCACTCAGAATGATGTTCTCCAGTTCCATCAATTCACTTGTGAATGATAACATTTTATTCTTCTTCATGGCTGCATAAAATTCCATTGTGTATAAATACCACATTTTCTTAATCCATTCGTCAGTGGTGGGGCATCTTGACTGTTTCCATAACTTGGCTATTGCGAATAGTGCTGTAATAAACATGGGTGTGCAAGTGCCTCTGGAGTAACTTTTGTCACATTCTTTCGGGTATATCCCCAAGAGTGGTATTGCTGGATCATATGGTAGACCTATGTTTAGAATTTTAAGAAGGCTCCAGATTTTTTCCAGAGTGGCTGTACTAGTTTGCATTCCCACCAGCAATGTAAAAGGGTTCCTTTTTCCCCGCCTCCTTGACAACACCTGTTGTTAGTGGTGTTGCTAATGATGGCTATTCTAACGGGATGAGGTGGAATCTTAGTGTGGTTTTGATTTGCATTTCCTTTATTGCTAGAGATGGTGAGCATTTTTTCATGTGTTTTTTGGCCATTTGAATTTCTTCTTTTGATAAAGTTCTGTTTATTTTGCTTGCCCATTTCTTTTTTTTTTTTTTTCATTTTTCTTTTATTAGTCATATGTGCATACAAGGCTTGGTTCATTTCTCCCCCCTGCCCCCACCCCCTCCCTTACCACCCACTCCACCCCCTCCCGCTCCCCCCCTCAATACCCAGCAGAAACTATTTTGCCCTTATCTCTAATTTTGTTGTAGAGAGAGTATAAGCAATAATAGGAAGGAACAAGGGTTTTTGCTGGTTGAGATAAGGATAGCTATACAGGGCATTGACTCACATTGATTTCCTGTGCGTGGGTGTTACCTTCTAGGTTAATTCTTTTTGATCTAACCTTTTCTCTAGTTCCTGGTCCCCTTCTCCTATTGGCCTCAGTTGCTTTAAGGTACCTGCTTTAGTTTCTCTGCATTAAGGGCAACGAATGCTAGCTAGTTTTTTAGGTGTCTTACCTATCCTCACCCCTCCCTTGTGTGCTCTCGCTTTTATCCTGTGCTCATAGTCCAATCCCCTTGTTGTGTTTGCCCTTGATCTAATGTCCACATATGAGGGAGAACATACGATTTTTGGTCTTTTGAGCCAGGCTAACCTCACTCAGAATGATGTTCTCCAATTCCATCCATTTTTGCCCATTTCTTTATTGGTTCATTAATTTGGGGAGAATTTAGTTTTTTGAGCTCCCTATACATTCTGGTTATCAGTTCTTTGTGTAGCTGGCAAATATTTTCTCCCACTCTGTGGGGTGATCTCTTCAGTTTAGAGACCATTTCTTTTGTTGAGCAGAAGCTTTTTAGTTTTATGAAGTCCCATTTATCTATGCTATCTCTTAGTTGCTGAGTTGCTGGGGTTCCATTAAGAAAGTCTTTGCCTATAACTATTAGTTCCAAATTATTTCCTACTCTTTCCTGTACCAACTTTAGAGTTTGTGGTCTGATACTAAGATCCTTGATCCATTTTGAGTTAACATGGATCTAGTTTCAGTTTTTTGCAGACTGCTAACCAGTTTTCCCAGCAGTTTTTGTTGAAGAGGTTGTCTTTTTTCCATTGTATATTTTTATCACCTTTGTCAAAGGTAAGTTGGTAATAGTTGTGTGGCTTCATATCCAGGTTCTCTATTCTGTTCCACTGGTCTTCATGTCTGTTTTTGTGCCAGTACCATGCTGTTTTTAGTGCTATTGCTTTGTAATATAGTTTGAAGTCAGGTATTGTGATACCTCCAGCATTGTTCTTTTGACTGAGTATTGCCTTGGCTATTCGTGGCCTCTTGTGTTTCCATATAAATTTAACGGTAGATTTTTCAATCTCTTTGATGAATGTCATTGGGATTTTGATGGGAATTGCATTAAACATGTAGATTGCTTTTCGGAGTATAGATATTTTTACTATGTTGACTCTACCAATCCATGAGCATGGGAGATCTCTCCACTTTCTATAGTCTTCCTCAATCTCTTTCTTCAGAAGTTTATTGTTTTCCTTATAGAGGTCATTCACATCCTTTGTTAAGTTTAGACCTAGGTATTTGATTTTTTTTAGGCTATTGTAAATGGTATTGTTTTCATATATTCTTTCTCAGTTTTTTCATTATTGGTGTATAGAAATGCTAATGATTTTTCTATGTTGATTTTATATCCTGCTACCTTGCTATAACTGTTGATGGCATCTAGGAGCTTTTGAGTAGAATTTTTTGGATCCTTAAGGTATAGGATCATATCATCTGCAAATAGGGATAAAATACAGCATTTTAATACAGAGGGTTTCAATTCATCTACAGTTCTTGTAATTAATGGAGATATTGAACAATGTTATTTGGAGTATTTGAGTACAGAGAAGATCACTTGGTCCAGCATAGGGAGGAAGGTTCAGAAAAACACCCAGCCAGTCACTAGGGGCTCACACCCGTAATCCTAGCTACTCAGGAGGCAGAGATCACAGTTCAAAGCCAGCCCAGGGCAATAGTTTGTGGAATAACCCCATCACAAAAAATTGGGCTGATGGAGTGGCTCAAGGAGAAGGCCCTGAGTTCAAGCCCCATTACCACAAAAAAAAAAAGAAAAAAGGAAGGAAAGAAAGAAAAGTAAAAGAAAAAGACACCCAGCACAATTGTTTCCTGAATTTGAATCTGAACTGCAGAAGTCACTGCTTTAGAGAGTTAAGGTCTATTTGGGTTGACAGACATATAGGAATTAAATAGTTACAATAATATTTCCATGTTGACCTGGTTATATTTTCTTTGAAAATTGATTCTAACATGTGACTAGGTTTAAACTCATATATTCTGTCTGTCTCTGTATGTCTCTCTCTTCTTATACCCTAAATTTATATTAAGTTCAAGAAGCATTTACAATTCTAAATAACTGTGATGTTTATCATGATGATCACATACTGAGTATATGTAAATAGAATTCCAAAACAGATCATTTTCCTATTTTTTTTTCTCCCTTGCAGTACAAGTAGCCAGATGACTTGTGTTAGAAGTCATGTGATTGCTATTTAATACTATTGAGTTTAGAAGGGGTCTCATGAATAATCTCAGTAGAATGACTGGCTCCAGTTGGCTAGTTGGAAGGTAGTTGCAAAAGAAGGGCAGAGACCAGTGATGGGTATCCCCACAATCACCAAAGTTCAGGCCCAGAAGACAATGATCCTGGAAAGTGCCTCTCCTCCTGGGGAGTCAGATATTTTTCTTCCTAAACTGCTTTAGACTTTTATCATTTGAGTTTCTACCACATAGTTTTACTTATTCCACATTAACCTATAAATTCTCCAAGAATACAGGATTAGTTTTGCATTTTCTTACTTCAAGTACCTACTAAAAACTTCCACAAAGACCAAAATCACCAATGGAAATGTTTCATTATCCAGAAGGTAGTGATTCCATATGAAATGGAATTTGTTTTATACAACTTACATTTTCTCTATATAATTTCTCTCTAAACATACACCTTAAAATTTAAAAGTGTTTTATGGATATATAATATATCCATATATAATATATATAATATATTTAAATATATTAAATGTAATGGTCTTTTTTTTTTTTTTAAGTTCTGGTGGAGTCGTGCATGGTGGTGCATGCCTGCAGGCTACACAAAGTTTGAAGCAGGAAGATTGCTTGAGCCCATTTGTACTACTTAATCTACTACTATGATTCTTCTCCAATAATGGAATTATTTATTTAGATTTAACTTCTCAGGGCTCAGTGTTAAAATTTTAAAACATGGATTATTAGCATTTTGATAAATAAAATGTAAAACCAACTAATGAGGTTCCAATTACTTTAAACTATTTGGTTTTTTTTAATACAATGCTAGTCAGTTTTCATAAAATGCAATGAAAAAAGAATGCCCACAAAACAGACATACATTGGCCAATAATAATCCATGCCTTTGGTTTTCTTTTTAGTAGTGTTGACAGTGGCATGTAGCACTTGGCAATTCAACCATTTCACTTTACCAATGGAAACACTCCTTCCACCCTTCTCTCCCAAATCCAGGAGGAAATGAAAGAAACGTTTAGACACATTGTATTGAAAGAGTAAATGCTAAACAGCTGTCTCCCTATCTTTCTTCTCTTCTGGTTTATTCCTCATAATGGTAACTAAAATGAGGTGGTTGCATATCAACCTCAGCAGAATTAGGAAGGAATGCTGCACACAGATTAAAACGCATCTAGGAAAAAATACAACTTGATAATTATATACTAAATACACATAAACAAACACATTTTATTATTGGACTTAGCATTTAATTTCATCAACAGCAAACTTATGTTTTGCTATCTGGAGATTCAAAGTCTTTTGAAAACCAGGCTCCTGAATGCAGTTATCTGGCTTGCATAATATCAACAGAGCAGTGTCCTCCTTCCTATACCTGCCTGGCCTTTCTATGACTTTTTGGACCTGATGTACATCTATAAATATTTGATAAAAATAAAAGAGGAGATACAGAATATTTGCATTATAAATATTTTTAGATAATGTATTCTGGTGTAAACAGGATTTTGAAGGCTGATAGGTAAACTCAAATGTTGGACTAATTATTAGATTGAGCCTCATAACTACAGTTGTAATAGCTACCATTTGTTAAGTGACTACTGTTGTATCTACATACATTATTTCATTTTATCCTCACAAGAACTAATAATCATTTGCATCAAAAGCAAATTTCATATACTGATTAAAATAGAATTGCTTATTTTATTCTTTTGTAGAAAATTATAATTAGTTCTTTTAAAAATCTTCACAACAATCCCTTGAAGTAAGACACTAATTTTATCTGCATTGTACATATGAGAAAGCCAAGACTCAGAGGGGAAGGATTTAACTAAAGTCACACAGCCACTAGTGTTTAATCTTCTCCACCTAACTACCTGCCTCCAAAGTCCATGTTCTTTCTAGTGTGCCAGTTTGCTTCTGAACACCTGCAAAAAGGAGATTATATTTTATATTATCTTACTATTTTAACATTGTTATATTATCTCCTGTAAACAGGGGATAATAACCATACATGGTTGTTAAGTAAAGTAAACTTTATTAAAAATAATATTGTATTAAAAGAATGCAACCCAGAGATTAAATATGCTCTATATACTAACATTCTTCACACAAATGATCACATTGCTAAGGGATTTACAATATCTAACAAATATCTAATACATATATATATATATATATACACACACACACACACGTGTATATGTATGTGTATATATATACACACTCACATGTGTATGTGTGTGTGTCCCTTATTTATTGAAATTCATTTTCTTAATGTCTATTGATTATGTTTCAGACACACACACACATATATATGACTATTTACATGTCTATATACACATGTGTATATGTATCTATGTGTTCCAGCTAAAATTAATCCCCATTTACCTAACTTCTCTTATATTCTGTATGTCAAGCACTCTCTGTGTGAACATACATAATATCTCAGTTCTTACAGTAACTTCTTATTACCTCACTTAAGATCTCTGATTGCAACTGGTTATTGTCCATTATCTTTAAACTTACATACACTTTTGTACATCCTTAATTCTCTCTAATTTTTGAAGCCTCATGACTCAAGAATTTCCATGACCAATATTTTAATCTTTGAACTCCACTGATTTAAAACATTCTATGTGTAATTTAAGTGATTTAAAATTTACAATAAAAAGAATTCAAATGGCCCATAAACATAGGAGAAGCAATCAAAAATGTCAATAAAAACTCAATACATCAGGCATGGTGGTACACGCCTATAATGTCAGCACTTGGGAGGCTGAGGCAGGAGGATCACAAGTTTGAGGCCAACCTGAGCTACAAAGCAAGACACTGTCTCACAATACCAAAAAAAAAAAATCTCAAAAAAGTATACTTTTTGACAATTGACAATTTCAAAAGAGAGATAAAACTTATCTCTTAAGTTAAAAGAAGGAAAAACAAGCGTATGAACTACGTAAGTAGCAGGTTTCTTTTCCAGATATCATTTTAGTAATGTATAGCAACATTCAATATTCTATTTCTTAAATCAGGACAGTAGCATATTTTTAAAATGGAAAAACCAAAAACTAGTGGACCAAAACAAATATGAAACTATAATTCAAGAAAATGTTTTTGAGATTTAAATACACACACTTTAAGCAACACGTTAAAAGGGGCAGCACCAAATACAAAAATCATTAAAAAAAAATCATTTACAGCAAAAATGAAATCAGATATACCCAGGTTCAACAGCAAAATATATTAATGAAACAAATGAGCTAATGATTAGCAAAAATAACTTTTAATATAGACTGCAAACTATTACTGACTTATAAGAACTCGGGGAATTAATTTTTCTATGATTCTTCCTAAAGAGACTACTAGCAAATAAGATACAGGATAGCATGCTCAACTGCCTTTTCCAAATATTCCTGTAAAATATCTTCCATTCCACATACTCTTCTATAATAAATCTGCTCATACATCGCTGAGGTAGAAATGTAGTCTCTTTGATTTGGGGCTTTCCTTATGACTCTTCGTTATCAATAGAAAGATGTGGAAGTGATGCTGTAAAATTTCTGAGGCTCAGTTGAAGAAGATTGTAATTTCTACCTTTTTCATTGAATATTTTAAGTAGCTTCTATAGCTATACTCTTTTACATTCTAACAACAGTATAAGTGTTCCAATTTCTTCACATACTGGATAACATTTGTTATTTTGTGCTCTGTTACTGGCCATCCTGACAGGTATGAGGTGCCATCCTGATGTGGTTTTGATTTGCATTTCCTAATGAATAGTGATGCTGAACATCTTTTCAAATGCTTGCTAGCCATTTGTATGTCTTCTATGGAGAATGTCTATTCAAATCATCTGCATGCTTTTAAACTAAATTTTTTGTTGTTTTCTTGTTGTTGAGTTGTAGAAGTTATTATATACTCTATATATTAATCCCTTATGACATATATGGCTTGCAACTATTTTCTCCTTTTAATTGTTGCTTCCTTTGCCATACAGAAGTTTTTCAAGGTTGATGTAACCCCATTTATCTATTTTTGCTTTTGCTGCCTATGCTTTTGGTGTCATAACCAAGAAACAACTGCCAAATCCAACATCAAGATGTTTTTCTCCTGTGCTTTCTTCTAGCAGTTTTATACCATCAGGTCTAATGTTAGGAATTTAATTCATTTTGAGTTAATTTTTATATAGGGTGTAAAGTAAAGTTCTGATTTCATTCTCTAGCATGTGAATATCCAGTATTAAGTTGAATATAAGGGTGACACTGGATATCTTTGCTTCGTTTCCAATCTTAGAAGGGAAACATTTTCACTATTGAGTCTAAAGTTAGCTGTGGGCTTTTCATATAAGGCTTGAGGTAATTTCCTTCTAGAGTTAGTTTATTAAGTATTGCTATGAAAATGTTTAATTCTGTCAAATGTTATTGTGCACCAACTGAAATGATTATATAGTTTTTGTCTTTCATTCTATTAATGTGGCATATGACTATTACAGTGACTTCCTTTTCATAGGTTGAACCATTTCTTGCATTCTAGGAATAAGTCTGTTTGATTATGATTCTTTGAATGTATTGTTGAATTCAGTTTCTTAGTATCTTGTTGAGGACTTTTTCATTGATGTTACTAAGAGATACTCATCTGTAGTTGTCCTCTCATAATATCTTTGATTTGGGGATCAAGGTTATGTCCTCATAAGATGAATTTGGAAATATTGTCTTCAATTTTTTGGAAGAATTCAGAAGAATTAGTGGCAAATCTTCTTTAAATATTTGGTAAAATTTACCAATGAAGTCATTTGGTCCTGGGTTTTTCTTTATAGGAAAGTTTTTGATTATTAATTTAATCTCCTTACTGGTTATAGATTTGTTTTTATTTCTTCATGATTCAGTCTTGGTAGGTTATGTATTTCTAGAAAGTTATTCATTTCTTCTATCACATTTGTTGGTGTATAATTGCTCATAGCAGAATCTTGTGATTCTTCTTAATTCTTTGGAGCCAATTGTTACGTATGCTTTTTCATTTCTGATTTTGTTATTTGAGGCTTTTCCCTTTTTTTCTTAATCTAGCTAAGCTAACTTTTGAAAACCTCTTAGTTTTGTTGCTTCTGTTTGGTTGGTTGGTTGGTTGGTTGGTTGGGTTGGGTTGGATTGGGTTTTGGTTTTGGTTTATAGAGACAGGCTTTCGCTTTGTATCTCAGGCTGGCCTAGAACTTGCAATCCTTCTACCTCAGCCTCCTGAGTGCTCATTGCTCTTTAAAAAATTGTTTATCTAACCTCAATTTCACTTATTTCTGTTCTAATCTTTATTAGTTTCTTTCTTCTACTAATTTTAGGCTTTTTAAAAATGTTTTTGAGGTATAAAGTTATGTTGCTGATTTGAGATCTTTTTTTCTTTCTTTTTTTAATGTAAGCATTTACTACTATAAACTTTCCTTCTAGTGTTCCATCTCATAAATTTGGGTATGTTGTATTTTAGTTTTCATTTGTCTCAAGAAATTTTCTAATTTCTCTTGTTATTTCTTCTTTGACCCATTGGTTATTCAAGAATATTTATTAATTACCAAATATTTATGAATTTTCTGGTTTTTCTTTTGCTGAACAATTTCATTCTATTGTAGTCAGAAAAGGTACTTTGTTTAATTTCAATCTTCTTAAATTTGTTAAGAACAGTTTTGATTGCTGTTTTATCCTGTGATTTATCCTGGAGAGTTATCTGCATATGCTTGAAAAGAATGTGTGTCCTTCTGTTGTTAGGTGTTCTGTATATTTCTGTTGGGCCCAACTGGTCTATAGTATCTGTGTGGTTGATCTAGCCCTTTTGAAAATGGAATATTGAAACCTTCTACTATTATTGTCTTACTGTCCATTTCTCCTTTATATTCTATCAGTAACTGCCTCAAATATTTGTGTGTCTTGCTGTTAGGTACATCTGTATTTTATAATTTTATTATACCTTCTGAATAATTAACCCTTTTATCATTATACAATGTCCTTTGTCCCACATGACAATTTTTACTTAAAGTCTATTTTGTCTAATATAAGTATATTATACTTATATTATATGAAACTCTTTCGGTTTTCATTTGCATGGAATATCTTTAATTCATCTTTTTACACTAATTTTAGTCTAGGTATATCCTCATACCTAAAATGAGTATCTTACACAAAGCATATATTATCTTGCTTTTTTTTAAAATCCATTCAGCCACTCTTTAGCTTGTGACAGTATAAAGTAAACATTTACATTTAAATGAAAGTAGTTACTGATAGGCAAGTACTTATGGCTGTTCTGTTGTTTTCTGTACATCTTCTAGTTACTTTGTCCCTCTTTTCCTCTTACTGCCTTCCTTTGTGCCTCATTGAGTTTGTTTTAAGTGACATGTTTTTATTCTAGACTCATTTTCTTTTATGCATCTTCTATAGGTATTGTCTTTGTAGAACATCTTGTAGCTGTAATCTATTTTAAATTGATAACATTGATCACTACAAAAACTACTTTATATTTATCATTTTCACTTCATGTTATCAATGTCACAAATTACATCTTTTTATAATTTCCATTCATTAACATAGTTTTTAGAGTTAATTTTTCATATTTTTACCTTTTAAATTCTATATCTGAATCAAGTTTATCCCATGATGGTATTACAGAATTCTGTATTTATCTATATATTTACCTTTACCAAAGAGCTTTATATTTTTGTGTATTTTTAAATTCTTTTGTAGATATCTAGCATCTTTTTGTTTCAACCTGAAGGATTCTTTCACTTCTTGAAAGCACAGGTCTGATGGTGATGAACTCCCCTAGCTTTTATTTATCTGAGGTATTTTTAACTATTGTTTATTAGCATACATTAATAGTACAAGAGTGGGGGAGGTTATTGTGATCATTCCATAGATGCTTGCAGTGTACTTTGAACAAGTTCACCCTCAGGTCTTTATTTCTTCTCCACTTTAAAAGGACAGTTTTGCTGGAGAAGGGCATATATTTTAATATGCCCTTCTGTAACATTCTGTCCTGTAATGTTTCTGCTAAGAAATTCACTTATAGCCAGGTGCCAATGGCTCACACCTGTTTAATCCTAGTGACTCAGGAAGCCTAGAGCAGGAGGATCATGGTTCGAAGCCAGCCCAGGCAAATAGTTTGCAAGACCCTATCTTGAAAACATCCATCACAAAAAAAGGGCTGGTGGAGTGGCTCAAGGTATAGGCCCTGAGTTCAAGCTCCAGTGCCACAAAAAAAAGAAAAAAAGAGAGAGAGAGAGAAAGAAATTCACTTGTAATTTTAAAGAAGCTCCCTTATACTTATCAAGTTGCTTTTTTCTTGCTGCTTTCAAAATTCTTTCTTTTACTTTTAACAGTTTATGATGCATGTGAGCATCTTTGGATTCAGCATATCTAAAGTCCTCTAAGCTACTCATATTGGATGTACATTTTCTTTTTTTTTTTTTTCATGGATATGAACTAGAAGCTTTATTAGGAAATCAACTGCCCATGAGAGAACATTTTTAGTTGCTTGGCAAAATGCCCCGGTCAAACAAAAAAGAATTCAGATGCTTTTGGTGACAGCTGATGTGGAATAACTTTTTTTTTTCCTTTTTCTTTTATTATTCATATGTGCATACAAGGCTTGGTTCATTTCTCCCCCCTGCCCCCACCCCCTCTCTTACCACCCACTCCACCCCCTCCCTCTCCCCTCCCTCAATACCAAGCAGAAACTATTTTGCCCTTATTTCTAATTTTGTTGTAGAGAGAGTATAAGCAATAATAGGAAGGAACAAGGGTTTTTGCTGGTTGAGATAAGGATAGCTATACAGGGCATTGACTCACATTGATTTCCTGTGCGTGGGTGTTACCTTCTAGGTTAATTCTTCTTGAACTAACCTTTTCTCTAGTACCTGTTCCCCTTTTCCTATTGGCCTCAGTTGTTTTTAAGGTATCTGCTTTAGTTTCTCTGCGTTGAGGGCAACAAATGCTAGCTAATTTTTTAGGTGTCTTACCTATCCTCACCCCTCCCTTGTGTGCTCTCGCTTTTATCATGTGCTCATAGTCCAATTGGATGTACATTTTCTTCTTCAGATTTGGAGAGTTTGGGGCTATAATTTCTTCAGACAAGCTGCCATTCTCTCTTCTCCTTTTGAGATTCCCATAATATATATATTGGTTGGCTTGATGGTACCCCAAAAAAATTCCATAGGATTTCTTAATTTTTCACTTTCCTTTTTCTTTCTCTGACTTAATAATTTCAAATGACTTATCTGAGTTTGCTGATCCTCTATTCTCTTTGATCAAGTCTATAGTTGATTCCTAAATTTTTAAATTCAGTTATGGTACTCTTCAGCTCCAGAATTTATTTGGTTCTTTTTATAGTTTCTCCTTGTTTATATTTTCATTTTATGCATACATCATTTTCCTGATTTCATTTAGTTGTCTATCTGTACTCTTGTAGTACACTAAGCTTCTTTAAGATGAATATTAGGGATTTATTGTCAAGTAATCTATATATCTCTATTTCTTTATATATATTTTTTTCTTTTCTGTATATTTATTTTATTCCTTTGATTGAGCACGTTTCCCTGTTTCTTCATGTGCCTTGCTATTTTTTGACTTGGGGTTTTTATTTTGCATTTGAAAAAATAGCCAACTCTCCCAGTCTACATACTGGCTTCATACAGGCGAAGATCTTCATCAATTAGCCTGGCTAGATCCTGGTGCCCTCCCAATCCTTTTATGAGGACATGTCTTCTCTGGCTTTGTAAATGAAACTTCCCATTACAGAACATTACAGGTTTCTTTCTCAGTAGTTTCTTATCTCTCCTTCCCTTTTGTGTCTATCTGTAGTAATTCAGGTTCTCTGACAGTGCTACAAACTATTGAGTTTTCTCTTGTTCTCTGCAAGTCCCAGGTTCAGTTAGTGCTCTGAGTCAAGCAAGGTAGATCCCAGTTTTAAGAACATCACCTTCCTCACTCCAGGTCCATCTGTCTATCCTCTGAGAAGACAGAATGTTGAATGTACATTCAGCTTTTCTTCCCTATTACAAACTGTGCTTGCTTAAGAGAGGGACTGAAACAGTTGAAATGAAGCTACTTTTCTTATTTGTTTCAATGCAGCTATTCTTGACTTTGATCTTGTCTAAGCTACTATAACTTTCTAAGTGGTTTCCAGAGTTCTCATAAAGGATTTTTGGATTATATATTGTTAAGTCAATGTCCCTCTGGGCGAACAGAATTAAGACTTTCTATTCTGCAATTTTACCAATATTTTTGTGAGCTATAAAGTTTTGAAGTACTTTGTTACACAAATCCAAACTGGAAATTCCTCTGGCAATTATCAAGAATGGCTATAAATACTATAATATGACATTGAAGTAGACATTGTGTGCCTCATGGCAGAGGAGTTAACTCTTTCTTTAAAGTGGTTTTAAAATGAATAAATGAAATTGAATTGAGTCAAACCTCTAGCTTTAACTATCAATATACAGAAAACAGAGGCCATGTTAAATGACATCATAGAAATATTCAGGCTCTACAAAAAAAAAATTCAGTTTCTTCAACAAACTGCAAGGGCAAAAAGCAAAAGAAGATGAAAAAGAAATCTGTAGAAAAGGAAACTAAAGAAGCATTTAAAAAACTACCTAAGGTCTAAGTTATATTTCTATTCACTCATATAATATTCCTCTTGCACACAAGTACTCCCTCACCCTCACGCAAATTTTTGGATAATTTTAAACTATGTGTATTCGCTGCAGTTTTGTTTACAATACCAAAATAAAATAAATTAAGCCTATTATGGTAAGGCCAATTAAATAGTGATAAATATAAACAACAGACTGTTGGATCATTAAAAATTATAATAGTGTTCATACTAATAGTTTCATTAGTATGAAAAAAACCTCCAAGTCATATGGATGAGTGAAATTACACAGGTTACCCAATGATATGTATATTATAAACTCATTTACTTTAGATCATAAATGTGTACATACATAGAGTTATCAGAAGCAATCTTTACCAAAATGTTAATAGAGAATTAATATCTATAAGTGATGAGAATATGAATTATTTGGGGTGATAAGACTATGATTTATTTTTAATTTATTATTCTTTTTCTTTGATTTTGCAATTAATTGTAACCAATTTAGAAAAATTGGTTTCTTAAATTTCCAAACCATAAAAAATGAGAAATCCTCTATTCATTCAATCATTTAATATCAACTTGATACTTACAATGTTACTGTCTTCTCTAAAGATACAGGGAGAAAGGAAGCACAATTGGAAGCAGAAATATGCAAGCCTCTGCCACTACACTTACATTCCACATAGTAGTAAATTCACCTTGAGAAGAAAATTGTTCATCTTTTGGGAATGAACTAGCTCTT